>NC_042630.1:3528982-3828982 GCF_901001135.1 Rhinatrema bivittatum
GGATTAGGAGAGTGATATCATTGAAGTCTACGGAGGAGAATGAAGTGGTTAGGAGGGAGATACCATTGAAGTCTACGGAGGGGAATGACGTGGTTAAGAGGGAGATACCATTGAAGTCTATGGAAGTGAATGATGTGATTAGGAGGGTGATACCATTGAAGTCTATGGAGGTGAATGATGTGGATAGAAGGCGGATACCTTTATAGTCTATGGAGATGAATGATGTGGATAGGAGGGGGATACCATTGTAGTCTATGGAGGTGAATGATGTGGATAGAAGGCGGATACCTTTATAGTCTATGGAGATGAATGATGTGGATAGGAGGGGGATACCTTTATAGTCTATGGAGATGAATGATGTGGATAGGAGGGGGATACCATTGTAGTCTATGGGGATGAATGATGTGGATAGGAGGGGGATACCATTGTAGTCTATGGAGATGAATGATGTGGATAGGAGGGGGATACCTTTATAGTCTATGGAGATGAATGATGTGGATAGGAGGGGGATACCATTGTAGTCTACGGAGGAGAATGAAGTGGTTAGGAGGTTGATATCATTGAAGTCTACGGAGGAGAATGATGTGGTTAGGAGGTTAATGCCATTGAAGTCTATGGAAGGAAAAGCCAAGGTCTTTCTGTGATGGCACCAGCATTTCATTCAGGACAAGTCAAGGTATGAAGGAAATGCACATCCCAGAATGTAGCGGGAGGATTGTATAAGGACCAGGACTGAATTACTTCATTCCTGACATCCCATGCCTTGCCCCGACCACTGTATTAAAGTAGCTGGGTTCAAAAAAGGTTTGGATAAGTTCTTGGAGGAGAAGTCCATTAACGGCTATTAGTCAATTATACTTAGGGAATAGCCACTGCTATTAATTGCATCAGTAGCATGGGATCTTCTTAGTGTTTGGGTAATTGCCAGGTTCTTGTGGCCTGGTTTGGCCTCTGTTGGAAACAGGATGCTGGGCTTGATGGACCCTTGGTCTGACCCAGCATGGCAATTCCTTATGTTCATTTTTCTCTCCCTGCCTGCAGATCTGCCCGCTCATCTCCCAGTCTCGAAAGCTGGTGAAACACGGGGAGCTGCTGAATCTGGAATACAACACCTCCCTCAGCTTCAAGTGGAAGTTAATCACGCGGCCCATCTACCTGCACCTCTTCAATGACTGCCTGCTGCTGTCCCGCCGGCGGGAGTGAGTACCCTTCCCAGAAACTGCCCCCTTCCTCCCTCCTTCCCCCAGAATAAACACGTGGTATTGAGTCTTTTTTTTTTTTTTTTTTTTAACTCTCCTTCCCCTCCAGCGGCGGTCGCTTCCTCGTTTTTGATCATGCCCGCTCCTCCAAGGTGCGTGTGGAGAGGTGCGAGATGAAGCTTCATTCAGCCCATAAGAACCTCTTCCGTCTCTTCCTGCTGGAGGAACAATCAGGGCCGTAAGGTGGAGTTCCTCTTCCGCACAGAGACCCAGTGAGTGTGGCCATGGGCTGGAAGGGGAGGGAGGTGGCAGAGTACACCCGAGCCATGATAGCGTCCTCTCCTTACCAAACACCTCTCACTGCGCCTGCTCAGCGCTCTCATCCTTCGTTCCAGGAGCGAGAAGCTTGCGCTGGATCTCGGCTCTCTCCCCCGACCAGGATGGAGACAGATTTTCTGGCATGTCACGGTAAGGCTGCACCCTGGGTGTCTGCTGCCCGCCGGGGACACAGGGCCTTGGACGGAGGGCAGAGAAAGCAAAGAGACAGCAATACATTGCTCCTAAGTACGGTTTGCAGTAACCAAGTGCCATGTCTGGTATGGATCCCTCTGTCTGTCTCCCTCTCAGTGCATATTTCTCTCTTTTTCTTCCCTTGTATCCGTCTGTCTGCCTGGCATTCTTCGCATGACACTTTTTACCCCTGCACTCTCTCCTCTTCAGACTACCCTCAGGTCCAGTGCTTGAAACCCTACAAAGCCCGTGAAAATGACGAAATCTCGCTGGAGAAAGCCGACGTTGTCATGGTGACGCAGGAAAGCAACGACGGTATGAATTCCAGTGACGTAATCATTTCCATTAATTCCATGAACGCATCAGATGGGTGCAGGGAATCCTTCTCAATCCCATTGGCCATTTAGCCACGTACATATGGAAAGATGGTGGAAAAAACATCTGTTTTCATGCTTGCCCCTGGCTTCTGAAATTTCTATTGTAGTAAGGTCATCGACCAATGAGAGTTGGTGGCTGTAGGGTTGTTATGGTTTCCACAGGATGTGCTTACAAGCTTGTGGCTAACCGATGGCCATGTCAGTTTTTGAGGATCAAGCACTGGCCACCTAGCCCCCTCGACCCTCTACCACTCTGGCACCCTAGAGTACTGTGAGAGGACGAAGGCCTGTGGCCTCACCACCTTTCCAGTGATATGTCTGCAGCAGCAGGAAAGCTGAGTCTTGGGTGCGAGGGTGGGTTGGCACTAACACTCTCCACTATTCTCCACCCCACAGGATGGCTGGAGGGCGTGCGTCTCTCTGACAGTGATCGCGGCTGGTTCCCGCTCTGCCACGTCGAGGCCATCTCCAGTAAGCACGTGCGCCTACGCAACCTGAAGGAGGAGCAGCGCATCCAGAACGCCAAGGCCAACCTGCTCCCAATGCGTTGGAAGTAGGAGTGAGGTCACTTCCTGTCTGCTGTTTCCTGGGCCCTGTCGCCATGGAAAACCAAAGGAAGAACAGCAGGAGCCCGCCTCCTGTCACCATGGAAACATAAGAAGCAACAGGAGAAGTCTCTTCCTGTCACCTCTTCCATTGTTTTGCCATAGGAACATGATGGAGGAAAGAAATGGATCACTTCCTGTTACTGCTGCCACAGTGTTGCTATGGAAACATGTTAGTGAAAGAACCAGGAGTATCAGTTTCTTATTACCATGGTGAAGAAATGAATTCCTGTCTATCACCCTAGAAGCCTATGGAGGAGACGCAACGTCCCTCAACGACCAAATAAATTTGTTCCTGTGCCTTCAGAAACAGGAAGTCTCATCAGGAACTCTATGAGGGTCCCCTTTCCCCCCATCCTTATCTCTATAAGGGAAGCCACCCCACACCTCCCCCACAGGAAGCAACTCTACCTCTTATCTCATCAAGAACATCATCCTCCATTTCCTAGCTCGCCATTGCCCTTCCTCAGAAGGATTCCAAAAGCTTTCCCCTCCTTTTCTTTGCAGAATGCACTCCCCAACTCCTCCTTATCTACAGTGACTGATTCCTGCCATGACAGTTTATGCTACTGTGGGTCAGATCGTATTTCCAGGCCGGGTGCCTTCTCCCTACCCTAGGGGAGGACTGAAACCCACTAACCATCATGGTCTGACCCATGTGACTGACACCTGCTTCCCTCCACCCAGCCCCCTCCCAACCCGTGTGCTGTCCTCCAAAAGTCATGGGACGCCAACAGGACCCTCCCTGCACCGGCGGCTCTACCCCTGCCCATCTGAGGAGATGTGGGTGTGTGCTGGGGTGGGAGGCAGGCCAGGAGTCAAGGAATAATTACGTTCCAGGACTGGACGCCATGACACTGATCATGTACTTTGAAGACCACAGAAATTAAGAATTCCAGATGTTTTTGGATACATCAGACCACGAAATGCACTTTGATTCTACAGCAAATGCTGGAGCTTTGAACTTTCCAATTAAATGTGGATACCTACATTTTGGTTTGGTTTTATTATTTAATCCCCCTCTCTGTGTGCTCTGGTTCTTGTTTCGGTTGAATTGCCTCATCGCCTCCCTCGCACCTGTGTTGCAATTTTTAAAGATATGTGGAAGTAATGCTACTTACTTTATAGCGCTACTTGATGAATGCGGCGTTGCACAACAGCCCTCGCCATTTAGGTACGATAAGTCCTTGCTCAAAAGAGCTTCCAATCCACAGTGACTTGCGCAAGGTCACCAAAGGGAACTGGGGCCTCTCAGCCACTGCTCACAACAGGGGAAGGGGAAAGACCCTTCTTCTAGACACAGGCATTTGCTTCTCAAAATGGAGGGCCTTACAGCTACTTTAAGAATATAAATTTAAACGTACACATGACCTTTGATACAGGTGTACCTCAAAACCTCGCCCTTAATTGTCAAAAAAGAGAGAGGTTGTGTGAATGGGAAGGGATACTGGAAGCTTGCCAGACAGAGGGCAGTCATGAAGAAAGTTGAAGAACCGGCTGTGGAGCGATTATGGGTTGGATCCTTAAGTCCTGGGACAGAGAGGAGGGTTGGGAGTTAGCAAAGCAGAGAGAAAGCCAGCCCCATGGTCTTCTGCTCTCCAGCTGGGCTGGGGATGCTGCACAATTACAAATGGATTCTTTCTGACCCCGAATGGGGAGGTCGTTTTATATTCCTAGATTAGCATCCACCAAGTTTTGAGGCCAATTTACTTTTCGAGCTGTTCAGGGTTGTAGCCTCCGTGATTTCAGGAGCTCTGAGAGAAGACAGCCTTCCTCTAAGGGGGTTCAATCAAGGAGGCCTACATCCGCAGTCTGGAGCCTCCGCTGCTAGATCTGTGCAGTAGCACAGGCTCCTGTCCCATTTTACCAGGGCTGATGGTGACCTGTGACCAGGGCTTTGTTCACTCCCAGAACTTGTCCGATTATCTTGTAACCTCTTCTTCAACCATGACGACAGACTGCAAACAAAACTATGCAAAACAGATGGAGGGAAAAGGCAGGAAAACGTAGCAAAGACCATATGTACAAAAAGGACATTGACAAGGTAGAGGCAGATGAAAGGGAGACCACCAAAACAGTGCACGGCCTGTACTAGACATGAGAGAGTTAAGGACATATTCTCTAGAAGAAGTGAGGAAGGGAGATGGGATACAAACACTGAAATGGCTAGCAGGCTTCCGTAAGGGACCAGAAGGAAAAGGGCCATCATAGTACACCGAAGAGAGGGGGCTCGGAAGGAACGTGAGCCCGAGGGTGGTGGACACCTGGAACAGACTTCCAGCACACGTGGACTCAAAGGGGCTTCAGGAGCAGAGGGCAGGGGAAGAGGTCTAGATGTCAGCAAATAAGGGCCATGAGTTATTACCTGCCTACCCCGTTCTCATCCCCGCCTTCCTTTTCCCCCACCATTAATACCAAAAATTGAGTAAGGTCTGTGGCAGGAGAGCAGACAGGCACTGGGTGGGTAAAGAGATCCTTAGTGGCCAACGTC
This sequence comes from Rhinatrema bivittatum, assembly GCF_901001135.1. Taxonomy (NCBI): domain Eukaryota; kingdom Metazoa; phylum Chordata; class Amphibia; order Gymnophiona; family Rhinatrematidae; genus Rhinatrema; species Rhinatrema bivittatum. The sequence continues at coordinate 3,534,165 of NC_042630.1, forward strand.
TATACCTCTAAAGCCTCTTCCACAAGTCTATCAAGCAAAATAAAGAGCCCAGATGGTCGAGTCTCCTTAGCATGGTAAAGTGGACATGAAGACCCAGCCGTCCTGCACTCCCACTGCCAAAGGCCATCCTTAGATCCCATGGGCTTGGCCACCAGGCCCTCAAGTAGCCTCATGCACGCGAGGGGCCGTTCCTCGGCTTCCCATAGGCCATGCGACCTTCAATGTCACAGTCCTGCAGCTGTTTCTGGCCGCTTACCATTAAAGCCCAAGATTCTCAGGTAAAAATGTCCATGGGGAGGGTCAGTTTATCTCAATAAAAGACAGAAACAAAGGTCCCTCACCCCTCAGACCTAAGGGGCAGAAGCCATCTTTATTATGAGATTGTCCCTGCGGGCCTTTGGGGTGTGACAGTTACCAAGCTTCTTCCTACACTGAGAGACTCCCCTTTCCAAAGGAATGCTGACGGAGGGAATAGTGAAGCAGCACGGACATCAGACTGACCATAGCGGGGGCCCAGGACAGGCCTAACAGGTCATCAGCTCTGCATCCACCCTGCAGACAAAAAGACATAGTAAGAAACCTGTGTTATACGCCATCAGAGACAGCACTCCCAGCACCTATTAACTTCTGTACCTGCCGTAAGAGACATCCCTCAGAGTGCCTATTAACGTCTGTACGCACCGTAAGAGACAGCACTCCCAGCACCTATTAACTTCTGTACACACCATAAGAGACATCCCTCAGAGTGCCTATTAACTTCTGTACACACCGTAAGAGACATCCCTCAGAGTGCCTATTAACTTCTATACACACCGTAAGAGACATCCCTCAGAGTGCCTATTAACTTCTGCTCACACCATAAGAGACATCCCTCAGAGTGCCTATTAACTTCTGTACACACCGTAAGAGACATCCCTCAGAGTGCCTATTAACTTCTATACACACCGTAAGAGACATCCCTCAGAGTGCCTATTAAGTTCTGCACACACCATAAGAGACATCCCTCAGAGTGCCTATTAACTTCTGCACACACCCTATTAATTTCTACCATGCACCATAAGAGATATCCTTCCCTGCACTTATTACCTTCTTCTGTACACTATAAGAGACATCCCTCCCAGAACCTTCAGACATGCCTTCCAGCGCCTATTAACCTCCATTATACCGCATCCAAGACAGCGCTTCCAGTGCCAACTGCTCACGATTAGCACAGGGCAAATTATCTACTCCCTGCGCTCCACAGAGTGCGCGTTGCAGCCTTTTGCACGTCTCCTGCGATCAGCGCGCAGGCTTGCGCACTCTCTCCCCGCGTTGCGTGCGTTTGCACCTGCTCCCTGCCTCGCAGATTCTCGGGGCATTGCAGAGTCCTCGCTTCCTGGCTGGGCTCTCTTGCCTGGGCCCTGCTTCTCACGCCAGGTGCCCCGGCCCCAGCTGATGACCAGCACCAGAACCTGACCCGGACCGAACCACTCAGCCTCCAGCTCAGAGGAGGGGGAAATGCAGAGGGGAAGTCACAGCAGCCTCTCCTCTCAGTTCCCCCCGAGCCAAACCCTCTCGCTGCCCCCTTGTCTGGCTGCCTACAGGACCCCCCCACAACGCCCTGCAAACCAGAAGAGAATCATTAACCCCCCTCCCTACCCAGAACACAGATTCATAACCCCCCCCCCCCCATCTCCCCCCACCCCCAAAAGGAAACTCCCCGTGGAAGGGCCCGCGGACAGCTGTGCCCCAAAAAGTGCATGGAAGAAAGGCGTTAGAGAGAGCCCCCAGCAGAGAAGGGGACAGGAGGAGGGATGGAGGCTGCAGAGGAGGAGGAGAGAGGCCTGCAAATAGGTAAAGAGAGGCTGCAAAGCCCCCCCCCCCCCCAGCAATCACCCCCAAATCAGCCCAATTACAGGCCAATGACCCCCATCAAGGGGAGCTGATGAGCTGATGACGCCATTAATCAGTGGAGGCTGGAAAGGCAATCGCAGCAATTTGGGGGATTTGCACCCCTTCCCCCGAGCCCCCCCCTCCCTTTGCTGGAAATGCGATGGTTCCCCGTGCATGGCGATTGCAGGGGTGGGGGGCGGCTGATTTCCTTCCCCCCCCCCCCCCCCCCCCCCCCCCCGCTTATTAAATGTTTGCCTCAGTTATCCGCTGATTATTTCTAGATCAGCCTGCCCGCGAGTTAGGGATCAGCTGCAAACTTTGCACTTTGATTCACCTTAGGTTCAAGCGTTGCCTGTTCCTGGATTGGTGGATAGAGAGGATCCTGGAGCAGGGGCTTTATGTTTATTTATTTATTTAGTGGCATTTCTATACCGACGCACGTTGGGAACATCTCGTCGCTATATGTGACCCTGGGATAAGTCCCTCACATGAGAAGCTGCCCGTGCACCTCACTCCTGCCCTGCAGCACCCCCTGCTATTCCAGTGTGTGAGTGTGTGAGACCCTCACACACTCACACACAGCACTGCCCGTGCACCTCACTCCTGCCCTGCAGCACTGAGACCCCCGCACACTCCCAGCACTGCCCGTGCACCTCACTCCTGCCCTGCAGCACTGAGACCCCCGCACACTCCCAGCACTGCCCGTGCACCTCACTCCTGCCCTGCAGCACTGAGACCCCCGCACACTCCCAGCACTGCCCGTGCACCTCCCTCCTGCCCTGCAGCACTGAGACCCCCCGCACACTCCCAGCACTGCCCGTGCACCTCACTCCTGCCCTGCAGCACTGAGACCCCCCGCACACTCCCAGCACTGCCCGTGCACCTCACTCCTGCCCTGCAGCACTGAGACCCCCGCACACTCCCAGCACTGCCCGTGCACCTCACTCCTGCCCTGCAGCACTGAGACCCCCCGTACACTCCCAGCACTGCCCGTGCACCTCACTCCTGCCCTGCAGCACTGAGACCCCCGCACACTCCCAGCACTGCCCGTGCACCTCACTCCTGCCCTGCAGCACTGAGACCCCCGCACACTCCCAGCACTGCCCGTGCACCTCACTCCTGCCCTGCAGCACACTGTTACTGCAGTACTGAAACCCCGCACACTCACACTCACAGCGCTGCCCGTGCACCTCACTCCTGCCCTGCAGTTATTCCAGTACTAAGGATCCCTGCCCTCCCCCTCACTCCCGTATACTCGTGCAGAGCTGCAGCCATGTACCTCAGTCCTGCTGTTTCGTCCCTGGTTCTCCTCCGAGACGACCTAACCACAGTTCCCTGTTGGTTTCCCTGCTACAGGTGCGGCCGAGAAGGGCCACAGAGCCGTGAAAGAGGGGGGGCATAGGAGCGACCCCCTGGTGTGCAGCGAGCACCTGACGGATGCGGAGTCGCACGAGGAGCACACGGAAGTGTCGGATGTGGAGTCCGGCGAGGGAGCTGGCAGGGGCCTGCCCCCCTTCCGCACCGTCATCATCGAGAACGACGTGGGGGCGGGAGGGGAGCCGGAGACCCTGAGCTCCCCCCAGGGGGACTACTGCCTGGTGGAAGTGACAGAAGCCGCGGGGCAGGAGGCAGGGGCCGGCCCCCAGGGGGGCTGCCGGGTGAACTTTGTTGCCATCTGTGGGCGGGGGGCCCCCGGCTTCTTTGCAGAGATGGGGCCGGTCTCAAGGCCCCTGTTGGCGGGCCCTGGAGAATCCTCCGGGGAGCAGGAGTGCCCCCATTCAGGCGTTTTACAGCTCTTCTGCCGAATTCCAGGAGAAGCGGATGGAGCGGGAGCCGGGGCCCCGCTCCACCGAGCACTGCGAGGGCCCCTTCGGCCTCGCCCAGTTCCAGCCGGTCAATCTGAAGGTGAGCGCCGGCCTGGGCACCCGGAGATCGGCTCGGTGTGCCGCCGCGTCCGCCACCACGAGACGGCCCTTCCACCTCTCCTCCTTCCTGTACGAGGCCACGGGGCCGGGCCACGGAGCGGAGAAGGAGGACAAGCAGTCGCAGGAGGAGGCCGGAGAGCTGGGCCAGCATCAGCCCGCCAAGAAGAAGACGCGGACCCTCTACAGCACTGGTAAGGACTGGGAGGAGGCACCCCCTGAGGAGGGGCTAATAAAGGCTGCAGTCTTGACGTGCACCCTCCCTCTTTCAGACCAGCTGGAGGAGCTGGAGAGAATGTTCCACGAGGACCACTACCCGGACAGCGAGAGGCGGAGCGAGATCGCAGCCAGCGTTGGCGTGACCCCGCAGAGAATCATGGTCAGTTCTGCCCCCTCCCATGCGTCGTGATCTCTCCATCCTTACTCCAGGGACCCTGTGCTCCCCCAGATGGTGCTAGAAATGGGCCGAGCCGGGCCCGGTTTTACCACCACAGGATCTCCCCATAGACGCATGGGGAGATTAGAACCAGGACCGGCTCGGCCCATCCCTGGTGACCTGCAAAGTCTTGTTGGTCACTGACCCGGCTGAGAGCCCTCAGTGCAGACTGTTATGCCCTGGTGTCTGGAGGGAGTCCAGTCCCGGGTTGTTTGACACCTGCTCTTCCGATCTCAGATGGAAGATTTGGGGATGATGGGAGACTACAGACGTCATAATGGAAGCAGGCAAAACAGGAACTGTTCCCGAATCCTCCTTCCAGAAACTGTCGCACTTGGCAGCTTTATCACCAACTCATAATGTAGCTTTGTGTTTAATGTTTTACATTTTACCAGTATTTTAAGTTAAACTTTTAATGTGGAATCTGGTTAACAGGTTGGCGGCCATTTTGTTGTACTGTAGAAGTCACTGATCATAATATATATATATTTATTTTTTTCCCCCCCCATTGCAATATAAGGCAATGAAACAGCGTGGCTTTAATTACTTTTTTTAAAACAACAAAAAAAAAAAACCCAACTTCTTGGTTCATGCCTACCACATACCTGAGAGCTTAAAAGAAACAGAGGCACAATGTCCCATCACTGGTGCCCCGTTCACCCAACCCATAAAAAATGGCTGCCTGCAGGTTGACTGCCTAACTGTCATGGATCAGGTCTGACCTGATAGCATTACCACAAACGTTGGGGGAGAGGGGAAGGTGTGTCATGTCATCACCGAAAGACACCGACCAGCTGCCCATTTATCAGAAAAGAAGTCCTTGTTCCCAAAAACAACAGTGAAGAGGCGCAGAATAAAGCCGCCATTTTGGTGGAAGAGGCTTCCAGGACAGAAGAACGTGTGTGTGTGTGTGTGTGTGTGTGTGTGTGTGTGTGTACGTATGGTCAGATCACAAATCTCTGCTGCCGGATCTTGCACAAAAAACAGATTTAAAGAGGAAATGGAGGCCTTACAGAAATTCGGATGCCTGAACGGTTGTTGAGGCTTAACCGGGGAGCTTGTGGGAGCGGGAGGAGACGCGGGGAAAAGTGAACGGTGACCGTAGCTTCGCTTTTCTGAGGATGCGTGACTGCCTCTCTCTGTCACTCTCTATGGTCTCTCCTCCCCACCCTACCTCTCTCCTCTCTCTCTCTCTTGGACAGTCTCTCTTTCTTTTTTTTTTTTTGATTCAGGTCTGGTTTCAAAACCGCCGGGCGAAGTGGCGCAAAGTGGAGAAGACGTCTCTGAAGGGGAACCGGAAATACCCGACGGCTGCTGCCACGCTCTCGCTGCCCACGACGCAGGGATCCTACGCGGCCATGCCGCTCATGGCGGGCACCGGAGGTGGTAACGCGGGTGAGCGCAGGCCTCCCTGAAGGCAGGGCACCCTTCCTCTCCTACCCCACACGGATACCTTGCATACGTGCAGTTTTTTTGGGTTTTGTGTTGGGAAGGCGGTGTCGGGGGTTTTAATGTTTGCGTTGGGAAGCTTATGATTTGGTGCTGGGAGGTGGGGATTGGGCTTTGCTTACTTTATAGTTCTTTAGTGGCCTGTCTGTTTCTGCTCAGCTCGTCGATGATGCCGGTTACTGCTGGCGTCATGCCTGGGGCACAGTCCGCCATTCTGAAAATGGAGGCCGGGGGCTTCAGCAGCGTCCTCGGCCCCTCCTGCACGCAGTCGAGCGCCACACCACACCTTTCAACGCTGGGTGAGTGTGTTGTGGGAAGGAGTCGGCTCGGGGTTGACCCTGAAACGACTCCTTCCTACCTTCCTTCCTCCCTGACCCTTCTAGGCCTTGTCTGCTGGAGATCAGGCTTCAGGGTTTCTCTAAATTTTAATAGGCCTCTGCCACACTGATGTAAGCTGAAGGTCTTTGCCACGTTTACTACTAAGTGGGCTTCGTTTCTCTCAAAAAATGTACTAGGCCTCTAGCACACTTACTATTGCTTAAGCCTTATCACACTCAGAAATGTACTAGACCAGGGCTGGTAAACTTCTGTCTTTTTCAGGTAAGCAAATGTATCCAGATACATCTCACTGGAAGTCCTGGAAATAAGGCCAATTCCTGTCTCTCAGAGCTAGGGTCGTCCGTATCCCTTTCTGCCTCTGTGCTGTATTTACTAGCGACAAGGCTTCAGTTTCACTGAAAAACCTGCTAGGCCTTTACCACAGTTACCACTAATTAAGGCTGTATTGTCTCCGGAGAAAACTTAAGATATACTAAGCCTCCGCCACACTTTTATAACTCAAGGCTTTCTGTGGTGCACCAAAGCTACTGCTAATTAGGCTTTTTTTTTTTTTTTTTTTTACAGAAAGCACAGCAGGTCTCTCGCTGGGCTAATCGCACCCACACATCTCTGGGCGGTTTGGCCCTTCCAGGTCATCGTCGGGGATGGGCTGAAACAGGCCCAGTTTTGGTCACTTTTGCGGACTTGCAGTTTGGCATTTTGTTAAGAGAATTTCGGTCTGGGGGGGGGGGGGGGTCCCTGGGTGTGGCAAAGACCAGGACTGACCCTCTGGTTCACTGACAACCCAAAGCCAGCCGGAGCCGTGAGCCTGGGAGGTAACCCAGACCCCCGGGGTCCACGACCTCCTCCGTAGCTTGGCCCCGGCTGCGGCCTGAAGCAGAGACGTTTCCTCTCCGCAGGGCCAGGGGGTTACTGTCGAGGATGATAGGATAGACTTTGATTAAGCCCGTGTATGTCTCTCTCCTCTCGCAGCTCCTGGCGGGACGGCGCCGGCGACTCCCTCGGGGATGGGGACCGCTGTCCGCACAGGGCCGGCCAGAGTACTTGCCCACGTTCCATAGTCCACCACCGATCCGCCGGGCCACCCTGCCTGTGACTGTGGCATTCAACCCTGGAGGCCACGTCATGCCCGCACTGCTGCTGGACACGCCTGAGAACACTAGCACCCCACCCGTGCAGGACAGCGCAGGTGCAGGGAGTGAAGTTTTCACCTACAGTCTTCAGAATTCAGGGTATGGGCTTCAATGATTTCACCTCGGCAGATTTCCCCTCCCAATCCCATTGCTGCCACCAGCTCTCCCGGTGTTACCCTCATCAAGGAGTCACTTGGAGCCGACGCCTGCAAACCCAGCTTCCGGTCCCATCTCTCTCTCCCTCTCTCACTGTGTGGCCTGGAGCTGGGAATCTCTCAGAGCTGAGATGTCTGCAGACCCAGCTCCAAATCCTACTGCTGCCACCATATCTCACTGTGTCACCTTCAGAACGGAGTCCCTCGGAGCTCTGACAATTGCAGACCCAGCTCCCAATCCCATTGCTGCCACCAGCTCTCACGGTTGTTACCCTCATCAAGGAGTCACTTGGAGCCGACACCTGCAAACCCAGCTTCCGGTCCCATCTCTCTCTCCCTCTCTCACTGTGTGGCCTGGAGCTGGGAATCTCTCAGAGCAGAGATGTCTGCAGACCCAGCTCCAAATCCTACTGCTGCCACCATATCTCACTGTGTGACCTTCAGAACGGAGTCCCTCGGAGCTCTGACCATTGCAGACCCAGCTCCCAGTCCCATTACTGCCGTCAGCTCTCACCGGTGTTACCCTCATCAAGGAGTCACTTGGAGCCGACGCCTGCAAACCCAGCTTCCGGTCCATCTCTCTCTCCCTCTCTCACTGTGTGGCCTGGAGCTGGGAATCTCTCAGAGCTGAGATGTCTGCAGACCCAGCTCCAAATCCTACTGCTGCCACCATATCTCACACTGTGTGACCTTTAGAACGGAGTCCCTCGGAGCTCTGACAATTGCAGACCCAGCTCCCAGTCCCATTACTGCCGTCAGCTCTCGCTGCACGACCTTCGGTATCAAGTTGTGGTATTAAAAGGTTTTTTTTGTTGGGTTTTTTTTTTTTTCAGGATGAATTCTCCCGCCCTCTGCACTTACCAAGACCAGCTCGGAACTGCAGTCAAACTGGGACCCCAGTATTATCACCATGTCAACCAGGGGGGGTCCTTCCAGATGTCCCAGCACCCCCAGCACTCCATGACCCAGTTCCATCGCCTGCCACTGCACTTCCAGCCTGGAGTCAGCCTGACCCCCACCCCTCCCAGTGACCCCAGCCCTACCTTCCTCACCCTCTCCAGCAGTACTGGAGTGGTGACCTACGGGGCCGGGCCAGCGAGAGGCTACGTGCAGAACCACTCGGGGAGCCAGCTCCTGCTGCAGCAGAGCGGGGGCGTGGGTGAGCCATGGTGCAGGTGTATTCACGTGGGGGTTAGAGAGTGCACGGGGATCCGGGGGTCTGGGGGGGCTGGAGATTTGCATGCAGAGAGCAAATGCAAAAGTCTCAAATGCTTTATTTCACTTTAAGAGCAAACTCTGTCTCTTCCGGTCCCCTGCCTCTCTGTGCTTCCCCCCTTCACCCCCATCTTTCTCTCTCTCTCACTCTCTCTGTTTTTCCCATCCCACCCCCCCCAGGTGGTATCGCAAGCTTCCAGTCCGTCCCGTGGAGCGACGCGTACCTGCAGGGGCCCCCGTACGGGGGGGGCCAGCTCCACCAGCGCGCCTTCTACCCCTCGGATACGGTCACCTACCCCCAGCCGAACTCCAACCCTCCTCAGCACCCCTGCTACGCCCAGCGACTCAGACCCCCCGTCCCGATGACCTACACGGGGCCCCAGCGGCCGGGACCTCTGCAGGAGCCCCTTCCCGGCCACCGCACGACGCAGGATTACCCAGAGAGCCACGGGGCCGCTGCCACGAGCCAGGACAGCGACACCAGCACCGGTGAGTGCCGCGGCAGCCTCCAGAATCCATTTTCCGATTTGCCGGCGGAATAACCCCGGCCTCGCCTGCTTCCTAAAGAATGAGGTTGTAATTAGCAAGAGTATTCTTCTCATTTACAGGTTTCACACAGGAGGTGAAGTCCTAAAGAGAGCTGAAAGACTGACCCCTGCTGCCCACTCACGGGAATTGCCAAAAGAGAGAGGATCTTATTTATTTAATGTTTCTGTTGACAGAGGAATAGCCTGGTGCCACCCAGCTGCTGTTCCTGAAATTTAGGGAGATTGCGGAGAACAATCTGTGCATTATAAATAAAGAAAGGAAAAAGCCTCTGCCTGTGCCCAATCTCATTACTGCTCTCTGTCCCCAAGTCAGGAGATTCCCTCTACTGGCTAAAAGCAGGGTGCTGTGCCTCAGCTCTAATCCCCGGCTCTGACACTGACTCTCTGTGTGTGACATCAGGGGAGTCACTTTATCTCCCTGTGCCTCAGCTCTAATCCCTGGCTCTGTCACTGACTCTCTGTGTGTGACCCTGAGGGAGTCACTTTATCTCCCTGTGCCTCAGCTCTAATCCCCAGCTCTGACACCGACTCTCTGTGTGTGACCTCAGGGGAGTCACTTTATCTCCCTGTGCCTCGGCTCTAATCCCTGGCTCTGTCACTGACTCTCTGTGTGTGACCTCAGGGGAGTCACTTTATCTCCCTGTGCCTCAGCTCTAATCCCCGGCTCTGTCACTGACTCTCTGTATGTGACCTCAGGGGAGTCAATTTATCTCCCTGTGCCTCAGCTCTAATCCCCAGCTCTGACACCGACTCTCTGTGTGTGACCTCAGGGGAGTCACTTTATCTCCCTGTGCCTTAGCTCTAATCCCCGGCTCTGACACTGACTCTGTGTGTGACCTCAGGGGAGTCACTTTATCTCCCTGTGCCTCAGCTCTAATCCCCAGCTCTGTCACTGACTCTCTGTGTGATCCTGGAGGAGTCACTTTATCTCCCTGTGCCTCAGCTCTAATCCCCGGCTCTGACACTGACTCTCTGTGTGTGTGACCTCAGGGGAGTCCGTTTATCTCTCTGTGCCTCAGCTCAAATCCCCGGCTCTGTCACTGACTCTCTGTGTGTGACCTTAGGGGAGTCCGTTTATCTCCCTGTGCCTCAGCTCTAATCCCCGGCTCTGACACTGACTCTCTGTGTGACCCTGGAGGAGTCACTTTATCTCCCTGTGCCTCAGCTCTAATCCCCGGCTCTGTCACAGATTCTCTGCATGTGACCTCAGGGGGAGTCACTTTATCTCCCTGTCCTCAGCTCTAATCCCCGGCTCTGACAGTGACTCTCTGTGTGTGACCTCAGGGGAGTCCGTTTATCTCCCTGTGCCTCAGCTCAAATCCCCGGCTCTGTCACTGACTCTGTGTGTGACCTTGGGGGAGTCACTTTATCTCCCTGTGCTGCAGCTCTAATCCCCGGCTCTGACACTTACTCTGTGTGTGACCTTGGGGGAGTCACTTTAGCTCCCTGTGCCTCAGCTCTAATCCCCGGCTCTGACACTGACTCTGTGTGTGACCTTGGGGGAGTCACTTTATCTCCCTGTGCCTCAGCTCTAATCCCCGGCTCTGTCACAGATTCTCTGTATGTGACCTCAGGGGGAGTCACTTTATCTCCCTGTGCCTCAGCTCTAATCCCCGGCTCTGACACTGACTCTCTCTGTGTGACCTCAGGGGAGTCACTTTATCTCCCTGTGCCTCAGCTCAAATCCCCGGCTCTGTCACTGACTCTGTGTGTGACCTTGGGGGAGTCACTTTATCTCCCTGTGCTGCAGCTCTAATCCCAGGCTCTGACACTGACTCTGTGTGAGACCTCAGAGCCATTTTACCTCCCTGTGCTTCAGCTCTAATCTGCGGCTCTGTCACTGACCCTCTGAGTGTGACCTCAGGGGAGTCACTTTATCTCCCTGTGCCTCAGCGCTAATTCCTGGCTCTGTCACTGACTCTCTGTGTGTGACCTCAGGGGAGTCACTTTATCTCCCTGTGCCTAAATCCTAATCTTCAGTTCTGGAGTGTGCATTAAACTTGCCCTGCCAAAGCTGATTATTATTAGAAGTTTGTCTTGCCCTGGATGAACAGCAGGTGGCCCCTTTACTCTACATGGTAGCCCAGTGGAGTCAGTCTCAGGTCAGAAACCTTTAAGGCAGGCACATATTTGCCAGCCAGACAGAAAGTGGGCTGTCTGCACACCTGCCCCTTTAAGGCAGGTAAGGGCTGTGCGGAGACTCCACCTTCCTTACAGGCCTGTGTCAGGAGCAGAGAGGTGGGGACAACGAAGTGAGCCAGGAGAGGGGGTGAAGGGAACCCTCGCCATGGACTGCAGACTGCCAGCTGCCTGGGGTCTTTTGCTCTTCCAGTGCCTTTATCCCCCCACTGCAGAGAGCAAGGAAGGTAAGAGACAACTTCCCCCTACCCCTAAAAGCAAGGAAGGGATGGGGCGGCTGCTCCCCCTATCCCAGAGAGCTAGGAAGGGAAGGGACGCTGCTCCCCCCTACCCCAGAGAGCTAGGAAGGGAAGGGACGGCTGCTCCCCCTATCCCAGAGAGCTAGGAAGGGAAGGGACGGCTGCTCCCCCTATCCCAGAGAGCTAGGAAGGGAAGGGACGCTGCTCCCCCTATCCCAGAGAGCTAGGAAGGGAAGGGACGCTGCTCCCCCCTATCCCAGAGAGCTAGGAAGGGAAGGGACGGCTGCTCCCCCTATCCCCAGAGAGCTAGGAAGGGAAGGGACGGCTGCTCCCCCTACCCCAGAGAGCTAGGACGGGAAGGGACAGCTGCTCCCTCTATCCCAGAGAGCTAGGAAGGGAAGGGACGCTGCTCCCCCTACCCCAGAGAGCTAGGAAGGGAAGGGACGCTGCTCCCCTACCCCAGAGAGCTAGGAAGGGAAGGGACGGCTGCTCCCCCTACCCCAGAGAGCTAGGACGGGAAGGGACAGCTGCTCCCCCCTACCCCAGAGAGCTAGGAAGGGAAGGGACGGCTGCTCCCCCTACCCCAGAGAGCTAGGACGGGAAGGGACGGCTGCTCCCCCTACCCCAGAGAGCTAGGACGGGAAGGGACAGCTGCTCCCCCTACCCCAGAGAGCTAGGAAGGGAAGGGACGCTGCTCCCCCTACCCCAGAGAGCTAGGACGGGAAGGGACAGCTGCTCCCCCTACCCCAGAGAGCTAGGAAGGGAAGGGACGCTGCTCCCCCTACCCCAGAGAGCTAGGAAGGGAAGGGACGGCTGCTCCCCCTACCCCAGAGAGCTAGGACGGGAAGGGACAGCTGCTCCCCCTACCCCAGAGAGCTAGGAAGGGAAGGGACGCTGCTCCCCCTACCCCAGAGAGCTAGGACGGGAAGGGACGGCTGCTCCCCCTATCCCAGAGAGCTAGGAAGGGAAGGGACAGCTGCTCCCTCTACCCCAGAGAGCTAGGAAGGGAAAGGACGCTGCTCCCCCTACCCCAGAGAGCTAGGAAGGGAAGGGACGCTGCTCCCCCTACCCCAGAGAGCTAGGAAGGGAAGGGACGCTGCTCCCCCTACCCCAGAGAGCTAGGAAGGGAAGGGACGGCTGCTCCCCCTACCCCTAAAAGCAAGGAAGGGAAGGGACGCTGCTCCCCCTACCCCAGAGAGCTAGGAAGGGAAGGGACGCTGCTCCCCCTACCCCAGAGAGCTAGGACGGGAAGGGACAGCTGCTCCCCCTACCCCAGAGAGCTAGGAAGGGAAGGGACGGCTGCTCCCCCTATCCCAGAGAGCTAGGAAGGGAAGGGACAGCTGCTCCCCCTACCCCAGAGAGCTAGGAAGGGAAGGGACGCTGCTCCCCCTACCCCAGAGAGCTAGGAAGGGAAGGGACGCTGCTCCCCCTACCCCAGAGAGCTAGGAAGGGAAGGGACGGCTGCTCCCCCTATCCCAGAGAGCTAGGAAGGGAAGGGATGGCTGCCTCCCCCTACCCCAGAGAGCTAGGAAGGGAAGGACGCTGCTCCCCCTACCCCAGAGAGCTAGGAAGGGAAGGGACGCTGCTCCCCCTACCCCAGAGAGCTAGGAAGGGAAGGGACGCTGCTCCCCCTACCCCAGAGAGCTAGGAAGGGAAGGGACGCTGCTCCCCCCTATCCCACAGAGCTAGGAAGGGAAGGGACGGCTGCTCCCCCTATCCAGAGAGCTAGGAAGGGAAGGACGGCTGCTCCCCCTATCCCAGAGAGCTAGGAAGGGAAGGGACGCTGCTCCCCCTACCCCAGAGAGCTAGGAAGGGAAGGGACGCTGCTCCCCCTACCCCAGAGAGCTAGGAAGGGAAGGGACGTTGCTCCCCCTATCCCAGAGAGCTAGGAAGGGAAGGGACGTTGCTCCCCCTATCCCAAAGAGCTAGGAAGGGAAGGGACGCTGCTCCCCCTACCGCAGAGAGCTAGGAAGGGAAGGGACGCTGCTCCCCCTACCCCAGAGAGCTAGGAAGGGAAGGGACGCTGCTCCCCCTACCCCAGAGAGCTAGGAAGGGACGGGACGCTGCTCCCCCTACCCCAGAGAGCTAGGAAGGGACGGGACGCTGCTCCCCCTACCCCAGAGAGCTAGGAAGGGACGGGACGGCTGCTCCCCCTATCCCAGAGAGCTAGGAAGGGACGGGACGGCTGCTCCCCCTATCCCAGAGAGCTAGGAAGGGAAGGGACGCTGCTCCCCCCCTATCCCAGAGAGCTAGGAAGGGAAGGGACGCTGCTCCCCCCTATCCCAGAGAGATAGGAAGGGAAGGGACGCTGCTCCCCCCTATCCCAGAGAGCTAGGAAGGGAAGGGACGCTGCTCCCCCTACCCCAGAGAGCTAGGAAGGGAAGGGACGCTGCTCCCCCTACCTCAGAGAGCTAGGAAGGGAAGGGACGCTGCGCCCCCTCCCCCAGGGAGCTAGGAAGGGAAGGGACGCTGCTCCCCCTACCCCAGAGAGCTAGGAAGGGAAGGGACGCTGCTCCCCCTACCCCAGAGAGCTAGGAAGGGAAGGGACGCTGCTCCCCCTATCCCAGAGAGCTAGGAAGGGAAGGGACGCTGCTCCCCCTACCCCAGAGAGCTAGGAAGGGACGGCTGCTCCCCCTATCCCAGAGAGCTAGGAAGGGAAGGGACGCTGCTCCCCCTACCCCAGAGAGCTAGGAAGGGAAGGGATGCTGCTCCCCCTATCCCAGAGAGCTAGGAAGGGAAGGGACGGCTGCTCCCCCTATCCCAGAGAGCTAGGAAGGGAAGGGACGCTGCTCCCCCTACCCCAGAGAGCTAGGAAGGGAAGGGACGCTGCTCCCCCTATCCCAGAGAGCTAGGAAGGGAAGGGACGCTGCCCCCCCTACCCCAGAGAGCTAGGAAGGGAAGGGACGGCTGCTCCCCCTACCCCAGAGAGCTAGGAAGGGACGGGACGCTGCTCCCCCTATCCCAGAGAGCTAGGAAGGGAAGGGACGCTGCTCCCCCCTATCCCAGAGAGCTAGGAAGGGAAGGGACGGCTGCTCCCCCTATCCCAGAGAGCTAGGAAGGGAAGGGACGCTGCTCCCCCTATCCCAGAGAGCTAGGAAGGGAAGGGACGGCTGCTCCCCCTATCCCAGAGAGCTAGGAAGGAAAGGGACGCTGCTCCCCCTATCCCAGAGAGCTAGGAAGGGAAGGGACGCTGCTCCCCCTATCCCAGAGAGCTAGGAAGGAAAGGGACGCTGCTCCCCCTATCCCAGAGAGCTAGGAAGGGACGGGACGCCGCCCCCCCTATCCCAGAGAGCTAGGAAGGGACGGGACAGCTGCTCCCCCTATCCCAGAGAGCTAGGAAGGGACGGGACAGCTGCTCCCCCTATCCCAGAGAGCTAGGAAGGGACGGGACAGCTGCTCCCCCTATCCCAGAGAGCTAGGAAGGGACGGGACAGCTGCTCCCCCTATCCCAGAGAGCTAGGAAGGGAAGGGACGCTGCTCCCCCTATCCCAGAGAGCTAGGAAGGGAAGGGACGCTGCTCCCCCTACCCCAGAGAGCTAGGAAGGGAAGGGACGGCTGCTCCCCCTACCCCAGAGAGCTAGGAAGGGACGGGACGCTGCTCCCCCTATCCCAGAGAGCTAGGAAGGGAAGGGACGGCTGCTCCCCCTATCCCAGAGAGCTAGGAAGGAAAGGGACGCTGCTCCCCCTATCCCAGAGAGCTAGGAAGGGAAGGGACGGCTGCTCCCCCTATCCCAGAGAGCTAGGAAGGAAAGGGACGCTGCTCCCCCTATCCCAGAGAGCTAGGAAGGGAAGGGACGCTGCTCCCCCTATCCCAGAGAGCTAGGAAGGAAAGGGACGCTGCTCCCCCTATCCCAGAGAGCTAGGAAGGAAAGGGACGCTGCTCCCCCTATCCCAGAGAGCTAGGAAGGGAAGGGACGCCGCTCCCCCTATCCCAGAGAGCTAGGAAGGGACGGGACAGCTGCTCCCCCTATCCCAGAGAGCTAGGAAGGGACGGGACAGCTGCTCCCCCTATCCCAGAGAGCTAGGAAGGGAAGGGACGGCTGCTCCCCCTATCCCAGAGAGCTAGGAAGGAAAGGGACGCTGCTCCCCCTATCCCAGAGAGCTAGGAAGGGAAGGGACGCTGCTCCCCCTATCCCAGAGAGCTAGGAAGGAAAGGGACGCTGCTCCCCCTATCCCAGAGAGCTAGGAAGGGACGGGACGCCGCTCCCCCTATCCCAGAGAGCTAGGAAGGGACGGGACAGCTGCTCCCCCTATCCCAGAGAGCTAGGAAGGGACGGGACAGCTGCTCCCCCTATCCCAGAGAGCTAGGAAGGGACGGGACAGCTGCTCCCCCTATCCCAGAGAGCTAGGAAGGGATGGGACAGCTGCTCCCCCTATCCCAGAGAGCTAGGAAGGGAAGGGACGCTGCTCCCCCTATCCCAGAGAGCTAGGAAGGGAAGGGACGCTGCTCCCCCTACCCCAGAGAGCTAGGAAGGGAAGGGACGGCTGCTCCCCCTACCCCAGAGAGCTAGGAAGGGAAGGGACGCTGCTCCCCCTATCCCAGAGAGCTAGGAAGGGAAGGGACGGCTGCTCCCCCTATCCCAGAGAGCTAGGAAGGAAAGGGACGCTGCTCCCCCTATCCCAGAGAGCTAGGAAGGGAAGGGACGGCTGCTCCCCCTATCCCAGAGAGCTAGGAAGGAAAGGGACGCTGCTCCCCCTATCCCAGAGAGCTAGGAAGGGAAGGGACGCTGCTCCCCCTATCCCAGAGAGCTAGGAAGGAAAGGGACGCTGCTCCCCCTATCCCAGAGAGCTAGGAAGGGAAGGGACGCTGCTCCCCCTATCCCAGAGAGCTAGGAAGGAAAGGGACGCTGCTCCCCCTATCCCAGAGAGCTAGGAAGGGAAGGGACGCCGCTCCCCCTATCCCAGAGAGCTAGGAAGGGACGGGACAGCTGCTCCCCCTATCCCAGAGAGCTAGGAAGGGACGGGACAGCTGCTCCCCCTATCCCAGAGAGCTAGGAAGGGAAGGGACGCTGCTCCCCCTATCCCAGAGAGCTAGGAAGGGACGGGACAGCTGCTCCCCCTATCCCAGAGAGCTAGGAAGGGACGGGACAGCTGCTCCCCCTATCCCAGAGAGCTAGGAAGGGACGGGACAGCTGCTCCCCCTATCCCAGAGAGCTAGGAAGGGACGGGACAGCTGCTCCCCCTATCCCAGAGAGCTAGGAAGGGACGGGACAGCTGCTCCCCCTATCCCAGAGAGCTAGGAAGGGACGGGACAGCTGCTCCCCCTATCCCAGAGAGCTAGGAAGGGAAGGGACGCTGCTCCCTCTACCCCAGAGAGCTAGGAAGGGAAGGGACGCTGCTCCCCCTATCCCAGAGAGCTAGGAAGGGAAGGGACAGCTGCTCCCCCTATCCCAGAGAGCTAGGAAGGGAAGGGACAGCTGCTCCCCCTATCCCAGAGAGCTAGGAAGGGAAGGGAAGCTGCTCCCCCTACCCCAGAGAGCTAGGAAGGGACGGGACGCTGCTCCCCCTATCCCAGAGAGCTAGGAAGGGACGGGACAGCTGCTCCCCCTATCCCAGAGAGCTAGGAAGGGACGGGACAGCTGCTCCCCCCTATCCCAGAGAGCTAGGAAGGGAAGGGACGCTGCTCCCCCTACCCCAGAGAGCTAGGAAGGGACGGGACAGCTGCTCCCCCCTATCCCAGAGAGCTAGGAAGGGAAGGGACGGCTGCTCCCCCTATCCCAGAGAGCTAGGAAGGGAAGGGACGGCTGCTCCCCCCCCAAACAAATATTCCTGGGTTTAATGGGCCACCTGTATGTGACTCTGGCCTGCGTCCCCTGTGTATATAAAGTGGGGGGGGGGGGGGGGTATTTCCATGCCACAGGTGCAGGATCAGACATTATCCTGAGAATGCTTCCCCCCCCCCCCCCCCATGTGCCCCTCTGCTCCTGACTGACTCCCTGCTGCAGGTCACAGGGGAAAGTCATGGGGAGAGGGGGAGAGGGGGACGCCAGGTCCAGTGAGGGCTCCTGTGCTGAGGAAGTCTGCTCTGACCCAGTCTGGCCTGTTCTTATGTTTCCGGGGGCACCACTGCCAAGGGTTTGGGGCCCGGGGGGGGGGGGGGGAGTCTGTACTAAGGGTTTGGGGTCCGGGGGGGGGGGGGGTGTATCCGGGGGGTGTCATGGCGCAGAGGGCTCTTGCTAGATGTGAGGGGGGTGGGGATCTCCTCACCTGTTTGAGAGCTTCCTGTCTGAGGGGGATGTGCACTAAATTTTGGGATATTTTCAATCCGTTTCCCCTCCCCCTCTGCTGGGGCGGAGACATCTCCAGCCCCCATTTACCCTTCCCTGGGGCAGAAGTGATCCCCATGTTTGAAAGGGAGCGACCGGGCTCGCTGACTACCCCCAGGGAAGTGGCCCCCGGGGTCTGGGGAGGAGCCACAGGTTCGGAGCCTGGGAAGGCCCCGTGGCAATTCACTTTCTGTCTTCTTTTCTTTGGCTTTTTCAATTTAATGTTTGTTTCCTTTTGGCAAAGAAACTGAAGCGAAATAAAGCTTTAAAGAACCGGAAACTTCTCCCCAAGCTGCAGGTTTCCCCCTGCACAGCCGCACTGTGCGTGTGGCACCCCCTGTGCTGCCCGCACCCCTGGACGGGTCCCCTGCAGGCACAGGCAGACTGAGAAAAGGCACGGCCACCCCCCCCTCCCCACCGTGCTGTGGTACGGAGGGCCCGACAGGAAGGGCACATCACAGGCACAGCAGTGCTACGGGCAGCGCTGTGTCTGTGTGTAGCACTACCCCCCCCCCCCCCCCCCCCCCCCCCCATGTGAAGTTAAGCAGCTCCCACTGCTGAGTAATGAGAAACAGAACAGGAGTGTACGACTGTGCAACCTGGTTCTGAAACCCTATAGCACAGCACGGTGTGCATGGGCCTGTAATCAGAGAGGAGCCCTCACCCCCTCTGCAGACTCCAGAGGGGGTCACTCTCTCTACTGCATCTCATGCTTTACCCCTCACTCCCCCACCTCTGAGGATCCTCTGTACCCATCCCAGGCTTTACCCCTCACTCCCCAACCTCTGAGGATCCTCTGGGTCTGTCCCAGGCTTTACCCCTCACTCCCCCACCTCTGAGGATCCTCTGTGCTTATACCAAGCTTTACCCTCACTCCCCCACCTCTGAGGATCCTCTGTGCTTATCCCAGGCTTTACCTCTCACTCCCCCACCTCTGAGGATCCTCTGTGCCTCTCCCAGGCTTTACCCCTCACTCACCCACCTCTGAGGATCCTCTGTGCTTATCCCAGGCTTTACCCCTCACTCTCCCACCTCTGAGGAGCCTCTGGGCTTATCCCAGGCTTTACCCCTCACTCCCCCACCTCTGAGGAGCCTCTGGGCTTATCCCAGGCTTTACCCCTCACTCCCCCACCTCTGAGGATCCTCTGTGCTTATCCCAGGCTTTACCCCTCACTCCCTCACCTCTGAGGATCCTCTGTGCCCGTCCCAGGCTTTACCCCCTCATTGTATTGGGTCTCCCAAGCTTTACCTCTTGACTCCTCTCTCCCCTCCCCCCTGCCTCTGAGGATGCTCTCTGCCAGTCCTGCCATATTTTGGTAGGGGCTAAGCTTCCTGGCAACAGTATGCCCCCCCCTTTTTTTCACACCCTCCTGTGTGAAGTAGTGGAGCCCTGGTGAGAGAGAGGCAGCTCTTTCCTCATTCCTGAATCTGTGGGTGTGTGTCTGGATTATCTGTGACAGCTCACACCCTCCCCTGAAAGAGTACCAGAGCTCACAGGGGCAGGGAGGCTGACAAGTCAAAGTGACAGAAGTACAATGTACAAGAGAGGAATCCTAGAGACAGCTCCTGGGTTCTGGTGCTGGTCCGGATTGTCTCTGCTCGGATCCTGGTTCTGGCCCGGGGGCAGGATCCCACAGACTCTGCTGCTCTCGCTGCTGTTTCTCCTCTTTCCCCCAGGATTAGACGCAGTTTTTCCTGCTCCTTCTCTTGTGGGAAGTCTGTGATTTTCCTCTTCTCTCTTTGCCCTTTGCACAGTGCAGGGGAAATGCACGGCTGGTTCTGGCTCTCGGGTGCTGCACTGCATGCAGAGTCTGTGGCTCCTCGGGGTTTGCGGGTCAGTGTCTGTGGTCCCTCATTCTGTATTTGGGAGGACTGGACTGTGCCCCTCTCCTGGATCTCCGCCCTCCTGTGTCCTTCATTCACTTCTTCCTCTCTCTCCACCGCCCACTCATTCACTGCACAGGGCACCCTCCCTTCTTCCTCCGCTTAAAGGGACAGATTCAGATTCCGGAAACTTTCCTGGCCCCTCACCAAATGAAAGAAGAGACAAAAATATGAAGTACACCCTCTCCGCTCCTCCCTGAAGGGACTGAGACCCTCCCCACCTTTCATGTCTGAAGATGCCCAGTGCCAGGGAATTTCCACAGCTTTTCCCATCTCAGAATGATCCCCACACCCTTCCCCTCTAGAGGGAAAGCTCGCCTGCCTGTCCCAGCCCTCATGAGAGTGGCCAGCGGCTGCCATTGCCTCCTCTTCCCCCAGTAACACTTTCCCAGCATGGCTTTGCTTACCCTGGTTCCTCCCCGCTCCCCTCGGTTTGCTTTCTGAAACAGGCTGGGATCTTCTTGAGAGAGGGGGACGTCTTAAGCTCAGGGTGCGCACTGGCAGCATTAACTCTTGTGCTGTTTTACAGTGAACCTGCTGGATACATCCACGGCACAGGGAGAACTGGGGTGGTTGCCGGACCCTCCGGATACAGGGGTGAGTGCAAGAAACAGAGGTCATGATATACTGCTGGATCTATGTAATCACACAGTGCAAGGAAAAAAGACCAACCCAAGTTGTTTCTATCCCTTCTATCTTACTGTATCACACAGTGCAAGGAAAAAAGACCGTGCCCAGGTGTTTCTATCCCTTCTATCTTACTGTATCACATGGTGCAAGGAATAAAGACCATCCCCAGGTGTTTCTATCCCTTCTATCTTACTGTATCACACAGTGCAAGGAAAAAAGACCGTGCCCAGGTGTTTCTATCCCTTCTATCTTACTGTATCACATGGTGCAAGGAATAAAGACCATCCCCAGGTGTTTCTATTCCTTCTATCTTACTGTATCACATGGTGCAAGGACTAAAGACCATCCCCAGACGTTTCTATCTCTCTGTATCACATGGTGCAAGGAATAAAGTCCGTGCCCAGGCGTTTCTATCCCTTCTATCTTACTGTATCACATGGTGCAAGGAATAAAGACCGTGCCCAGGCGTTTCTATCCCTTCTATCTTACTGTATCACATGGTGCAAGGAATAAAGACCATCCCCAGGTGTTTCTATCCCTTCTATCTTACTGTATCACAGGCTGCAAGGAATAAAGACCGTCCCCAGGTGTTTCTATCCCTTCTATCTCACTGTATCACATGGTGCAAGGAATAAAGACCATCCCCAGGTGTTTCTATCCCTTCTATCTCACTGTATCACACGGTGCAAGGAATAAAGACCATCCCCAGGTGTTTCTATCCCTTCTATCTCACTGTATCACATGGTGCAAGGAATAAAGACCTTCCCCAGGTGTTTCTATTCCTTCTATCTTACTGTATCACATGGTGCAAGGAATAAAGACCGTGCCCAGGCATTTCTATCCCTTCTATCTTACTGTATCACATGGTGCAAGGAATAAAGACCGTGCCCAGGCGTTTCTATCCCTTCTATCTTACTGTATCACATGGTGCAAGGAATAAAGACCGTGCCCAGGCATTTCTATCCCTTCTATCTTACTGTATCACATGGTGCAAGGAATAAAGACCGTGCCCAGGCGTTTCTATCCCTTCTATCTTACTGTATCACACGGTGCAAGGAATAAAGACCGTCCCCAGGCGTTTCTATCACTTCTATCTTACTGTATCACACGGTGCAAGGAATAAAGACCATCCCCAGGTGTTTCTATCCCTTCTATCTTACTGTATCACATGGTGCAAGGAATAAAGACCATCCCCAGGTGATTCTCTCTCTTCTATCTCACTGTATCACACGGTGCAAGGAATAAAGACCATCCCCAGGCGTTTCTATCCCTTCTATCTCACTGTATCACATGGTGCAAGGAATAAAGACCGTGCCCAGGCGTTTCTATCCCTTCCATCTTACTATAATAGTGCAAGGAATAAAGACCATACCCAGGTGATTCTCTCTCTTCTATCTCACTGTATCACACGGTGCAAGGAATAAAGACCATCCCCAGGCGTTTCTATCCCTTCTATCTTACTGTATCACACGGTGCAAGGAATAAAGACCGTCCCCAGGTGTTTCTATCGCTTCTATCTCACTGTATCACAGGCTGCAAGGAATAAAGACCATCCCCAGGCATTTAAGAATAATGAAACCTAACTCTGTAAGTTTACAATTCATACCTACATGTAGAGTCAGTGGTTTTTTGTGATAAACTGGCTGTTACTTTGTCTCCCCCGCCCCCCTGCAGTGGAGTGCCTTACAGCAGATGGTCAATGGGACTCCCACCTACATGTACCAGGACTGTGATGTCCTGCGCCCGGACACGGACCACTGGCTGCGCAGTGGCTGGATCTTCCGTGGCGCTGCCCGCCGGGTCTTCGTGGAGCTCCGGTTCACCGTGCGCGACTGCCAAAGCTTCGCGGGGGAGTCGGTGGCCTGCCGGGAGACCTTCAACCTGTACTACATGGAGTCGGAGGAGGACCATGGCATCCTCTTCCGCCGCTCGCTGTTCACCAAAGTGGACACCATTGCGCCCGACCTCAGCTTCACGCACCGCGACATTGCGGCGGGTGCCATGCGCTTGAATGTGGAGGTCAGCTCCATTCCCCCGCTCTCCCGTCGCGGCTTCTACCTTGCCTTTCAGAACTCGGGGGCCTGCGTGGCGCTGGTCTCGGTCCGGGCCTTCTACAAGATCTGCCTGGAAGAGGTCTGGGGGCTGGCGCTCTTCAGGGAGACCCTGGCAGCCTCGGAAGGGCTGGTGGAAGTGTCTGGCACCTGCGTGGACAATGCTGAGGAGGAGAAGGAGAGAGGGGGGCCACCCAGGATGCACTGCAGCGCCGACGGCGAGTGGCTGGTCCCTGTGGGCCGTTGCCGGTGCCTGGCGGGGCACGAGGAGGGAAAGGACAGCGTGGCGTGCTCAGGTGAGAGCTTATTTCATCTCTCTCCCCGTCCCCAATACGTGGGTGTTATCAGGTTTGCTTTTTTTGGTGCAAAATGGTGCCATTTCCTCTAAAGAGGATGCTTTCATGGTAGAAGAATGGCGATGCAGGACAGAGGCACGTGCAATGTCCCCAAACTTGGTCCAGAGAGTGGATTGGAAGGAGGGGGAGATCGTCAATGCTGGCAGTACTGTAGGAGGGGGGTGTGGGACCCACTGTGCTGGGAAGGGATTGGGAATCCTGGCACTAGCGCCCTCAAGGTATGGATTCTGCTTTGTTTGGAAGCTGGGAGTGTGAATCCTCGCACGAAGGCACTGGCGGGTGTGCATCCTGGCAGTGGTGCTCTGAGGTGTGACAGATCCTTTGTGCGTGGAGAGTGAGAGTGTTAATCCCAACCCTGGCTCCGTGGGGATTCCGGCTGAGGGCGAGGCCCGAGCCTCTGGTTCCCAGGTAGCCTTTGCACCCTGCGGCACTTCCTGTGACTCAGGCTGGCAGGGCAGGGAAGGGGTTACAGCAATTATCTCTGTGGTTGGTTTCCCAGGCTCTGCCTCGGCAGTCTCCTCCCTCTGCTTCCCCCTGTCATCTGGGCTCTGGTAAAACTGGTTCCTGCACTGACTCATGCACACCTTGAACCCTGTCAGCCGGGCCCTCACAGTAGCCGGGTAATCCCCCGCTCACTTGTCTTCTCTTTCTCACCCCCATCCCTGCCCCTCTCTGTGCCACCGCTGCATCCCTCAGCTTTGCACATTTTGGACTTTCAGCCCCTGCTGCTGCTCTGTGATTTCCAGTTTTGCTGCTTTATGCAGTTTCCACCCAACCCCAGAAAAAAATATATTCCAAATATTTGGCAACTCTTCTCTGTCAATCAGAGAGGAAAGAAGGAGAGCTGGGCCTGTCTGGACATGTCTTCCCCCCCCCCCCCCCCCCGCACACACCCGCAATATAAGATCACTGTCCCTGGGAGGGAGGGCGCATTCTATGGAAGGAGAAAGGGGGCAGTAGCATGACACCCCCCCCCCCCCTACGCCAAGTGCACATTCCCCCCTGCCTGAAAATATTGGGCCGGGGTAGAAGCCGATTAAGGCCTCTCCCTCATTGCCTTATCTGGGGGTTGCTAGGCTTGTAAAATCTGGACACGTTTAGGGCCAGATGTGCTCCGTGTTTCCTCATGGACCCCAAGGTAACGTATGCAGCAGCTGTGGACATAACTTGCACCAGCGTTGAAAACGAACGGGTGCGCACGGGCTGGCTTTGTGTGCATTCGTTTCACATTTTCCAGACTGGCCCGTTCTTTACAGCGCTAACCTGTGAGGGTTAATTTCCGCACACACTTTAAAAATGAAAATAGATGTGCATAAATCCAAACTCCGCCCCTTTGCAACACCTTTTCTTTTAAAAATGCCCATACAAATATGAGTGAAATCGGGTGATGCACTTAATTCTTATGGGTACAAACCCTGTGTGCAGTTTTATAATGAGCAATTTACGTGCATGAGCTGCTTCTAAATTTACCCCCAAAATGAGGACACCCCCCCCCCCCCCCCCCCCCCGCTCTGGTATTTTTTCACACTGGAATGTGACGTGCCTGCGCCATCTGGTGGCCGTTTCCTGGTACTGCCGTTCCTCCTCTGGAAAGGGCTTGCAGGGTGGCTGAATCCATTCGTCCAGAGGTGCAGAACGTTCTGTTAAACTGCACCATTGACCTGAAATTTGGTGGTTGTCATTTTCAGAAGTGCCTCAGCATCCACGGCTTGCACGTCGGTCTCTCCTCTTTCTCCTCCTGGGTGGGTGGGGGGTTCCTTTCTTTTCTCTGTCTCTATGCCCTGGATTTATTTGTCAGATGCAGACAGGATACGTTGGTGTTTTACAGTTTTTATTATTTTATTTTACTGTACTGACCCGAAAGATGCAACTTCATGGAGGTTTCTATTCCCCCCGATGAAGCCTCTTGCACCTGTGCTCTCTCCAGCCTGCGGGTTTCGCTTAGAATAATCCCGTAGTTTTGCGTGCGTTTCACGTCTGTCGTATGCATTGGGTATGTTTTCTCTCTCTTTCCACAGGATGCCCTCAAGGTTTCTACAAGGACTCCCCGCAGACCCCACGTTGTCTGAAGTGCCCACCCAACAGCTCCTCGGCTACCCCCCGGGCCATTACCTGCATCTGCAATGCGGGTTTCTACCGGGCCCGCACCGAAGGACACGAAGCTGCCTGCACCCGTGAGAGCCACGTGGGAGGAAGGGATGCAGGAGGGGTGGGGACAGCGGCGGATTCCCGCTGACGACCGGCCCAGGAGATACCACGTGGTCTGCCGAGCGCGGCTCTGCCACGGCCGAGCTCGGCAGCCCACGTGACTAGAGCGACCGGCCCGCCGGGGGATGCCCGATCCCCTGATAGGCTAATCCGCCCCTGGGTGGGGGTGAAGACAGGGGAACATGGAAATGGAGGTGGTAATGCCGCTCATTCAGAGAGAGAGAGGGGGGAGCTGCAGATCCCCAGGTCTGATTCGTCCAAGTAGGGCTTCTGAGGTGGTGTCCTAGGCTTCCCTAACCCCCAGACACACCCGCACAGTCTGGCTTCCTTCTGATGCCAACGTGAGTTTCATGTTTTGCAAACAGAATTGGTCCCCTGTCCCCATCCTCATTCCAAAAGAGAACAAATCTTATTGATAGAGATTATTAAGCGTGCACTGTGTTAATTGCATGTGGCGGGTATGAGGTATTAATTCTGTGTGTCTCTCCTTCTCTGTACAGGACCACCCTCTGCCCCCAAGAACATCAGCTTCACACTGTCAGGCACTCAGCTCTCCCTCCGCTGGCTGCCCCCCAGCGATCTGGGTGGCCGCAAGGAGCTGTTGTACCATGTCTCCTGCCACCTCTGTCCATCAGAGGTGGGGCCCTGCAACCCCTGCGAGGAGGAGGTGACCTTCCGGCCAGCAAAGGACAGACTGATGCAGCCCTGGGTAGCAGTGGACGGGCTGGAGCCCTACACTAATTACACCTTCCGTGTGGAGGCCCGGAACAACGTCTCGGAACTGGTAGAGGAACCCAGGGGCTTCGCAGAGCTGATGGTGTCGCTCGGACCCACAGGTAAATGAGACGCACAGGCAGCCATGAGCTCTTTCCTATTCCAGAAATTAAAACCCACCAGCAGTGCACAGCACTTTCCAGGAGATGGCACCAATGGTTCACCCAGGCTGCAAACCCCCTCTAGTATCCTTCACTTTATTTCTTGGTTGTGCTGCTTTTTCTTCAGCTTTTGTTCCTCTGACATGGCTTTTTTTTTTTTTCCTGGGAATACAAAGTTTCTTGCTATTAAAGCCTTACTATGTGTTAGAAATATTCACTTCCTATGGGGTCCTATTGAATCTCTGCTCTTCAGCTGTCTGTGCTGTATTCATGCTTTACGTGTATCAGTGTGATGCCTGCATGGGAGTCTAATGAAGATCTGCTCTTCAGCTGTCTGCTGTCATGGGATAGGTGGCGATGTCCTTTCGTGGATTGCAAACTGGTTAAAAGACAGGAAACAGAGAGTAGGATTAAATGGACAATTTTCGCAGTGGAAAAGGGTAAACAGTGGAGTGCCTCAGGGATCTGTACTTGGACCGGTGTTTTTCAATATATTTATAAATGATCTGGAAAGGAATACGATGAGTGAGGTCAACAAATTTGCAGATGATACAAAATTGTTCAGAGTAGTTAAATCACAAGTAGATTGTGATGCATTGCAGGAGGACTTTGAAAGACTTGGAGATTGGGCTTCCAAATGGCAGATGAAATTTAATGTGGACAAGTGCAAGGTGTTGCATGTAGGGAAAAATAACCCATGCTATAATTACACAATATTGGGTTCCATATTAGGTGCTGCCACCCAAGAAAGAGATCTAGGCGTCATAGTGGATAACACATTGAAATCCTCGGCTCAGTGTGCTGCGGCAGTCAGAAAAGCAAACAGAATGTTGGGAATTATTAGGAAGGGAATGATGAATAAAACGGAAAATGTCATAATGCCTCTGTATCGCTCCATGGTGAGACCACACCTTGAATACTGTGTACAATTCTGGTCACCGCATCTCGAAAAGGATATAATTGCGATGGAGAAGGTACAGAGAAGGGCAACCAAAATGATAAAGGGGATGGAACAGCTCCCCTATGAGGAAAGGCTGAAGAGGTTAGGGCTGTTCAGCTTGGAGAAGAGACGACTGAGGGGGGGATATAATAGTGGTTTACAAAATCATGAAATGACTGAATAAGTTAATGTAAATCGGTTATTTACTCTCTCAGGTAATAGAAGGACCAGGGAGCACTCCATGAAATTAGCAAGTAGCTCATTTAAAACAAATTGAAGAAAATTATTTTTCACTCAGCGCATAGTTAAGCTCTGGAATTCATTGCCAGAGGATGTGGTTACAGCAGTTAGTGTTACTAGGTTTAAAAAAGGTTTTGATATGTTCCTTGAGGAAAAATCCATAAACTGCTATTACAGTAATTAATAAGCAATAGTAGCTTGTGATTTGTTTAATTTGGGTACTTGCCACGTATTTGTGACTTGGCTTGGTCACTGTTGGAGACGGGAAAGAGCTTGATGGACCCTTGGTCTGACCTACTTATGTTCTTATGTATTCATTCTCGGCCAGAGTTGGGCAGTTTTTAACAAGTTTCATACGTCTCCACCATTAAAGAATTGGAAAAGACTTCTTTGTGGCATCCACTCTTTTGGATCGCCTACCTTGCTGTTTTTTGGGCCCGTTCATTCTCTATGTGTATGGAATGAATGATGGAAGATCCACTTTCCAGCTGCCCATGCTGTTACCCCTGCACTAGGGGTGGGGGTGTATGTGCAGGGAGAAGTAAAGTTCCTGGATGTAATAAATGTCTGCTTCTTGGAGCAGCTGGCACAAGAACCAGCAAGAGGGGAAACTATTTTAGACCTGTGGAACACAGGATTTGATATAAGAGGTAACAGTGTTGGAGCCACTTGGCAATAATGATCACAACATGATCAAATCTGACTTAATAACTGGAGGCAGGACGCTAAAGAAATGTACCGCAACTTTCAAAAAGGTGACTCTGCTAAAATGAGGAAAATGGTTAGAAAAAAACTGAAAGGAGCAACTGCAAAGGGTAAGAGTTTAGATCAGGCATGGATGTTGTTTTAAAATGCCATCTTGGAAGCCCAGAACAGATGTATTCCACGCATTAGGAAAGGTGGAAGGAAGACTAAACAACTACTGGCATGGTTGAAAGATGAGGTGAGAGAGGCTATAATATCTAAAAACATCTTTTAAGAAATGGAAAACGGATTTGAATGAAGGAAACAGCATAAGCACTGGCAAGTCGGATGCAAAGCATTGATAAGGAAGGCAAAGAGAGAATTTGAAGCTTGCCATGGAAGTAAAAACTCATAATAAAAACTTTTTCAGGTACATTCAAGGGTAGAAGCCTGCAAGGGAATCAGTTGGACCATTAGATGATCAAGGGGTAAAAGGAGCACTTAGGGATGACAAAGCCATAGCAGAGAGACTACATGAGTTCTTTGCTTCAGTATTCATTGAGGAAGACGTAAGAGAGATACTCAAGCCAGAAATAATATTCAAAGGTGATGATTCAGCAGAAGTGAAACAAATCTCAGTGAACCTGGAAGATGTACTAGGGCAAACTGACAAAGTAAAGCACCTGGACCAGACGTATACATCCCAGAGTGCTGAAAGAACTATCAATAACATCATCTATGGCACCTGAAGGGTTGTCAATGTAACACCAATTATTAAAGAGGGATCAAGGGGTGATCCAGGAAATTTCAAACCAGTGAGTCTGACATCTGTGCCAGGCAAAATGGTAGAAACTATCATAAAGAATAAAACTGCTGAACACATAGATAGGCACAGTTTAATGGGACAAAGCCAACATGGATTTAGCCAAGGGAATTCTTACCTCACAAATCTGCTACATTTTTTGAGGGAGTAAATAAACCTGTGGATAAAGTTGAGCCAGTTGATAAATTGTATCTGGATTTCCAGAAAGCATTAAACAAAGTTCCTCATGAGAGACTTCTTAGGAAATTAGAAAGTCATGGGATAGGGGGCAGTGTCCTATTGTGAAATGCCAATTGGTTAAAAGATAGAAAACAGAGAGTAGGGCTGAATGGTAAATTTTCCCAAGGTGAAAAGTGGAGACCCCAGGGATCTGTTCTAGGACCGATGCTTTTTAATATATTTATATATGTCCTGGAAATGGGAACAAGTGAGATGATCAAATTTTGCCGATGAGACAAAATTATTCAAAGTTGTCAAATCACAAGGGGATTGTGAGAAATTGCAAGAGGAACTTGCAAAACTGGGAGACTGGGCATGCAAATGGCAAATGAAATTTAATGTGGACAAGTGCAAAGTGATGCACTTAGGGAAGAGAAACTCAAATTATAGCTACAAAATGCAAGGTTCCACATTAGGAGTCAGCACTCAGGGAAAGGATCTAGGTGTCATTGTTGAAAATACGTTGAAATCTTCTGCTCTGTGTGCAGCAGCAGCCAAGAAATCAAAGAGAATGCTGGGGATTATTAGGAAAGGAATGGAGAATAAAAGAGAGACTATCGTAATGCCTCTGTATCCTCCATGGTGCAACCTCATCTTGAGTATTGTGTGCAGTTCTGATCATCACATCTCAAAAAAGATATAGCAGAATTAGAAAAGGTACAGAGAAGGGGGGACCAAGATGATAAAGGGGATGGAACAGCTCCCCTATGAAGAAAGGCTAAAGAGGTTAGGACTCCAGCTTGGAGCAGAGATGGCTGAGGGGAGATATGAAAGAGGTCTATAAAATAACGAGAGGAATGGAACAAGTAAACGTTAATCAGTTGTTTACTCTTTCAAAAAGTGCAAAGACCAGGAAACATACAATGAAGTTACTGGGTAATACATTTAAAACTAATAAGAGAAAATATTTTTTTACTTGACACATAATTAAGCTCTGGAACTCATTGCCAGAGGATATGGTGAAAGCTTTTAGTGTAGCTGCATTTATTTATTTATTTATTTATTTACGGCTTTTTTTTTTATACCGGTATTAGTGGTTACATCATACCGGTTTACATCCGAACTGAAGGTGGAAAATACATCAAACAGGGACAGGGGATGAGACTACAGAGAACAGAGGAGAAAGATAGCCGGAAACTGGCAAACAAGAAATGATACTGTAGAAAATAACATGTTAAACAATGTAATATAACTTAATAGATAAGTTTGAATCACGTACTGATGCAGTAAGGGGGTTAAGACACGGGGGATCTAATCTGGGTAAGCCTGTTTGAAAAGCCAGGTCTTTAATTTATTTTTGAATTTGATGGTACAAGGCTCAAGTCGGAAGTTTGTGGGTAGCAAGTTCCAGCGGGAGGGACCAGCAATGGAGAGGGCTCGGTCCCTCGTGGAGGTGAGGTGAGCCTTCTTGAGGGATGGGATATGGAGGGTTCCTTTATTGGTTGTTCTGGTAGGGCGGTTAGAGAGTGTGAGACGGAATGGCTCATCAAGCCAGTTGGAGTTGTGTCTGTAAATGGATTTGTGAACAATAGTAAGGGTTTTATAGAGGATGCGCGAAGGGATCGGGAGCCAATGAAGGTCTTTAAGGATAGGGGCAATATGGTCAGATTTACGGGCATTTGTGATAGTTCTCGCGACCGCATTCTGGAGCATTTGAAGCGGTTTTATGGTGGAGTAGGGGAGGCCTAGGAGTAGGGAGTTGCAGTAGTCCATTTTGGATGAGAGGGTGGCCTGAATGACAGTACGGAAATCATGGGTATGGAGTAAGGGTTTTAGTTTTTTTAGAACATTAAGCTTATAGAAATCTTCCTTAAGGATAGTGTTGATATATTTTTTCAGATTCAGTTGCTGGTCAATCAGGACACCAAGATCTCGTACAAAGGGCTGAGAGGAGATGGAACTATATACCGAGTCGTTGGCAAGGAAGGATTTGGGGATTTGGTGTTGGGATACGAAGAGCAATTTGGTTTTAGTGGTGTTTAGGGCGAGGTGGAGATTCGTGAGTAGGGTGTTAATGGAAGCGAGACATTTCTCCCAGAATTTTAGAGATTCGGAGATAGAATCATGAATTGGTATGATTTGGACATCATCGGCATATAGGTAGAATTTGAGGCCAAGGTCAGATAGGAGCTCGCAGAGGGGAGTGAGGTAAATATTGAATAGGGTAGATGAGAGGGAGGAACCTTGTGGAACTCCTTGGGAAAGGGAGTAATGAGTAGATTCAGCGTTGCCTATTTTGACAGAGAATTGTCTATTGGACAGGTAGGATTTAAACCAAAGGAGGGCTGAGCCTGAGATGCCTATGTCAAGATAGGCGGGAGAGAAGGTGGTTGTGGCTTATTGTGTCGAACGCAGAGGAGAGGTCTAGTATTTATTTATTTATTTATTTTTAGATTTTTATATACCGGTGTTCCTATATGAAATAAAGATCACATCGGTTTACATTGAAACAGAACATGAAAATTGCCAAAAGGCATTACATAGAACAAGGTTATGAAACTTGGAACAGGGTACATAAGTTCAAAATTTAACAATAACGTTGTAACATTGATGACCAAAAGATAAAGGAGAAAAAAAAAAAAAAAAAGACTTAAACAATTAAGTTGACAGGTCTTATTGAGCATAAAAATTATAACGGATAAGTGAGAAAGTCTCAAGTGTCCTGCAGCAAGAGATTAGATACCGAAGTAGGTAGTGGTATGGAAAATGGGGGTTTGTGAAGAAGATATGTTCTTGCTGGT
The DNA here is from genome assembly GCF_901001135.1 of Rhinatrema bivittatum. NCBI lineage: Eukaryota > Metazoa > Chordata > Amphibia > Gymnophiona > Rhinatrematidae > Rhinatrema > Rhinatrema bivittatum. Next base: position 3,565,529 of record NC_042630.1, read on the forward strand.
TGGAGGGGAAAAAATGATGATCATGGTAGGGCAAGAATGTAGCAGTGACCTTGGTCTATGCCTCTGAGGTGGTCAGAGAGGGGTGAGTAGGAGGGTTTCAGTATTGAAATGCTTGCGAAAACCAAATTGTGAAGGGTGTAGGATATTGTTGCATTCGAGGTAATCCATGAGTTGGGAATTGACTACCTTTTCCATGATTTTGGCTATAAATGGGAGGTTTGAGATAGGGCGAAAATTGGATGGGTCATTGGGATCTAGCGAAGGTTTTTTGAGCAGGGGTTTGACCACTGCATGCTTGAGTGTGTCTGGAACTGTGCCAAAGGAGAGGGAGCAATTGATGATGTCAGCAAGAGGTTTGACGATAGTGTTAGGAATGGTGAGGAGTGCTTTGGTGGGGAAGGTGTCTGTGGGGTGGGAAGCAGGTTTAATCTTTTTAAGAATGGATTCAATTTCCTTGGAAGAGGTAAGGTCAAGAGAGTCAAGGATGGCAGTGGTTAAGCTTGGACCAGGAGGGATGGGAAGTGGGGTGAGGGGGAATCTGAGGAGGATGTTTGCTACTTTTTTGTGGAAGTAGAGTGCTAGTTCTTCACATTTGCTACTAGCTTCGTTGTCCAAGATGGGGGGGAGGGGAGGACTTAGTGAGATCCGCAACGTAGGAGAAAAGGGCTTTGGGGTTGTACATGTATTCATGTATTTTAAATGCCTAAAAGTCGTGTTTGGACTTAAGTGTAGAGAGTCTGTAGGAGTGCAGGGCAGATTTGTAGATGGAAGTGAGTTGAGGTGAGGGGTCTTTACGCCAGATTCTCTCTCTCCGTCTGAGATTATTTTTCAATATTTTTAAGTCAGTGGTGTACCACGGTTTGTTTGTTTTTGTTTTTTTTATGCTGGGTGCAAGTCTCAGCTGGTGACCGGACATAAATCGTTTGCGATGTCGTGGGTGAGGTTGCTCCACGAGGCAAGTGCAGCTTCAGGATTGGTGCAGTCGAGTTTGGACAGAGAGTTGGATAAAGCTGAGCTTAGGTCCTTGCTGGAGCAGGATTTTCTGAAGACAATGGTGGCACTTTGTGGAGGGTTGCACAAGGTCGGGGCATTTATAGAGAGTAGGGTTTTGATGAGGGAGTGGTCTGACCAGGGAACAGGGGTGCATGAGGGTGTGTTAGGCGAATGGATGCAGGAATTAATGAAAATAAGGTCTAGGGGGGTGTCCGGATTTATGGGTGGGGAAGAGATGAGTTGTTTAAAGCCAATGGCACAGCCGATAAACAAAACCGCGATCGGACCGGACGAAAAAAAACAACCCACGATGTGAATCGGAACCGGAATCAGAACCGATTCCAGTTCCAATTCACATTTCTATAAGAGAGCGTGGGGAGCTGATTGAGGAGGACAATGTCAGAATCCTTGATCCAGGATTCTGTGACGGCGCAAATTTCAGGCTTGCAGTCGAGTAGTAGATCGTTAAGAATTGGGGTTTTTTTTGGGAGAGATTGAGTGTTGAAAAGAACTCTGGATAGGGTTGTGAGTCCTAGTAGCTGTGTCAGGGGGAAGATGAGGATGGGGAGAAGGGACTTGCGTTGGGCGGGTGAGTTGTAATGGAGAAGGAATGTGGGTCTGAGGGATGGGTAGTGAATGCGGGGGATTGGGTAGGTAGCCATTATAAGGCCAGGGAGAGGGAGAAAAGAGGTGACTGAGAGTAATAATAACAGTGATAGACAGCCAGGGGGAGAAGAGAAGGGACAAAGTAGTGGGGAAAGTTGAATTAGTAGAGGTCCAGTTAACAATAATTAGCTGGGTTTCCTTAGGGATGGCAAGTACAGTAGTAAGAAGGAGGTAAATAACAGAGGTGCAACCATGTAACAGTAGTAAACAATAGTGGTGCGACGATAGTGGTACAATTAACAATGGAAAGCTGGATTAGACAGGTTCCAGGAGGAAAAGTCCATTAACCATTATTAAGGTAGAGTTGCAGAAATCCACTTCTTATTCTTGGGATAAGCAGCTTGGAATCTCTACTCCTTGGGATCCTGCCAGGTACTTGTGATCTGGATTGGCCACTGTTGGAAACAGGATACTGGGCTTGATGGACCCTTTGGTCTCACTCATTTTGGCAAGCCTTATATTATGTTCTTAGCAGCACTCTGATTTACTCAGCTTCAAAATAATTGGAGCAAGTGATTGATTAGATCAGATGATGGAGGGTTCCAATCCCCGTTTTGGGATCTCTGTGCCTGATTTGTTGATTTGGTGTTGCCTCAGGCCTAGCTCTGAGGAGTGTTAGAGCAAAGCTGCCGGGAAGTGTCTCCTCTGCATGTCTTCTAATGGGTGCTGCGTCTCTTCTTCCCCAGCCCCACCGGTGGTGACTCAGATAAGCCTGGTGAAGCGAGGCGAGAACAGCCTATCTGTGTCCTGGGTAGCGCCACCCCAGCGCCGGAGTCAGACCCAGCTCAGCTACGAGATCAAATTCTATGAGAAGGTTCGCGAGCATTGGTCATGCATCTGTCTCTCTCTCTCTCTTTGACGCTCGTGTGTTTGCTGTGTCTTGTCTTTCTCTTAATACCTTTCTGTTCCCCCAGGGTGGGGAGAAGCATTACACGGTGAAACAGCTGCAGGAGCCAGATGTGACCCTCACCGACCTTCAACCAGACACCACCTACCACCTGCAGGTGCGCGCCTGCACCCTCCTGGGAGCTGGACCCTATTCAGATCAGCAGGAATTCCAGACCCTGCCCTCAGGTAATCCCCATGGCCTCATCCAGGGCCCTTCCTGGGACTTTGCCTCTGAGCACTGCTTCACTTCCTCTCTCCTCCTCTCTCTGCAGTGTCTGAGAAACCCAGCGCTGGCACGCTGGCCGCCATCATCGCCGGAGCTCTTGTGTCTCTTGTGTCCATACTCCTCCTTCTCATTTACCTCTGGAAAAGGTGAAAACTGTGTCACGGGAACAGCAGGGGGTACATTGGTAGAGCTGTGTGTGTGGTGGTACTGGGGGATAAGGGGGCATTTCTCGTAATAGCAAGTGAGAATTGTGATTTCAATGGCCTGTTCCTTTTGTCTGTGGATTGCAGGAGATCCCGTCGGCACAGCAGGGGTCCTAACTATGGCTTATCCAGCTCGGATCAAGGTAATCTCTGCTCTTGCTTTATTTTTTTTTTTAAGCTTTACTTTTTACAAGAGAAGCTCAAAACTCTGATCAGTGAGTCTGTCTCTTTGTGTCATGGGGGTGCAGGGTTAAGGCTGGAGATCAGAGCTGTGAAGCTTTGGCCTCCTTGTTCTGTCCTGGTAGTGCAGGGTGCAGTAACTCTCTGACTCTCTCTCTGTCTCGGGGAAACAGGGGAGAAGGTTCTTCTGAAGCCCTATGTGGACCTCCAGGTATACGAAGATCCCTCCAGGGCCTACATGCATTTCACAAAGGAGATCGACTCGGCATACGTCAGCATGGAGACCGTCATCGGCGAAGGTGAGCCTGTCTGAACCGGGAAGGAGAGCAGAGCACTGAGACCAGGCAGGAGTTGCTTCCTGCTCATCTCGGTCACAAGCTGCCTCAGGTCTCGGTACTCTGCTGCTTTCTCTCACTCTCTCTCTCTCTCTCAATCTCTCCGCAGGAGAGTTCGGTGAGGTATACCGAGGCTCGCTGTGCCTGCCAGGGAAGGAGCGAATGGTTGTGGCCATCAAGACACTGAAGTCCACGTACTCGGATTCTCAGTGGTGGAACTTCCTGCGTGAGGCAACTATCATGGGACAGTTCAGCCACACCAACATTGTCCAGCTGCAGGGTGTTGTCACCAAACGTAAGAGGCAGGCCATGATGATGGGGAGGGAAAGGATGCACTGGATGTGAATTTCATAGCCCACAGCAGCATCTGCCACACTGTACAGGTAACCCCCAGACTGTAGAAGTCGGGGACTCTTGGTTGCTCTTTGAATCCAATTTCCTTCTTCTCACAGCTGTTGAAGCAGAGAACGATGACAGAGTTAATAACATAAGAAATTGCCATACTGGGTCAGACCAAGGGTCCATCAAGCCCAGCATCCTGTTTCCAACAGAGGCCAATCCAGGCCATAAGAACCTGGCAATTACCCAAACACTAAGAAGATCCCATGCTACTGATGCAATTAATAGCAGTGGCTATTCCCTAAGTAAACTTGATTAATAGCCATTAATGGACTTCTCCTCCAAGAACTTATCCAATCCTTTTTTAAACCCAGCTACACTAACTGCACTAATCACATCCTCTGGCAACAAATTCCAGAGTTTAATTGTGCGTTGAGTGAAAAAGAATTTTCTCCGATTAGTCTTAAATGTGCTACTTGCTAACTTCATGGAGTGCCCCCTAGTCCTTCTATTATCCGAAGGTGAAAATAACAGAGTCACATCTACTCGTTCAAGACCTCTCATAATCTTAAACACCTCTATCATATCCCCCCTCAGCCGTCTCTTCTCCAAGCTGAACAGCCCTAACCTCTTCAGCTTTTCCTCATAGGGGAGCTGTTCCATCCCCTTGCATCAAAAGAATGAAGGTTTATTGGTTAAGGGTAGTAACTGCCACACCAGCAAGTTACCCCCATGCACTCCTGTCTTCATTTCCATCCTCAATCCCATGCCCCTTAGAATTCTTTTACTGTTTCGTCTTCTCCTCCTCCTCCTCTGAGAGGGCATTCTAGACACCCACCATCCTCTCCATTAAGAAATATTTCCTGACATTGGTTCTGAGTCGTCCTCCTTGGAGTTTCATTTCGTGACCCCTTGTTCTACTGATTTCTTTCCATCAGAAAAGGTTGGTCAATTGTGCAACATTAAAACCTTTCAGGTATCTGTTAGAATCTGCTATGGTGATGGGAGGAGCAAGCAGATGGGAGTTATGCTCAGCTCCTGAAGTGGGAGGAGTTAGCCGTCTGTTAGGTTTTACTCCCACAAAGGAGAGGAGATAGCAATCTATTGTAGTCTGCTGCTGGATACTCCTGTAGTGGAAGGAGTTGGCAATCTGTTATGAGTCACCATGCCGAGTTGCAATCTGTTATGAACTGTCTCCCGTGGAAGGAGGAGTTTAGCAATCTGATATGCTCCGTAGGTGGAATTAGCAATCCTGTTATGATGTAGACTGCAGTGTTGGCAATCTGTACCAGCGGAGTGCTAGAGAGGGTACTCAGCTGGAAAGGAATGTAAATAGGTGAATCCTTGGGCCGATGGCAGATGACAGTGCCCCCAGGAAGATATCCTGAGAGGGACCACCGGCTAGGCTTGAGTATGGAGACAGACACAGATAGTTCTTTATTAGACAGGTAGTAGAACCACCAGAGGTGGCAGTAGTGAGCTGATGTGCCCGGCAGAGCTGAAGTCCCTCAGATACTGGAACTGCGATCCCAGGGTTGCTGAGCTGTAGAGAAACTATAGTTAGTGAGTAGACAGGGTATGCTGTGTTCATAGCCAGTAGTAGATGACAATCTCACATATGTTCTTAAAGAGGCTCAGTAGCTGGAAAGAGTTAGGCCCTCGAGGAGCGAGTACCTGGTTCCAGGGAAAGCTCTGAGAGAGCGATGGTAACTCACAATGTCTGTATCTGCGATAGCTTCCAGGCAGTAGAGAATCTTCAGAGTGTTCAGGAACATGGGCCCTCGAGGAGCGAGTACCTGTTCCCATCTGCAATCTGAAATAGTAACTCACAATGTCCGTATCTGCGATCGCTTCCAGGCAGTAGAGAATCTTCAGAGAGTTTAGGAACATGGGCCCTCGAGGAGCGAGTACCGGTTCCTATCTGAAATAGAGAAAAGAGAGTGAGGCCCTCGGAGCGGGTACCTCTGGTAAGTCCGAGGAGGCAGAGTAGCTTAGAGAGACAAGCGGGTCTAAACAATCCCCGCTATGAATCCGTCCTTGCTAACGCAAATCATAAGTGAAAGTGAAGACCTTTTATGTTGGAAGCGAATGACGTCAATACATGGGGAGGCCCCTGAGGTTCGCGTCCTTGCTGGCACATACTTTGGAACGCGCGCGCCCTATGTCATCGGGAACATGGCGGATCTGCAGCGTCGAGCCGGTCCGGGTACGCCGGAGAGAAGCAGCATGGAGACGCTGCGGCAGCAAGCCGTCCATCAAGCCTGGAGGGAGTCACCACAGAGGTAGAGAGGGTGGAGTGAGGGCTTAGAGCATCCATGAACGCACAGTATCTGAAGGTCTGTGTCATAGAAATGATGGCAGACAAGGACCAAATGGTCCACCCAGTCTGCCCAGCAAACTTATGGTATCACCAGCTGCGTCATACAGGTCTCCCCTATAAAGGTATCATCAGGGGGTGGCAACTGTCATGCCTTACAAGTTACCCTCATAGTTTCCCAAATTGTTAAAAGTCAGTGCCCTTGTTGGTTGCTGTCTGAGTCCAGTTCCCCGTTTATCTCTTGCCGTTGAAGCAGAGAGCAATGTTGGCGTTTCATCACAAGTATCAGGCTTATTGGTTAAGGGTAGTAACAGCTGCATCAGCAAGTTACCCCCATGCTTGTTTGTTTTCCCAGACCATAAACTCCAATGTCCTTGTTGGTTGTTGTCTGAAATTAATTCCCCTTTTCCTTTTCCCCCTGCCATTAAAGCAGAGAGTAATGTTGGAGTTGCAACAACAGTATGAAGGCTTATTGGGTAAGGGTAGTAACCAAGCAAGCTATCCCCATTTTACATTCGCAGTTGCAAACAAAGTCTCAAGAATAATGTAACAATGATATAAACTAAGCGAAGGAGTCTAATATTGCCTTTAGTACATTTCCCTCCTTCCCCTGCTAAAAATTCCCCCTCCCACCAACTATCAGACAAAATACAACTTTGCCAGATCTAGGCCAAATTTCTCCAAAGGTGTAATCATAAAATTAGACGATATTAAATTAGAGTAAATGAAATAAAATTACATTAAATTGTCCAGATGCCATATTATCAATGTAAAGAGATATCAACAAGAAACCATATAAACCATAATGACAAGAAATACCATCATTGTACAGAGAATTAGCATTAAGCCATTTAACATATGGAGACCTAATTTTGTTAAAGTATGACGCTGATGAGCAGTAATCCTATGCATGCGACAAATCCTGCAGCGAAGGCGCACAAGGGGATTCCCAGTGCTGAGCAGGATCGTTTCCAGCCCCCACCACAATCGCCCGCCGACATCGGAACATTTAATAAGGCATTAATGGGAAGTAAATGTAATACTAGATGCATAATGTCCTGCAACCAACAAGAAACCTCCTGCCAATACTTTGGGATAAAAGGACAATCCCACCATAAGTGGAAAAAGGAAGCAGGGTCCCCACAGCCCGCCCAACACCTGTCCGAAGCTTGTAAAGATAAACCGTGCAGCTTGACCAGCGAAGCAGCTTATATCTGTTTTCTATTAAATTAACAGAAATAAAACCCTTGCCATCTTCAAAAAAATAATAATTTTCCATTCCTCCTCTGACATTGTCCCCAGATCATGTCCCCATGCCCTAACATACCCCGGTTTAGAGGGGAGATCTTTATTTAAAAGAATAAAAGCATTTGGACAACACTTTATCCGCATTTCTACAAAATGTTTCCAATATGGATACTTCCTGAGTCATGCATCTTAATGTTCGATCCCAATAAAAAATGTCTAATCTGTAGATATGCAAAAACCTCAGCATCAGGGAGATCAAAAGTCCTTTGCAATTCCAGAAAGCTTAGAAGACCATGTGTACCCCAGGATGCTCAACACGATATATCCCCCTCTGTTTCCATAAACTAAAGGATTGCGTAGCAAGACCCAGAGGAACCAAGCTTCTGATTTTATTCACAAGCCTCCTATGCGCGTCTGTATCAAAAGCTTTGCTGAAACACAAGTAGATCACATCGAGCGCTCTAACTCGATCCAATTCTCTCGTCACCCAATAAAAAAAATCAATCAGATTAGTCTGTCAGGACCTTCCCCTGGTGACTCCATGATGCCTGGGGTCCAGCAAGCCTCCTGATTGTAGATAGGTCACGATCCTTTCCTTCAGCAGAGTCTCCATTACTTTTCCCACCACCGAGGTGAGGCTAAGTGGTCTGTAGTTTCCAGCCTCCTCTCTGCTCCCACTCTTGTGAAGCGGGACCACCACCGCTCTCCTCCAATCCTGTGGCACCGCTCCCGTTTCCAGGGATCTATTGAACAGGTCGTGCAGGGGACCCGTCAGCACATCTCTGAGCTCCCTCAGTATCCTGGGATGTTCTTCATCAGGCCCCATGGCCTTGTCCACTTTGTTTTCCTAGTTCTTCCCATACATTCTGTTCCATAAACGGAGTTTCATCTACTCCATTCCCATCTACGATCTTGTCTACCAGCAATTGTCCTTATATAAGAACATAAGAGATGCCATACTGGGTCAGTCCAAGGGTCCATCAAGCCCAGTATGCTGTGTCCAGCAGTGGCCAAGCCAGGATACAAGTACCTGGCAAGTACCCAAACATTAGATAGATCTCAAGCTACTATTGCTTATTAATTAAAGCAGACCTTTCTCTAGGGTCGTCTTTAGTGAACACTGAACTGAAGTATTTGTTTAATATTTCCGCCATTTCTGTGTCTCTCTTGCATATTGTTGTTCTTCATCATCTTTCAGTTGCACTGTATCGCTTCGGGCCTCCTTTCTTGCACTGATGTATCTGAAAAATGTTTTGTCACCTCACTTTACCTCTTTGGCAATCCTTTCTTCCGCTTGACCTTTTGCTTTTCTTCTTTCTTCCTCTTCCTCAGTTTCACCAGATATTCTTCCCTGTGCTCCTCCTTTTGGGATCCTTTATACTTCCTGAACGCTGTTCATTTTGCCTTTATTTTATCTGTCACCTCCTTTGAGAACCAGATCGGTTTCTTTTTCCTCTTACTCTCGTTTACTTTTCTAACATAGATTTGTTGCCTTTGTAATTGTTTCTTTTAATTTGTCCCACTGTTGTTCCACCTCACCCATTTTCTCCCAGTCCTTCCTCCAGGTACATCCCCATTTTGACAAAGTGCATATTTTTGAAATTCATAATTCGGGTCCTTCTGCAAATTCTCTATATCCTATTTGCAATATCAAACCATATCATCTGATAGTGCTCAGATGGGCACCTGTCTAGACATTATCCCTCTTAGTGAGCACCAGATCGAGTATCTCACCCTCTCTCATGGGTACCATGAAGGATATCCACTACCTCTCTACTTCTTGCAGGGTCTGCAGAAGGGATGCTCCCATCCACATCTGGCAACACTTCACTCTTCTTTCCCACCTTTTCTATGTCTTCAATGAGTTCTCTGTCCAGTTCTTCTGTTTGAGCCGGAGGCCTGTAGATGTCAGCAGTAAAAATGGATGCATCAACTTCTTCTTCTTTTTTTTTTTTTTAGGACAGTCCACAAAGCTTCTTTTCTGCCCCACATGCCTTGCAAATCAGTTGCTTGGATATTGTTTTTGACATAAAGAGCTGCTACTCCCCCTTTTCTGTCATTTTACAGCCCAGAATGGTGGGATACAGCAAGTTACAGAGACTCCTCTTCCAATCCTGTTGCATCCACCATCACTCACTGTGTGACCTTCAGAATGGAGTCACTCAGAGCTATGTCACCTGCAGACCCAGCTCCCAATCCCACTGCTGCCACCATCTCTCAGCATGGAGCCACCTGACTTCTCTGTGCTCACAATTTAAGATTGTGAGCAGAATCCTGGCCAGTGCTGTGTACACAGATAGTGATATCTGCACTTATTAGATTATAACAGTGGTACATTTCTTAGCTTATTTCTCTTCCTCCTCCACCAGATAAACCTATGATGATCCTCACTGAATTCATGGACAACGGAGCCTTGGATGCCTTCCTTAGGGTAAGAAAAATAAAGGACTATAACGCAGGCCCTCTTCCAATTCAACTGAAACCTCCTGGTTTTCTTCTCCCACCACCACCACCCATCCTATCCTCCAGTCTGTTATCTCTCGATGTCTATTCCTCCCCATATTCTGCCCCATGTCTGACACATCTGGTTATCACTTCCCTGCAGAAGAATGATGAGAAGTTTAGCTGTGTGCAGCTGGTAGGGATGCTGCAGGGTATTGCCGCGGGGATGCTGTATCTCTCAGAGAGAAACTACGTACACCGTGATCTGGCTGCCCGCAACATCCTGGTCACTCGCAGCCTGCTCTGCAAGGTCTCCGACTTTGGCCTGTCCCGTGTGCTGGAGAATGATGTGGAAGGCACCTATGAGACACGGGTAAGGAGCCTACGAGAGCTTGGATAAGGGTCCATCAAATGAGATGCACATCGGGACCAATAAGTGAGGTGATCAGGGCCCCCATGGGAGGGACATAGGTGATCCAGTAAAGGGGCCATTAGAGGAGTGGCATGAGGGAGTCCAGAGGAGGGGAGGAGTGTGTAATGTGTCTGCTTCTCCCTCCCCCTCCACCACCACAGGGCGGGAAGATTCCTATACGCTGGACAGCACCGGAAGCCATCGCTCATCGTACCTTCACCTCAGCTAGCGACGTCTGGAGCTTTGGAATCGTGATGTGGGAGGTGCTGTCGTACGGCGAGAAGCCATACGGAGATCTGACCAATCAGGAGGTGAGAAGAGGAGGTGGTATGGCTGGTGTGCCCTGTCTCGTTTGTCCATCAGAAGGTGCGATTCCCCACCCCTCCATCAATGATGGGACAAAGAGTATCTAAAACCAGTCTTGCATGCCCAAACGCACATCTAATTCTTTCTCAGACCGTCTACGCAATCTCAGGGTCATGCCTGAAACCAGCCCAACCTTAAACCTCCAGGTAAAAGCCATGGTGCAAAACTCTGTTTATAAACTTTCTATTCCTGACTTCCATATTATATACTACAGCATTCATACTTAATGCCCTTCACTATTGCAATGCCTTAGACCTAGGATTACCAAGTTTCACCTTAGGGCCCTCCAAATAGTGCAACTGGGTGGGTCCTAACAGGGACACAGCTCAGGGATAACATTATCTCCATTGGCTCCCAATAGCCTCAAGGTGTAAGTTTAAGATTTCGGCTTTAATTCACAATCCTACAAGGGCTCTAAGATCTGTTAGAAGCTCCATCAGTGCCTCACGTTCGCCTAGAAGACACCAGAACTAAGGCCTCTACCATCGTAGGTTCACAATTATGAAACTCTTTCCCTGATGACAACAGAGATAGTACAGACAATACTAGTTTTCAGGAAGAAATTAAAGGCTCTATTATTCAAAGAAGCAAATGAGGTTACGGCTGGTCTCTGGCATGTTTAATTTTATTACGAATGTTTTATGTGTAAACCGCCTAAAACTGTTGATAGCAGGGTCAAAAAAAAAACCTCTTTAAAAAAAAAAATAAAAAAATCCTGACTGCATATACCATGTGACCTCTCTCCTCTCTGCCTCAGGTGATGAAAAGCATTGAGGATGGCTACCGTCTGCCCCCACCCGTGGACTGCCCCCCGCTGCTGTATGATCTCATGAAGAACTGCTGGGTGGGAGACCATCAGCGCCGGCCCCGCTTCCGCCAGATCCACACCGAGCTGGAGCGCCTTCTGGCCAATCCCCACTGCCTCCGCGGCGTGGCCGATTTTGACCCCCGGTAAAAGGCGAGGGTGGGGAGGGATGGTGCACAGCTAGTCTCCAGCATTGGGCCCCTTTTTCCTGATCTCCTCTGGTCTCTCCCCAGGGTGACCCTGCGACTGCCCAGCTGCAGCGGCTCGGATGGGATCCCCTACAGGAGCATCTCAGAGTGGCTGGACTCTATCCGGATGAGACGCTACATCATTCACTTCCGCTCAGCAGGACTCGACAGCATGGAGTCCGTGCTGGACCTCACCACGGAGTAAGTGGTGGAGAGGAGGCGCAAGGCCTAGAGTTGGTCACTGGAGAGGGTCTTGTGTGCGTGTGTGAGGGAGAAATCCAGGCCTAAAGGGACAAGAAAACTGAATTCCCCGTCACCCCCCCCCCAATCCTTACTGCAGGAGAATCCACTTCCAATCCCACTGTTGCCACTATCTCTTATTGTGTGATCTTCAGCAGCAAATCACTCAGCCGGTAAACCTGTCGACCCACCCCGCTTTCATTGTGTGTGACCTTGGGCATGGAGTCACTCAGACCTGTGACAACTCTAAACCCATTTTCCAATCCCACTCTGCCACCAGCTCTTATTGTGTGACCTTCAGCATCTATTTAAAACAATTGTCTATTCCTATTTAAAACAATTGTTTTAAATTCCTATTTAAATTTAAATTCCTATTTAAAACAATTGTTTATTCCTATTTAAAACAATTGTCTATTCCTGTTTAAATCTACAAGAACAGTTAGTTCTTGTAGATTTAAACATTATTCTGAAGATGTAAACTTAGATTTTGAAGACTGTAATCTGTAAGCATTTGTATTTATTGTAAGAATTTGTATTTATTATTTAGCTATTTACATTGATCTGTTACCACTTGGTCCTGTTCTCTCCTTTACCTCAAGTTCTAAGTTCCTACTAAGTTAGCCTTGTTATTTTATACCCACTTGTTTGATGTAATTTTCCAATATTGGTTCTGTGTAAACCGAAGTGGTATGTACTAGTACATGAAGTCCGGTATATAAAAGCCTTTAAATAAATAAATAAATTCCTTCTTCCTCAGGGACCTCAAGCAGATGGGCATCACCCTCCCTGGCCACCAGAAACGGATCCTGTGTAGTATCCAAGGCTTCAAGGAGTGACCATGGCTTTGGCTGGGCAAGTTGATATTACTGAATGGACAGCAGGCTCCATGGCATTTCCCTCCACCAGAACAAGCAGGAGAAAAAAAAGAAAAAAGCTTTAAAAAGAAAGGTTGTCTTGTCTTTCCTGTTCCCCATCTGTGTGCGCCACCCCTCCAAAGCCCAGCAGTTTACTGCTGAAGGGAGAGAAGGCACCTGTGTCAGCACCACAAAGGAGACATGGGACTGGGGAGAATTTCAGGAGTGCTTTTTCGGAGCCAAGTGAAGCGAGAGAGGACATTGTAAAACTGAAAAGGCAGAGATCTCCTGCATATGCTTTTGGAGGGGACAGGAGAGACATTTTTGGAGATTTCCAGAGGAAGGAGGAGGCTGAAAGAGTGGTTAATTCTCCTTACTTAACCCATTCAGGAGAAACATTAAAAAAACCCTACTAATCTGTGGGGCCTTTGATACATAAAGGGGTTAAACAAATGTTTTATTACAGAATGGCGACTGGAAGAGGAGATAGGAGCTGCAATTGTGTATATATATGTATAGAGTATGTACATACTTTTCTGTAAATAAACTCTTCTTATTTTAGATGGGTTACTCCTTGGGGGATTGTTTTTCTGTGCTCCTTTCCTTTGGGGTGATAGTGCGTATGGCTGCTGGGTGCCTCCGCGGGGGGGGGGGGGGGGGGAAATCACACCAGGGGTCTGGATTTCATGCAGGGGTTCTCCCTCATCACATAATCTGGGGGGAAGGCACCTCCCTTCCTCGGGCGTGGGGGGTGGGGGGGGGAATCACACCAGGGGTCTGGATTTCATGCACAGGTTCTCCCTCATCACATAATCTGGGGGGAAGGCACCTCCCTTCCTCGGGCGTGGGGGGGGGAATCACACCAGGGGTCTGGATTTCATGCACAGGTTCTCCCTCATCACATAATCTGGGGGGAAGGCACCTCCCTTCCTCAGGCGTGGATTCTATGTGACATCTCAGCATCGCTCTCCCTATCTCATGCTCACCATTCCTCCCAGCTTAGCCTGCACATCGGGGATGGATTCACAGCAACTGATGCCCTCTCCGCCCCTACCTGACAAGACATTAAGACTCAATAAGAGCTGAAGATGTAATAAAGGATTACAAATTGTTTGCTTCCAGGCCAGATCCCACAACTGCATTAAATATAAACTGTACATTTATTTATTTAATGAGTTTTATATAAAATAACGCCATCATAACGCTTTACAACACTTATTTTAACACTAAATAGCAGTAAACAATGTAAGCAAATTATTTACTTAGAGCTTTGTGCTTTTTTTCCCCTCTTGCACCTTTTCCAACATGCTGTGGTGCTCCCCTGCCCTGGGCACGGTGCCTATGTTACTTAAGTTAGTCCAGGGATGCTGCAGTTCTAATTTCCTAGTGACAAACAGGAACTGCACGTCCCTGCTGGCGGGCCCAGAGGGAGGTGGCAGCCCTAGCACCATGGCGGGACTGGAGCTTTGTTGTGAAGTGGCTCTCATGGTACTAAAACAGCATCCCCTGGGGCCACACCGACAACAGATGCTGCACTGCTCTCCATTTACTCGCGTTCCTTTCCCACTTTTGAGGAGTCAATAAAGTTCGTTGAATTTAGGAGCAGAGGCTTGTAGCGTTTTTTCGTTGGGGGTTTTCGCGCGCTTTAGCTTCTGCGTCATTTCCGCCAGTGTGATGTCACAACCCTCCTCCACCCTCTCTCCTCCCACCCTGCTCTTTCTATTATTTTTTGAACTGACGCATGCGCGGGGGGGCGCGCAGGGTTTCCGCGTTTGTTTTCGCGGGGGAGCGGGTTTGCACGGGCGGGAAGTGGCGGCGCCTCCTCGCGCTTCTGTGCCGTAGAATCTTGCAAGCACTCTTCGCTCTCACTCTGCCCCTGCAGCCGACAAGGAAGAAGGTAGGTAGCCAGCGGTGGCGCGCGCAGGGTGGTTTCCAGCTACCCCCGCGGCGCGAGACCTTTTCAACCGTCTTTGACCAGAAAGGTGCGCGCGCTCTTGCTATTTCGCGGCAGGACCCCCCCCCCCCCCCGGCTTGGGAGTGGATGCGGGACCACACCCCTCCTTTCTGCGCTCGTGCGCGCATGGTTTCCCGCCCACATTCCAACGGCCGACGCTCGAAGTGAGAGGGTGGAGCCTCTTCACCTGCGCGTTGAAAGCTCTCTGGTGCTCATGTCATCGGCTGATAATAGCCCTTTCCTTTTGACGTCATACTTCGATAACGTGATTGGGTCAATAAACCATTTTCTCTGACTTCATTACTGATAAGGAGTGCTTAACCTGAGTGATTACCTCAATATAACACTTTCTTTGACGTCATCATTGATCACTGGTGCTTAGCCTGAGTGATTATTTATATTATTTTGTATACGATATTCTGCATAACAAACAATGGTTTACACCATCAATATAAATAACATCAAATAAAACATTGAATTAAAAAAACATCTAAAACAAAACATAAAATACAAATGAAATTAAGAAAAGAATTAAATGCCATAAAAGATAGCAATTAACATAAAAACCTTGCTTTCTTCTAGCATGACCGCTCTAATATTGGGCTTTCTCTGAGACTGATTGCTAACTCATGCTTGTCCTCCCTGATTCCGTCCCGATGGCGTCTAGTTATACGAGAGGAACCGTTGCCTCTCTCTTGTGGCATTAGCCTGTCTTCTGTCTCTCGTTAGGATGCTTGGAGGCATGGCGACGCCGCACCAGGAGGCCCTGAAGAAGATACGGGTGTCCCTGGCCAGACAGCTGGATTTAGGGGAGCTTCTGGAGTACCTGATGGAGAAGGACGTCATCACCCTTGCAATGAGAGAGCTTATAGAGGTATACGGACCGGTGCGGGGCCCTTCGGCGAGACGCTCGGCCGAGCTTGTGACGTCTATGGACTTACAGGGACATTGTTCCCTCTTCAGTCAAGAGAGGTGTGGGTGCTGGGCAAAATAAGAGCCAGCGGGGTTTTGTCAAGGGCCTTACCAATCTTTTAGATATTTTTGGTAAGATCTGCAGACAAAGGTGAGCCGGTCGATATAGGGAAATATCTCTACCTGAATGCAGTCCACTTTGGAGTGCCAGAAAGCAGAGTGTAAATCAAATGAATGATAAATAACAGCGTATTTGGAATTTCTAAAGACATCTGCCAGATGTGGGTAGGACTAAGGGGTCAGCTTTCCAAATGGAGGAAAGGTCGTTACTGGAGCAGCACAGGGATCGCTACTGGGACCGGTGCTGTTTTAACATATTCCTAAATGATCTGGAATAGCGAACGATCAGATATGCAGATGGCATAAAATTGTTGAAAGATGTTAAGGCAGCAGTGGATTGCGAGGAACTGCAGAAGGACCTTGTGAGAGCGGGAGACTGAATAAGAACACAAGAAATTGCCATACTGGGTCAGACCAAGGGTCCATCAAGCCCAGCATCCTGTTTCCAACAGTGGCCAATCCAGGCCATAGGAACCTGGCAGGATCCCAAACACTAAGAAGATCCCATGCTACTGATGCAATTATTTATTTATTTATTTATTTATTTAACAGCTTTTTTATACCGACATTAAAATACACATCATATCGGTTTACATCATAACGAAAGGTAGAAATTACATTAAACGGGGAGGGGGGTAATATGAGAACAATAAACAACAGAAAAGAGGCTGTGAGGAGGAGCCAGATATCAAGCTAGGAAAGAAAGAGAGGTGGGGGAGTGGAGGGATATGAACATATCTACAAAAATTGCAAAAGCTGATATATAGAACATAACATGTTTATAAAGATTCAGGGTGGGTATGAGGATAAATATATTTACATCGAAGAAGGGGGAGGGGTTGGGGTGAATAGTGGGAGAGGGGGGGCTAGTCTGGAAAGGCCTGGTGGAAAAGCCATGTTTTGAGCATTTAATTACCATTTAATTACCATTTAAAAGCCATGTTTTGAGCATTTAATTAGCATTTAATTACCATTTAATTAGCATTTAAAAGCCATGTTTTGAGCAATTAATAGCAGAGGCTATTCCCTAAGGGGTAGATTTTAAAAGGAGCGCATATATATGCCCGAATTTATAACATAGGGGTTGGCGCGCGCAAGGGGGTGCTCAATTGTGCACCTTGCGCGCACCGCGCTGCCTTCCCCCGTTCCCTCCCAGGCCGCTCCGAAATCGGAGCCCTCGCAGAGACCGGCCCTACTGAGACGCGATCGCACTCCCCCACAGGAGCGGCAAGCCGACCCGTGCGCCATTACCCACGTGGTCAAGATAGCGCTCCGGCAGAGACTTTCCCCACTCGGCCATCAGCTGGTCACATCTACCTCTGCTCTCCTCATCGCTGCCGAGAGCACAAGCACCACCAAACAGGAATTAATTTCCTGCCTGTGTAAACTAGCTTGCTTTCTTTTTTTTTTCCTTTATCAACTTTAACGTCCCAGAAAAGCAAACAAAGAATAAAGGGGCATACTTTCCTGCACCAGGCTTATATCTGCAGAGCTGCCAGCAGGTTCCCAACGGCCTCAGCTGCCTTGTGTAGGGGAGGGATCTGCACCACCAGATTTACACACCACTGAATACCGGACCGAGAGTACCAAAGGGTCACCAACCCCCTGCAGATGAAATTTAATATGGAAAAGTGCAAAGTGATGCAGACAAGGGAAAATAATCCCAGCTACAGGTGCACCATGCCGGGCTCTGTGCTGGGGGTCAGCACCCAGCACAAGGTCACTGGAGTGCTTGCAATCCTCAGCTCAGTGCATGGCGACAGTCAGAAAAGCAAAGCGAATGCTAGGGATGAGCCGTAAAGGAAAGCAGAATAAAACAGAAAATATCCTCTTGCCTCTGTATTGATCCATCCTGCGACCACACCTCCAGTATTGTGAGCAGTTCTGGTCCTCCCATCTCAAGAAAGACAGAGCAGAACCAGAAAAGGTGCGGAGGAGGGCGACAGAAGTGATAGAGGGGAAGGGGCATCTCTCCTGTGATGGGCGGCTGAGAGGGGACATGAGAGAGGTTAATAAAATCAGCAGTGGGCTGGGACGGGTAAACAAAAGATGATTATTTACCCTCTCGAATAAATCTAAACCAAGGGGAGCCTCCAGGAAACTAACAGCCAGCAGATATGAAATAGATCGTAGGAAGTGCTTTATCACCCAGCGCACTATCGAGCTGCCAGAGGATGTGAGCAAGGCAGCGAGCACAGCAGGGTTTAAAAGAGTTTGGGCAAGTCCATAACGCATTATTAGCCAGGCAGACTAACGAAAGCTATCGCTGTCCCTGAGAGTGAGGAACAGGAATTGGATCTGGCGGGTACTTGTGTCCTGGATTGGCCAGTGTTGGAAATAAGATTGTGGGGCTTGAAGGACCTTCATTTTGACCTGGTATGGCAGGTCTTGTGTTCTTATGATGCTGGTCTTGATAGACCTTGCTCTGACCCAACATGACCGTTCTTATGATCATTGGCAAGGAACATCGGAGCACATTTGGTAGTATATGGATCAACAGGGCAAACACTGATGAGCGAGAATGCAGAACATGCCAAATAATTATCTGAGTTTGAGGCTGTAAGGACCAGGAGATGGGGTAGAAGGCGACAATGCAGGTATATAGAACGAAGCAATAATGCCCCATACTGGGAAGGTCTAATTTTCCCTTGTCTCTTCTTCAGGCCAAGCCTGGAAGCTTTCGGCAGAGTGTGGCACTGCTGGACATGCTGCCGAAGAGAGGGCCCCGTGCCTTCCCCACTTTCTGCGAGGCCCTGCGGGAGTCCAGTCAGGGGCACCTAGCAGACCTGCTGCTGGCCACGGTGCCAGCCTCGGAAAAGAGCGGCCCCGGGGTAAGGAACACGGGTCCAAGAAACCGCCGGAGAAGGAAAGGCTTCGCGAGGGATGCGGCTGGAATGCTGCTAATCACTGGCAGAGCCGCTGTCTCGGCCTGCACTGCCCTTTCTTTTTCCATTGATTTCTTTCTTCTCTCCTTGCTCTCCATAGCACAACCATGTCTTCCTGGCACCTCTGCCGGTGCAGGAGTGTGGCCCATCTGCCAAGAAGAGGTGCTGGCAAGGTGAGAGACGCCGCCACACTCTGCCAGGAAGGAAGGTCTTAGGCATGGTTGGTGGCAGCCAAGGCATGAATTTGACTAACAGTATCTCTGTCTTGTTCTCTCTTTGCATCCCACGTTTCTCTTCTCTTCCCACAACCTCTCTGTTGCCTCTGTCAGAGCCGATGGAGTACTCCCTGGATGGTGGTGATGGGCCCCTCAGTCCCCTGGTGAAGCCTTGCACCGCAGACTTTTACAGCACTCACCACCGCACGGTAAGGGCCCCGTGCAGTGCTGTGCAAGAGTGGCTGAGGGAGTGCTCACGTCCCCTGTAACTCATCCCCTCCCTCTCTTTCTCCACGGGCCAGGCATACGCCATGACCTCGCGGCCCCGGGGCAAGGCACTGCTGATCAGCAACATCCAGTTCCAAGGCTGCGAGGACTTAGACTTCCGCTCGGGGGCTGATGTAGACCAGGATGCGCTGGTCCGGCTCTTCAGCAGCTTGGAGTACCAAGTCACTGTCCGGTGCAACCTCAATGTGCAGGTCAGCAGCAAGTCAAGGGGAAGGGGAGTTCCCTGGGCATATGATCTGTGTCTTAGGATGTGGGGGTTCTTGGATATAGGAGGAGGGAAAGCCCTGAGGCATGTGAGGGGGGCCCTTGGGGTCCGTGAGAGCATGCGGGGTGTGTTTCTGTTTTCTGTATCTCCTCACATATTTCCTTCCCTAGGAGATGCAGTTGGAGTTGGAGAACTTCTCCCACCTGCCAGATCACCTCAGCATGGACTCGTGCATGGTGGCGCTGCTCTCTCATGGTGTTGAGGGTGCGATCTATGGTGTTGATGGGAAGCTGCTGCAGGTACTTTGAGGTGGGATGGGGAGGGATAGGTTGGATAATAAAAGAGCTGCTGCAGGTACCGGACATTTGGAGTGGGGAGGGATGCCATTGCGGACATCCCCTCACTGTTTAATTATTTGTCTCACCTGGTGAGAGAGAAGAGCACTTTCTCTCTTTTTTCCCTATCGTCTTAATTCCTGTCACTTTTTTTTTTTTCACTTGTTCTCATACTTGCTGTGTAACTTCTCTCTTTCCCTGTACGTACCCAGATCAGTTCAGACTCCTGGGTTTTGCCTCCCATCCAGCAGATGGAGACAGAGAAAGTTTCTTAGGCACCGCCTTATAACTTGGTGTGCCACCTGCATCTCCTCAGTATTTCTCTGTCTCCAGCACATAGAGGAGGTGCAAAACCTGCGCTCCTGAACCCGAGTTAAAAAAAGGAAAAAGAATGGAATTAGGAGAAGAAGCGGATTTTATCCTCCCAGGGGTTTGGCAGGTCCTGGTGGGACCATTCCCCCTGGCAGCAGCTGGAGGATGAGCAGGGATTGGGAACCCCAGATTTGCTCTTTCTGGGCATCAGGGGTGACAGCTGGTGGTCCAGCTCCTTTCCCCCTCCAGCAAAGTCTGTAGAGTTATAGACAAGCTTTATCCCTTGCCTGAAGAAACTCTGGAGCTTTTGAGGGTGCCTAAGGTGGATGCGTCTGTATTGGCAGTCATTAAAAGAACTACCATACCAGTAGCAGGAGTGGTGGCGCTGAAAGATCTCCAAGATAAGAAGCTCAAAGTGTACCTTAAGAACATTTTTTAGGTCTCTGCTCTAGGTATCTGGGCAGCAGTGTGCAGCAGTTTTATGCTTCAAGCAAGTCTAAGATGGTGCAACAGCTGCAAAGTGCCAGGTATCTCTCGCCCTAGGAGTCTGAGCAGGTGGAACTCTTAGAGGCAGCGGTGGCTTACGGGGCTGATGCTTTATATGATCTTATTCGGTCCTCCTCCGGGACAGTGGTGTCTGCAATCTCGGCTAGGAGTCTCTTGTGGTTGCGAAACTGGTCAGCAGGTGTTTCGTCGAAGGCTCAGCTTGGAGTGCTCCCCTTTAAGGGCAAGCTATTTTTTGGGGAAGAGTTGGAACAGCTGATAAAGCAGCTCAGAGATAATAAGGTGCAAAAGCTCCTGGAGGACAAGCCAAAAGAGTCTAAAGGATTTCTACCGGTTCGCTCTTGTTTTCGCGGCCAAAGGCATTTCCATCAGAGCAGACCTCGGGGAGGTCTCAGTCTTGGCCCCAATCCTTTCGTGGACGCAGAGCAAAGCGGGAAGGCCCGGCCAAGAGTCTAGCGGAGTCAAATCCACACAATGAGGTGCGGCCGACCTATTCCTCGGTTCCTGTCATTGAGGGTCGGTTGACTCTTTTTACGAGGAGTGGGTCAAGATCACGTCGGACCAGTGGGTTCTAAGTGTGAAGACTAGGTTATGTGTTACAGTTTGCTCGGCCGTTAAGAAATCTATTTCTTGTTCATACCCAAATCTGGTCAGTCTAGCAGTAGACGGGCCCCTGAGACTGCGTCATCTGCCAAATCTTCTGCAACAGGACCCTATATTTTTCGATCATGAGGATCGTTTTTGTCTAGCGGCTTGGCTTTTGAAAGGAGGCAATTAAGGAAGAAAGGCTATCCGGAGGATGTTATTTCTATTCTGCTGCAGGCTTATAAAACCGCTATTTCCTTGGCGTATGTCCAGGTTTGGAGAGTCTTGGTATATACAACAGGGAGTTGATCCTCGCCAAGTATCGGTTGCAGATATTCAGACTCTTTGCCGACTTCTCGCAAAAGGTTTGTCCTTTAGTTCCCTGAGGGTGCAGGTGTCAGCCTTGGGCTGCTTGTGGGGCAAGATTCATGGTTTAACTCTGGCTGTGCATCTGGATGTGGTGCGTTTCCTCCAAGGAGCGAAGCTCTTGCACCCCCCACCTGTTCGTAAGGTGTGTCCTTCTTGGAGCCTTAACTTGGTCCTCGGCATGTGTGAAGCACAGTTGAGCCTCTTAAGAGGGCCACCATAAAAGATCTCACTTTGAAAGTGGTTTTCTTGGTGGCGATTTGTTCAGCCAGGAGGGTGTCTGAACTTCAAGCCCTGTCTTGCAGGGAACCCTTTTTGTGGATTTCGGATTCCAGAATCTCTCCGAGGACAGTTCCATCTTTTCTGCCGAAGATAGTTTTAGCGTTCCACTTAAGTCAGTCAGTGGAGCTTCTGGCCTTTACAGAGCTAGAGATTGATGCGCCTCATGCAAAGGAGTTGAGGCGTCTGGATGTTAGAAGGGCCTTGTTGTGGTATCTAGAGGTCACCAACCTTTTTGTGCTATGGAGTAGTGCAAAAAAGGGTCAGAAGGCATCAAAGGCCACAATTGCGCGTTGGTTGAAAGAGGCTATTGGTTCCGCATATATCTGTCGTGGTCAAGGGCACATTCTACCCGTTCGCAGGCGGCCTCCAGGACTGAGTGCCAACTGGTTTTGCCATAAGAGATTTGCAGGGCGGCTACTTGGAAATCTTTATATACCTTTGCCAGACACTACAGTTTTGACATCCAGGCTCCGGACGTTGACAATTTTGGTAGAAGTGTTCTTCGAGCAGGACTCTCACAGTCCCACCCAGTGTAGGGAAGCTTTGTGCAACATCCCAGGAGTCTGGACTGATCTGGGTAAGTACAGGGAAAGGAGAACTGGTTCTTACCTGCTAATTTTTGATCCGGTAGTACCACAGATCAGTCTAGACGCCCACCCACTGAGGTAGAGGAGTTGCTGGAGAGCCCGCTCAATCTGTTTTGGTTTTTTTTTCTTAATTCTGATTTTTTCTGAAGAATGGCAAAGGTTTCTCAATAATCCTTTTAAGAAGTTCTCTGGAGTTTCTTACGAATTTTCCTTATCCCCTGCTCGTTCTGGGGGAGCTATTTAGAGTTAATCGATTTAAGGCTTTTGGTCACATTTCTGCATGGGTACTGATAAATACTGAGGAGATGCAGGTTTCTCATGGGGACGGTGCCTAAGGAACTTTCCCTGTCTCCCATCTGCTGGAAGGGAGGCAAAACCCAGGAGTCTGGAACGAAAATTAGCAAGTAAGAACCAATTTTCCCTTTCTTCTCGACGAATCTGTTTTGTCCTCTGTAAATTGTCCCCTGTCTCCTGCAGCTGCAAGACGTTTTCCGCCTCTTTGACAACGCCAGTTGCCCCAGCCTCCAGAACAAGCCCAAGATGTTCTTCCTGCAGGCCTGTCGTGGAGGTGTGTGGCAGGGGGACTTATATTCCGGGGAGGGAGGGAACGGGTAGTCTCGCCCTTCTGTCCTGGCGCCCCCCACCTCTCTGGGTCGCTCACTGTCCTCTTTTCTCCCCCCCCTCCCCCACCTTACACCAGGTCTGTCTCGGGTCTTCCTTCGCTCCCTGTCTGTTCCCCATCTCTACGGGGCAGCTCCTCTGTAAGTTCCCTTTCGGGTCCTCTCTTGAGGCATGGTGTTCGTTTGTAAGATCCCTCCCGGCACGTTCTGACTCGCCCTCACCCTTTGCATGGCGTGCCTGCTTTGTGACACGTTACGGGGTGTTTGCGAGGCTGCTTGCTTCGGATTTCTCTCCGCATGGGGTGCAGGGAGGTGGCGTGTTTTTGGGGCAAGACCCCCTCCCTCCTTTCTGTCTCTCATGATCCTCGCATGTGGTGAAGTTAGAGCGAGGCTCTTGCACCTCAAGCTGCTTCTCTTGCAGACGAGACGGACCGGGGCGTGGACCAGCGGGACGGGAAGGAGCGTGCCGAATCTCCGGGCTGCGAGGAGACAGATGCTGGGAAGGAGGAGCGGTTGAGGGTGCGGCTGCCCTCCCAGTCGGACATGATCTGCGGCTACGCCTGTCTAAAAGGTACTCGCCCAACCCACTCCCCTTTTTCCCACCCACCTCTCTTCTTCCCCTTCTCCTTCCTGTCTGTAGGGTGCCCTTTCACCCCAGCCTGCTCCTGCTCCTCATCTCCTTCCTGACTATGATGAAATCTCCCAGTCCTCCTCCTGCTCTGCCTGTCTCCTTTCTTTCTCTTTTGTCTTCCAGTCTGTTTCTCTCTTCTCTGTCTCTCGCCCACTTTTTTCTCCATGTCTCACTGTCACCTTCCTGTATTTTTTCTTCTTTCTCGCTCTCTCTCTGTTTTCTTCCTCATACTCCCCCCACCTCCGAGTCCCTTGTTTGCCACTGAGCCCATCTCCTTGGTATCGTTTTGTTTGCAGGTACTGCCGCCCTGCGGAACACCAAGCGCGGCTCCTGGTACGTCGAGGCCCTCACCGCCGTCTTCTCTGAGAACGCCAGGCACATGCACGTGGCCGACATGCTGGTGAAGGTGGGAGCCGTGCCTGCAGCATGGGGGGGGGGGGGGGAGAGAAAGTCTGAGCCTCTAAGCTAAGGAGGGACCAAGTAGAGATGGGGGTGGGAGCTGTTAACGCAGGAAGGAAGTGGGAGCACAGAAAGGAGAATCTGGAGCTGGAAGCGCAGGAGGGAACAGCAAGTCGGGAGCACAGAAGGTGGCAGTGGGGGCTGGGAGTGGAAACTGTAAATGCTAAAGGAACTGGGAGTGCAGGAGAGCGTGACGGTGGGGGCTGGGAGCACAGCGAGGGAGTGGGAGGGATGGGGGCATAAGAGGGAGCAGCGAGATTGGAGCCTTCAGCTGCAGAGGGAGGAGTGGAGGTGGGAGATCAGGAGGGAGAGGTGAGAGTGGAGCTTTGAGCAGCAGAGGGAGCAGTGGAGGTGGGAGATCAGGAGGGAGAGGTGAGAGTGGAGCTTTCAGCAGCAGAGGGAGCAGTGGAGGTGGGAGATCAGGAGGGAGAGGTGAGAGTGGAGCTTTGAGCAGCAGAGGGAGCAGTGGGGATGGGAGATCAGGAGGGAGAGGTGAGATTGGAGCTTTGAGCAGCAGAGGGAGGAGTGGAGGTGGGAGATCAGGAGGGAGAGGTGAGAGTGGAGCTTTGAGCAGCAGAGGGAGCAGTGGGGATGGGAGATCAGGAGGGAGAGGTGAGAGTGGAGCTTTCAGCAGCAGAGGGAGCAGTGGAGGTGGGAGATCAGGAGGGAGAGGTGAGAGTGGAGCTTTCAGCAGCAGAGGGAGCAGTGGAGGTGGGAGATCAGGAGGGAGAGGTGAGAGTGGAGCTTTGAGCAGCAGAGGGAGCAGTGGGGATGGGAGATCAGGAGGGAGAGGTGAGAGTGGAGCTTTGAGCAGCAGAGGGAGCAGTGGAGGTGGGAGATCAGGAGGGAGAGGTGAGAGTGGAGCTTTGAGCAGCAGAGGGAGCAGTGGGGATGGGAGATCAGGAGGGAGAGGTGAGATTGGAGCTTTGAGCAGCAGAGGGAGCAGTGGAGGTGGGAGATCAGGAGGGAGAGGTGAGATTGGAGCTTTGAGCAGCAGAGGGAGCAGTGGGGATGGGAGATCAGGAGGGAGAGGTGAGATTGGAGCTTTGAGCAGCAGAGGGAGCAGTGGGGATGGGAGATCAGGAGGGAGATGTGAGATTGGAGCTTTGAGCAGCAGAGAAGGCAGTGGGGATGGGAGATCAGGAGGGAGAGGTGAGAGTGGAGCTTTGAGTAGCAGAGGGAGCAGTGGAGGTGGGAGATCAGGAGGGAGAGGTGAGAGTGGAGCTTTGAGCAGCAGAGGGAGCAGTGGAGGTGGGAGCTGGGAGATCAGGAGGGAGAGGTGAGAGTGGAGCTTTGAGCAGCAGAGGAGGCAGTGGGGATGGGAGATCAGGAGGGAGAGGTGAGAGTGGAGCTTTGAGCAGCAGAGGGAGCAGTGGAGGTGGGAGCTGGGAGATCAGGAGGGAGAGGTGAGAGTGGAGCTTTGAGTAGCAGAGGAGGCAGTGGGGATGGGAGATCAGGAGGGAGAGGTGAGAGTGGAGCTTTGAGTAGCAGAGGAGGCAGTGGGGATGGGAGATCAGGAGGGAGAGGTGAGAGTGGAGCTTTGAGCAGCAGAGGGAGCAGTGCAGGTGGGAGCTGGGAGATCAGGAGGGAGAGGTGAGAGTGGAGCTTTGAGTAGCAGAGGAGGCAGTGGGGATGGGAGATCAGGAGGGAGAGGTGAGAGTGGAGCTTTGAGCAGCAGAGGAGGCAGTGGGGATGGGAGATCAGGAGGGTGCAGCGGTGTGAGAGCTGTAATCTCACCACACCCTCCCCAATCTTCTGCTTCCCAGGTGAATGGACTGATCAAGCAGCGAGAGGGTTATGCCCCCGGTACAGATTTCCATCGCTGTAAGGAGATGTCAGAATACTGCAGCAGCCTCTGCAAAGACCTCTATCTCTTTCCTGGGTACTCAGCAGCCAAATGAGCCTTGGAAATGATGGAGGAGTATATCTGCCAGATAGCGCCCTCGAGGGAGGCCTCATA
Source organism: Rhinatrema bivittatum (assembly GCF_901001135.1). Taxonomy (NCBI): domain Eukaryota; kingdom Metazoa; phylum Chordata; class Amphibia; order Gymnophiona; family Rhinatrematidae; genus Rhinatrema; species Rhinatrema bivittatum. Next base: position 3,591,451 of record NC_042630.1, read on the forward strand.
TGTTCAGTATTGCCCCCGGGACAGGGAAAGGAAACTTGACAGGGCAATAAACACAGTAGCACCCCATGGAAGAAGGAAGCCAGTCCGTATCCGCATGATCTCGTCCTGTGGGAACAGGAAATGTGGGCAGCCCACAAACACGGCACTTGCTCTTCTGCACTCTGTGACCCTGAGGAGCGGATTATAATGAGGGATCGTTCTCTTTTATACCTCTTTCTAAAACTGATGGGTTTTTTGCACACTTTCTCGGGACCAGAAGCCACAGACCTTTCCATGTTTCGGTTTTTTTTTTTTTTTGGAGCCTCAGCACTGTGCAGATTTTGAGAGAAGAAGAGGGGTCCGGGAGCTGCAAGAGGAGAAAGAGAAGGCCGTACAGTTAGAAGCCACTCTGTCTCCTGGGACTCGCATGGCTGAGCCATGATGGACGTTCACTTTGCCTCCATGAAAACCTCACCTGCCATAGAGGGAAGGGGTTTTAACTGGAATCTCTTGCTTTTGGGGGGAAGGACCCAGTTCTCTCCCCTTCTTTGCATCGGGTGAACAGGGAGGAGAGAGCTGCAAGTATGGGGGGTGTTTTTTTTTTATGTCCTGGATTTCTTTTTGAATCTGAATCTATGCATCTTCATACTGTAAGCCTATAATGCATTTGGGCTGGGTTAAAGGGCTTCTTCATCATCTCATATGGGAGGAGGAGGCGGTGCCTGCCGCTGCCTCTGCCTCCCCCAGAAATATTTCCAGTTACTTCTACACGGCAAGCTCGTTGTCCGATACCGGCCCGGGTTCAGGAGGCTCTTCGGATATCTGGCGCGTGGGATCACCTCGGCCCTCCCCGCTGGGGGGTGGGTGGGGGTGGGGAATGAATGGAGAGGGTTACAGTATTTCCTCCCACGCCTTTGCACTGCCTGGAGACGCCAGCGTCTCTCTCCATTCGCCACCCCCCCCCCATGCATGCTGCAGTGTTCTTCCTCACCGCTGACGGTGACCGGGCCTGCAGGTCCCTCCCGGCACCAGCCAGTATGTTTGGGTCAGAAGTGGGGTAGCTGCGGCAGGGACCCCAACGTTTTTCTGCTGCGCCTTGCATCTGACTATGTCATTCTCGGCTCCCCTTGCGGCCAGCACAGAGGTTTGCTGCCCACCATCTGCCCCAGTGGATTTAAAAATAACTTTATTCAGAAAAAAATATAGCGAGATTTTAAAATAGCGCAGCGCTTGGTCTTCACTGCCAGCAACTTTTCGCTTCCCCCCCCTACTTTCCGTTCTGCTTTGGGTTTCATTCCCAGAGGGAGAGGTTTGACCATGGACTGTGTCGAAATCTCCTCCTGCTGTCAGGAATGTTTGGGGCCGCAGATTTTATTTTGAGTGGGGGGAAAAGGGCAAAATTTAGCCGTTAGAAGCAAAAGGCCTGCAAGCACTTTTTCCGTTTTGGAAGCCCGCCCCTGCAGAATTTTATTTCTCAATGGATATTATCTTTTTTCATTTCCGTTCTCGAAGCTTAAGATCCTCGAGCAATAAGATGCAGCCATTTCGAAATTTGTGTAGAAAATGGATTTGCGTGCTTGCTGCACTGTTTTTGTTTTTTTTGTGTGTGTATTTGCTGCAAATGTTTAATCTGTCTGTAAGTGAATTGATTTTTAGGTAGGGAGGGAGAGGGGGAAGGCCCCGCCCCGTTGCAAGGCGCACTGATACTCTGACAATCTTGAGCCAGCATGGCAGCTGTAAGAATAACGGATGTGACCACCTTGGTGTGCCGAGCAGTATTTCAGGGGTGCACAAGGAACATCCTCGCCCTGCACAGAGTCCAGAATTTTCCTCCAGCCCCACACTCGTCTACGGTCAGTGTTGGCCGCAGGCGGGTCAGGCCCCCAGTGCCATTCCAGCCCCGGCCTCCTGTTTGTGTAACGCACCTTGCGCCAGACGGAGCCGTCTAGGAATGCGCACGCGTGGTGACTCCCAAGGGCCAGTTTCGGGGGACGGGGGGGTTGGAGCTGGCAGGGATGTGCGGGGTATTTGTACAGGTTTTTGCCTTTTTATTTCTTGTTGGAATCTTCTATTTTTATGGATCGAGTTGAAGAAGAAAGACAAACGTTATTTTTTAAATAAAGACCGTTATGTTTCAATATTTCTGGCATGGCCGCCTGGTTATTTCCCGAAAACTGGGGATTCCCCAGGAAGGCGCCAGAGCCGCATGCAGTTGATGCTGGCACCAGGGCGTCGCCGTGCTAAATATCGGTCTCCTTTCTGCCCGGGCTGCCTCTGTAATGCCGCCGCCAGGTGAGCCCAGGATCACACGCACCGTGGGTAGCAGAGCTGGGCATCAGAACTGAAACACAATGTGTACTTACCAAAAAAAAAAAGAGAGATTGACCTTGGGCTGAGTCCCTTGTTCACCTTCATTTAGATTCTCAAGTGCAGGCCCTGCAGCCCAGAGGTGGCTGCCTGCTTAATTTTCTGCAGTGGTCCCCAAGCTTCAGCGCAGCAGGATCTCACTTGTCCAGTATGAGCCCGAATTTGGATCTGACACTAGCTCCTTGCCGCCTGTAATTAACCAGTGGGCAGGAGCAAAGCCCCCGTAAACTCCCGTTTGGGTGCAGGCCGCTCGGGGAGAGGTGCTGCATCCCGTCCTTACTTTCCAGGAGCTGTCTGGGTGCCAGCGGGAGAGTCGCTGGAGATATTAGCATGGGTGACTGCCGTGTCAGCGTGCGGGGCAGTCTCCGGTTACACAGTCGATCTCTGTAACTCTCTCCTCTGCTGGGGGGACAGCAGCAGGGCTGTGCTCGGCATTCCCTCGGCTTTAGGGGTCCGGCTGCCACTTTCAGGAGCAGGATAAACTCCCAAGTCTCCTCTTTTGTGTTTCCTAACGTGAGGGAGAGAAGGTCGCTAGTTTGTGGGATTCTCCCTTCCCCTTCCCCTCCCCTCCCCTCATCTCCCCTTTCTCCACTGGAAGCCCTGGATATGACCAGCGACAGTTTGGAGAGAAAAGCCCTACAGTACCAGCAGACCCTGGTGAGTGCCATCACGGCTCTGTCCTGTTGCTGGTGTGTTCACTGCGTTGTGCTGGGTGAAGGGGGGTAAGCAACTTTCTCACACACTGCAGGACAGGTACAGCACAGCAGTGCAGGCTACACAAAGACACTCCAACGCAGGACAGGGACAGCGTGGGAAGCGGCAGTGCGAGCTTCACACACACACCCCACCGCAGGACAGGGACAGCGTGGGAAGCAGCAGTGTGAGCTTCACACAGGCACACACACTCCCCACTGCGGGACAGGGACAGCGTGGGAAGCGGCAGTGCGAGCTTCACACACACACACTCCCCACCGCAGGACAAGGGCAGCGTGGGAAGCGGCAGTGCGAGCTTCACACACACACACACTCCCCACTGCGGGACAGGGACAGCGTGGGAAGCGGCAGTGCGAGCTTCACACACACACACACTCCCCACCGCAGGACAGGGACAGCGTGGGAAGCGGCAGTGCGAGCTTCACACACACACCCCACCGCGGGACAAGGGCAGCGTGGAAGCGGCAGTGCGAGCTTCACACACACCCCACCGCGGGACAGGGACAGCGTGGGAAGCGGCAGTGCGAGCTTCACACACACTCCCCACCGCAGGACAAGGGCAGCGTGGGAAGCGGCAGTGCGAGCTTCACACAGGCACACACCCCACCGCGGGACAGGGACAGCGTGGGAAGCGGCAGTGCGAGCTTCACACAGGAACACACACTCCCCACCGCGGGACAGGGACAGCGTGGGAAGCGGCAGTGCGAGCTTCACACAGGCACACACACTCCTCACCGCGGGACAGGGACAGCGTGGGAAGCGGCAATGCGAGCTTCACACAGACACACTCCCCACCGCGGGACAGCGTGGGAAGCGGCAGTGCGAGCTTCACACAGTCACACACACTCCCCACTGCGGGACAGGGACAGCGTGGGAAGCGGCAGTGCGAGCTTCACACAGTCACACACACTCCCCACCGCGGGACAGGGACAGCGTGGGAAGCGGCAGTGCGAGCTTCACACAGACACACTCCCCACCGCGGGACAGGGACAGCGTGGGAAGCGGCAGTGCGAGCTTCACACAGGCACACACACTCCTCACCGCGGGACAGGGACAGCGTGGGAAGCGGCAGTGCGAACTTCACACAGGCACACACACTCCTCACCGCGGGACAGGGACAGCGTGGGAAGCGGCAGTGCGAGCTTCACACAGTCACACACACTCCCCACCGCGGGACAGGGACAGCGTGGGAAGCGGCAGTGCGAGCTTCACACAGGCACACACACTCCTCACCGCGGGACAGGGACAGCGTGGGAAGCGGCAGTGCGAGCTTCACACAGTCACACACACTCCCCACCGCGGGACAGGGACAGCGTGGGAAACGGCAGTGTGAGCTTCACACAGGTACACACACACACACTCCCCACCGCGGGACAGGGACAGTGTGGGAAACGTCAATGCGTGCTTCACACAGTCACACACACTCCTCACCGCGGGACAGGGACAGTGTGGGAAACGGCAGTGCGAGCTTCACACACACACACACACACGTGCTTCTCCAGCACAGAACAGGTACACGCAGGTAACAAAAATGGAAACTACACACTCTGTCAAGTGGTACAGCGGCAATAGCAGCAGTGGAAGCTACTCGCACACACACAAACCCACAGTACCTGCATGTAACCAGCTTGAAGTGTCTGAAAAGTGGAATATTAAACAAGAACGGTGGCCACTGGTCCAGCAATGGAAGCTACATACACTTCACAGAGCAGGGGCCATTACAGGCTGCAGCAGTGTGAGCTTCCCGCACCCTTGCATATACACACACAATCCAAAGAACAGGGGTAGGGCAGCAGTGCAAACATCCCCCACCCCCCCACACACACTCTCCACAGAACAGGGGCTGCAGTGCAAGCATTTCCCACTCCCCACACACACTCTCCACAGAACAGGGGCTGCAGTGCAAGCATTGCCCACTCCCCACACACACTCTCCACAGAACAGGGGCTGCAGTGCAAGCATTGCCCACTCCCCACACACACTCCCCACAGAACAGGGGCTGCAGTGCAAGCTTGCCCCTCGCGCGTGCCCACCATATCTCATGGTGAATGGGGTTGCATTGCAGGAACTCTTGCTCACAGCTGTGTTTTCTTCTCTCTTCCTCAATATGTCATTAACACAGGAACATGGGATTCTGATCTAAATATAGTTCCCTGCTCCAATCCAAAGAAACTCCCTCTCCAGCCTGCCATGGGGTCTGCAGTGATTGGGGGATGTCATACCGGCTTCGTTAAAGAGCCTTACCTTCCTCTCCCCTTGCCTGGTGAGAGCGCCTGCTGCTGGTACCAGAGAGACATCTCCACTCTCTGCACCTCCAATCCTGGGCCCCTCACCCCCTGCACTGTCAGTGTCAGCCCCAGCCTGGTGAGAGCGCCTCCTGCTGGTACCAGAGAGACATCTCCACTCTCTGCACTCCCAGTCCTGGGACCCCTCACCCCCTGCACTGTCAGTGTCAGCCCCAGCCTGGTGAGAGCGCCTCCTGCTGGTACCAGAGAGACATCTCCACTCTCTGCACTCCCAGTCCTGGGGACCCCTCACCCCCTGCACTGTCAGTGTCAGCCCCAGCCTGGTGAGAGCGCCTCCTGCTGGTACCAGAGAGACATCTCCACTCTCTGCACTCCTAGTCCTGGGGACCCCTCACCCCCTGCACTGTCAGTGTCAGCCCCAGCCTGGTGAGAGCGCCTCCTGCTGGTACCAGAGAGACATCTCCACTCTCTGCACTCCTAGTCCTGGGGACCCCTCACCCCCTGCACTGTCAGTGTCAGCCCCAGCCTGGTGAGAGCGCCTCCTGCTGGTACCAGAGAGACATCTCCACTCTCTGCACTCCCAGTCCTGGGGACCCCTCACCCCCTGCACTGTCAGTGTCAGCCCCAGCCTGGTGAGAGCGCCTCCTGCTGGTACCAGAGAGACATCTCCACTCTCTGCACTCCCAGTCCTGGGAACCCCTCACCCCCTGCACTGTCAGTGTCAGCTCCAGCCTGGTGAGAGCGCCTCCTGCTGGTACCAGAGAGACATCTCCACTCTCTGCACTCCCAGTCCTGGGGACCCCTCACCCCCTGCACTGTCAGTGTCAGCCCCAGCCTGGTGAGAGCGCCTGCTGCTGGTACCAGAGAGACATCTCCACTCTCTGCACTCCCAGTCCTGGGGACCCCTCACCCCCTGCACTGTCAGTGTCAGCTCCAGCCTGGTGAGAGCGCCTCCTGCTGGTACCAGAGAGACATCTCCACTCTCTGCACTCCCAGTCCTGGGGACCCCCTCACCCCCTGCACTGTCAGTGTCAGCCCCAGCCTGGTGAGAGCGCCTCCTGCTGGTACCAGAGAGACATCTCCACTCTCTGCACTCCCAGTCCTGGGGACCCCTCACCCCCTGCACTGTCAGTGTCAGCCCCAGCCTGGTGAGAGCGCCTCCTGCTGGTACCAGAGAGACATCTCCACTCTCTGCACTCCCAGTCCTGGGGACCCCTCACCCCCTGCACTGTCAGTGTCAGCCCCAGCCTGGTGAGAGCGCCTCCTGCTGGTACCAGAGAGACATCTCCACTCTCTGCACTCCTAGTCCTGGGGACCCCTCACCCCCTGCACTGTCAGTGTCAGCCCCAGCCTGGTGAGAGCGCCTGCTGCTGGTACCAGAGAGACATCTCCACTCTCTGCACTCCCAGTCCTGGGGACCCCTCACCCCCTGCACTGTCAGTGTCAGCCCCAGCCTGGTGAGAGCGCCTCCTGCTGGTACCAGAGAGACATCTCCACTCTCTGCACTCCCAGTCCTGGGAACCCCTCACCCCCTGCACTGTCAGTGTCAGCTCCAGCCTGGTGAGAGCGCCTCCTGCTGGTACCAGAGAGACATCTCCACTCTCTGCACTCCCAGTCCTGGGGACCCCTCACCCCCTGCACTGTCAGTGTCAGCCCCAGCCTGGTGAGAGCGCCTGCTGCTGGTACCAGAGAGACATCTCCACTCTCTGCACTCCTAGTCCTGGGACCCCTCACCCCCTGCACTGTCAGTGTCAGCCCCAGCCTGGTGAGAGCGCCTGCTGCTGGTACCAGAGAGACATCTCCACTCTCTGCACTCCTAGTCCTGGGACCCCCTCACCCCCTGCACTGTCAGTGTCAGCCCCAGCCTGGTGAGAGCGCCTGCTGCTGGTACCAGAGAGACATCTCCACTCTCTGCACTCCCAGTCTTGGGACCCCTCACCCCCTGCACTGTCAGTGTAAGCCCCAGAGGATGAGAGCGCCTCCTGCTGGTACCAGAGAGACATCTCCACTCTCTGCACTCCCAGTCCTGGGGACCCCTCACCCCCTGCACTGTCAGTGTCAGCCCCAGCCTGGTGAGAGCGCCTCCTGCTGGTACCAGAGAGACATCTCCACTCTCTGCACTCTCAGTCCTGGGGACCCCTCACCCCCTGCACTGTCAGTGTCAGCCCCAGCCTGGTGAGAGCGCCTCCTGCTGGTACCAGAGAGACTTCCTTTCCCCAGGGGGGTTAGTGGGAGGTCAGGGAGTTTGTGCTTGTGGTGTAATTATTGTTTCACTGTTATTTCCTGACACTCTTTCCGGGGGAGTCTGAGGTTGCCCTGGTGTTTTGGGCCTGTATTAAGTTTAGAGCGTGGCAGGAAATGTTTGGGATGACAGCGTCTGTATGTGGAACCTGGAGAGGGAGGGGTGGGGAAGATCGAGTTCCTGGCTGGGCTGCAATGCTGGACTCTCTCCAGACCCCAGAGAGAGAGAGAGGGGAGAGGGAGGAATTACCTGACCCTAGAGGGAAGAGGAAAGAATTGCTTGACGGGAATTACCTACCTTATGACAACGCCTAGGGGGAAGGGACCCTCCATACCTATCCAAAATGAGAATCCCCTGCCTCTTTCCACACTCGTGCACATGCAGGGAGACACACATGTACACACACACCACATGCACATGCAGGGAGACACAGGCAGGGGGACACACATGTACACACTGACACACTCATCCACATGCAGGGAGACCCACGTACACACTCGCACACCACATGCACATGCACCATTTGCACCATTGTTTCTTGTAAACCGATATGATATGATTGGGATCATGAATGTCGGTATAAAAAAGCCCTAAATAAATAAATAAATGAATAAATAAAGGGGATGGAACAGCTCCTCTATGAGGAAAGGCTGAAGAGGTTAGGGCTGTTCAGCTTGGAGAAGAGACGACTGAGGGGGGATATGATAGAGGTCTTTAAGATCATGAGAGGTCTTGAAGAGTAGATGTGACTTGGTTATTTACACTTTCGAATAACAGAAGGACTAGGGGGCATTCCATGAAGTTAGCAAGTAACACATTTAAGACTAATCGGAGAAAATTATTTTTCACTCAACGCACAATAAAGCTCTGGAATTTGTTGCCAGAGGATGTGGTTAGTGCAGTTAGTGTAGCTGGGTTCAAAAAAGGTTTGGATAAGTTCTTGGAGGAGAAGTCCATTAATGGCTATTAATCAATTTTACTTAGGGAATAGCCACTGCTATTAATTGCATCAGTAGCGTGGGATGTTCTTAGTGTTAGGGTGGTTGCCAGGTTCTTGTGGCCTGGATTTGGCCTCTGTTGGAAGCAGGATGCTGGGCTTGATGGACCCTTGGTCTGACCCAGCATGGCAATTTCTTATGTTCTTATGTTCTAAAGCTCCGTCATTCAGCTCTATGGATCCTCCGGGAGAGCCTTAGATGCACATTCTAAAGCTCCATCATTCAGCTCTAGGGATCCTCCGGGACAGACTTAGATGCACATTCTAAAGCTCCGTCATTCAGCTCTAGAGATCCTCTGGGAGAGCCTTAGATGCACATTCTAAAGCTCCATCATTCAGCTCTAGGGATCCTCCAGGAGAGCCTTAGATGCACATTCTAAAGCTCCATCATTCAGCTCTAGGGATCCTCCAGGAGAGCCTTAGATGCACATTGTAAAGCTCCGTCATTCAGTTCTAAGGATCCTACGGGAGAGCCTTAGATGCAATTATAAAGCTCCATCATTCAGCTCTAGGGATCCTCCGGGAGAGCCTTGGATACACATTCTAAAGCTCCGTCATTCAGTTCTAAGGATCCTCCGGGAGAGCCTTAGATGCAATTATAAAGCTCCGTCATTCAGTTCTAAGGATCCTCCAGGAGAGCCTTAGATGCACATTCTAAAGCTCCGTTATTCAGTTCTAAGGATCCTCCGGGAGAACCTTACATGCACATTCTAAAGCTCTGTAATTCTTTTCTATGGATCCTCCAGGAGAGCCTTAGATGCACATTCTAAAGCTCCGTCATTCAGTTCTAAGGATTTATACTTTCGAATAATAGAAAGACTAGGGGGCATTCCATGAAGTTAGCAAATAGCTCATTTAAGACTAATCGGAGTAAATTCTTTTTCACTCAACGCACAATAAAGCTCTGGAATTTGTTGCCAGAGGATGTGGTTAGTGCAATTAGTGTAGCTGGGTTCAAAAAAGGATTGGATAAGTTCTTGAAGGAGAAGTCCAGGTCACCAGAGGGAGCACACGAGTCAGATGGCTTGCTAGGCTTACATGGGAGGGAGGGAGAGGAGGGGACACTAATGGAGTTGAGCTGGAGGAGGCCACAGAAATCCTCACTACTCCGCAAATATTTTGCAAGTGTTTGCTGGTAATAATTATTTATTTAGATTTTTATATTCCGCTTTTCACACCTTTTTTCAGCACTTCAGAGTGGATTACACTCAGGTACTGGAGGCATTTCCCTATCCCCAAAGGGCTTACAATGTGTTTGTACCTGAGGCAATGGAGGGTAAAGTGACTTGCCCAAGGTCACAAGGAGCGACAGTGGGAATTGCTTTTCCACGTTACAGTTTCTGATAGCCTGGTTCAGTCTTTCAGGAATGATGATGTGTTTTTGCCTTTTTATATTCTTTTATGTTGATTTACGCATGTTTTATTGTAGCCTGCCATGACGTTTAACATAGAAATGACGGCAGAAAAAAGACCAATTGGCTCATTTAGTCTGCCCAGCAAGCTCCCACACTTATTTTCCCATACTTATCTGTTTCATCAACCACCAAATTCAGGGCCCTTGTTGGTATCTGTTTGATTCGAATTTCCTGCCATCCCCTTTCATTGATGCAGAGAGTAATGTTGGAGTTGCATCCAAGATGAGCATAAGGCTTATCGGTTAAGGGTAGAAACCGCTGCATCAAGCAAGTTACCCCGATGCTTGTTTACCCAGACTGCACAGATCAATGCCTTGTTGGATGTTGTCTGAATGTAAATCCTGTTTTCCACATTTCCCCCTGCCATTGAAGCAGAGAGGAACGCTGTATATGCATTCAAAGTGATGTATCAGGCTTAATTGGTTTAGGGTAGTAACCGCCATAATAAGCAGCTACCCCCATGCTTATTTGTTTACCCAGATTGTGAAGTTCAGTCCTTGTTGGATGTTGTCTGAATGCAAATCCTCTTTTCCACATTTCCCCCTGCCGTAGACGCAGAGAGCAATGTTGTATATGTATTCAAAGCGATGTATCAGGCTTAATTGGTTTAGGGTAGTAACCGCCATAATAAGCAGCTACCCCCATTCTTATTTGTTTACCCAGATTGTGAAGTTCAGTCCTTGTTGGATGTTGTCTGAATGCAAATCCTCTTTTCCACATTTCCCCCTGCCGTAGACGCAGAGAGCAATGTTGTATATGTATTCAAAGCGATGTATCAGGCTTAATTGGTTTAGGGTAGTAACCGCCGTAATAAGCAGCTACCCCCATGCTTATTTGTTTACCCAGATTGTGAAGTTCAGTCCTTGTTGGTTGTTGTCTGAATGTAAATCCTGTTTTCTACATTTCCCCCTGCCGTAGACTTTTGGAGGAGTGGGGGTTATAAATCAGTTAAAATAAACACATAAATAAATAAATAAATAACTGGTCTTCACAAATATCCCCAGGCAGGTGCGGTGTCAGAGATAGGAGCAAGTAGATGTGGAAGGTCTGCTTTGTCATGGCCAGTCCTCCCTCCCTGTGAAACCTGTGGCTGAGATATTGGAAGGGGATGTAAGGGAATGGCTCTTTGTTCCGCCGTGGGAATTGGTAGGTAGCTCAAGGTCTGGCACATGGAGCAACATCTGTCATTGTGTGAAAGCAAACAAGGAAAGAGAAATAGGACAGAAGGTTGAGGGGTGTTGTAAATCTACATTACATAAATCTACAGTTCTGCACACCTGACGGTGGAAGGAAGTGAGGTGTGGGCCAAGAGACAGAGAGAGACAGCCTGACAGGCTCTCTGCAGGCCATGACACCTTGCATCGGACTGACCTAAAAATTATCCAGGCCACAGATCTGTGTCCAGAGGGCCTGATATAATTATGTACCAGTACTGGAAGATGACTTTTTCAATTTTTAACATTTTTCAGCTGCAGAGCCTGAAATGATTTCTTCTAATGTTCAGTATATTCATTACCAGCACCTGTACCTGTTCTGCGCCCGGGCGCTGAGCCTTTTTATTGGCACATCTGCTCTTGTATGGAAGCGTTAGCTGAAAAGGAAAAACTAAATTGTTTTCACACAGGGCAAGGGTCGTGGAGGCAGATTTGCTAAAGCCAGGGCTGGCAAAGTTTATTTACCAAGCTGTCTCTCGCACTCCCCCACACCCCCTCTCCTCTCACACACACACATTCTCTCTCACCGGCAACCCCCCCCCCCCCATATGCTCTCTCTCATACCCTCCCCAACCCCTTTTACCATCCATGCTCTCTCTCACCCCCCCTCTCTCACACACACATTCTCTCTCACCGGCATCCCTCTCCCCTCATAGAGGCTCCTTCTTTCTGAAACCCACACTCAAGCATCCCCCCACCCACCCTCTCTTACCTCCCATGCTCTCTCTCACACCCTCCCCACCCCCCTCTTACCATCCATGCTCTCTCTCACACCCTCTCTCTCACACACACATTCTCTCTCACCGGCATCCCCCATCCCCCCCCCCCCCCCGTGCTCTCTCTCACCCTCCCCTCCCTGACACACATTCTCTCTCACCGGCATCCCTCTCCCCTCATAGAGGCTCCTTCTCTCTGAAACTCACACTCAAGCATCCCCCCACCCACCCTCTTTTACCTCCCATGCTCTCTCTCACACCCTCCCTACCCCCCTCTTACCATCCATGCTCTCTCTCTCACACCCTGTCTCTCACACACACACATTCTCTCTCACCGGCATCCCCCCCCCCGTGCTCTCTCTCACCCTCCCCTCCCCGACACACATTCTCTCTCACCGGCATGCCGCAGGACCAGCGCCGTTCACGGCGAAGATGAAGCCCCAGCGCGCTGTTCGTGGCGAAGATGAAGGCCCGGCATGCTGTTCGCGGCACACGGGGGCCTTCCATTTTTGCCTTGAGCAGAAAATAGCTGCGGAGACCCTGGCATGCCGCAAACGGAGCTTGTCCTGCAACACACGCTCCATTCACGGCGAAGATGAAGGCCCGGGCACGCCGATCGCGGCACACGGGGGCCTTCCCTTTTCACTGCGAACGGAATGTGTGCCACGGGACGTGCTCCGTTTGCGGCATGCCGGTTCTCCGCTGCTATTTTCTGCCTGACCCGGGATGGCCGCTGTCCTTCCGGTTTTGAATAGTCTTCTGGCGAGGGAGGAAATCGTCGAGGTGAGGGAGGAAATCTATGGGAAGGAGGAATTCTGCGCTAAATCTGCATTCCGCAGTAGCGCTGAATTCCCCCAGGAGTACCTCTTGTAGCTGGTGTTGTGACATGGCAGCTGTATGGCGTGTTTGAGACTCCAAGACGTCCAGGGAGCCACCTGCGTCATCTATCGGCGGGCTGGGAAACATGCGCGAGCACTGACGGACACACTACCAAGCCCGATATATTATAGCGCCATCTATCAGCAGGCTGGGGAACATGCGCGAGCACTGACGGACACACTACCAAGCCCGATATATTATAGCGCCATCTATCGGCGGGCTGGGGAACATGCGCGAGCACTGACGGACACACTACCAAGCCCGATATATTATAGCGCCATCTATCGGCAGGCTGGGGAACATGCGCGAGCACTGACGGACACACTACCAAGCCAGATATATTATAGCGCCATCTATCAGCAGGCTGGGGAACATGCGCGAGCACTGACGGACACACTACCAAGCCAGATATATTATAGCGCCATCTATCGGCAGGCTGGGGAACATGTGCGAGCACTGACGGACACACTAGCAAGCCCGATATATTATAGCGCCATCTATCAGCAGGCTGGGGAACATGCGCGAGCACTGACGGACACACTACCAAGCCCGATATATTATAGCGCCATCTATCGGCTGGCTGGGGAACATGCGCGAGCACTGACGGACACACTACCAAGCCCGATATATTATAGCGCCATCTATCGGCGGGCTGGGGAACATGCGCAAGCACTGACGGACACACTACCAAGCCCGATATATTATAGCGCCATCTATCGGCGGGCTGGGGAACATGCGCGAGCACTGACGGACACACTACCAAGCCAGATATATTATAGCGCCATCTATCGGCGGGCTGGGGAACATGCGCGAGCGCTGACGGACACACTACCAAGCCAGATATATTATAGCGCCATCTATCGGGCTGGGGAACATGCGTGAGCACTGAAAGACACACTGCCAAGCCAGATATATTATAGCGCCATCTATCGGCGGGCTGGGGAACATGCGCGAGCACTGACGGACACACTACCAAGCCCGATATATTATAGCGCCATCTATCGGCGGGCTGGGGAACATGCGCGAGCACTGACGGACACACTACCAAGCCAGATATATTATAGCGCCATCTATCGGCGGGCTGGGGAACATGCGCGAGCACTGACGGACACACTACCAAGCCCGATATATTATAGCGCCATCTATCGGCGGGCTGGGGAACATGCGCGAGCACTGACGGACACACTACCAAGCCTGATATATTATAGCGCCATCTATCGGCGGGCTGGGGAACATGCGCGAGCGCTGACGGACACACTACCAAGCCCGATATATTATGGATATGAACATTGTATCAAACAGGGACTGCAAGCTGTGTAACAACCACTGGGCGCAACACCTTATAGAAAAAAAGGGGGTAAACCGTCAGGGCCCAGGGACTTGGAATTGTGAAGGCTCTGAATCACCACCACAATTTCCTCCACTCTAAATGGCTCATTCAGTTTCTCCTTTTGGTCAGAAGTCAAAACCAGACCTTCTCATCCTGGGGAATAGACTTAGTTTTTGGGTACTTGCCAGGTTCTTGTGGCCTGGATTGGCCACTGTTGGAAACAGGATGCTGGGCTTGATGGACCCTTGGTCTGACCCAGCATGGCATGTTCTTAGGTTCTTAACTTTGCAGCTCACTAGGCTTTACATTTGAAGAACTTGCAGCAGACTTGTGATTTAAGCGCTGAGCCAAGATAGCATCAGTGGTACAAAATGTTTAATTTGCAGTTGAAAAATTGAAAACGGTGAAAACATGGGCTTCCAATCTCGGACATCTATTGGTAGATGATAATATCTATTCTATATCTAATGTGAGGCTTTTGCATTGTACAGGTGCATGCAATACCGGACACAAATACCTCACCAGCTGCAGTTTAAGGTGTCACAATCTGCAAAGGGCCAATTTTGTATCTCCTGGACCTGGGCAGCAGAGCCTGCTTTGTAGAATGGAAGGGACGCGTACCAGTGAAAGCTGGCGCCGCTGGGGCTCTTCTGAGCCCCTGGCAGCCACTAATCTCATCAGAACGGGATCTGGTCCGGGTCTGCCCTCCCAGCCATCATGGGCCACTCATGTTCCTGACTCTGAGGATGTGAGATGGGACACATTGATGATCCATGGAAGGTCCCTCTGTGTGGCAATATTCCCATGCACCTGAAGCTGTGATTTGGTGAAGTGAGTGTGTGTGGGGGAGGGGGGGGGGTTATAAATCATAGGAGCGTTCCTGCTGGGTGTGAGAATGGCACATTTCCCATGGTTAGCCTGCTCTGCCTTGGGAAATGGGGAAAAGGAGGGTTGGGAGGTGTTTCGATGGAGAAAGAGAAGAGAGAGAGAGAGACTTACAAAATTCCAGTAACCCTGGACTTTGAGAGAGGTGAAAGGAGAGAAATTTGGGCGGTGACGAATTCAGGCAGGGTAGAAAGAGCGGGGCACAAGGGGGGGGAGAGAGAGAGAGAGAGAGACGGAAGGACAGAGAGAGTCTTCATCAGAAAGGATGCCCAAGCAGACTCTACGTGCCTCGTCTCCTTCTGCTGCTCAGGTAAACTGCAACCCGCTCCTCCTGTCCTGCCAGGGAGACGCTGTGACCCATCCCAGAGGTCAGACATGAAGAAGAAGTTTCCAAGGAGGTTATGTAGAAGTAAAGTGCACTTTCTTTTCCCTGGACTAGCTGCTCGGTGAAGAGACAGAGCAGGTTAGACGTCCACCAGGGCACTTCCCAGAGCTTTCCTGCTGACCCCACAGCCAGTGCTGTTTCCAGGATCTTCATCCTCCATGTGCATGAAATAAATGTGCATCTGCTGAAGACGCAGTGCAGGCACACTTATCCCATGCACGTTCACTGTGCATGCCCGGAAAACGCCACTGAGCTCCCTTCCAGACCCATTCTATGCTTCCAGGTTTTCCAGACTCATGTATTCTTCTCTGCAATTTGTTCCCCCACCTTGTTCCATCTTCACCCACTTCCCCTTCCCTCGGTCCATCCTCCCCCTTCATTAAATTGAGACGGATATAAAAATACAAGTCAGTCAATCCGTTACAGCCAGTAACAGATACAGCATCAGCACAGAACTGCTTGAATGATAGGAGATAAGACACTACCCAAGTTCACAGAGGTACAATGTCACCTCTCGCCTATTGATTGTTCAGCTAGGAACCTAAACCCCTGCTGCACGTTATTGATAAGACAGGTTAATCTGATACAGCCAAGAGAATTTGCAGAGGATGGATAAGGAAGCACTTCCCAAATAGTTGGTGGCCTCTGTGCACTGGTGGAGGGATAGCGTCTTGACTGAATTGAACTGAGTGCTAATGGATGGATGCCTTTCTTTTCCAGGTTGGTTCTTGAGTTTTGACAGACGAATGTACTCTTCTTTCTTGGTAGTTGAATACTGGCTCTGCAAGCTTTGAAAAATAGATGCTCCTTCGTTCCGTGGTGGTTGAGTGTTGGCGCTATTAATGCTGATTGAGGGAATATTGCCTTTGTGACCTATTGACAAGTGAAAGCACGTGTTTCCGAGATGACTAAGCATTGCCTTTACACGCTGTTTATTGTTGGATGCAGTTGAGATTTGGTTTGCAGTCATTAACTGTTCCCTCTATAAATATGGATGGATTGATTCACATCTATTCCCTAAATAGCTGAGCCTCAACTTTATGAGTATTGATGGGTGCATGTGAGCATGTTGCCCGGACAGCTGAGTTTAGGATTGGCGAGCCATTGATGGTTGGGCATTGACTTCGTGCGGGTTGATGGATGGATGAGGGTGCATGAAGGGATGCACACTAATTCCCTTGATGATGGAGTATTGGCTCTATAGGAGTAGATGGAAGGATTCATCCTAGTTCCCTTGATGATGGAGTATTGGCTCTATAGGAGTAGATGGAAGGATTCATCCTAGTTCCCTTGATAGATGAGCATTTTGCCCTGTGAACTGTTGACTGACGGATGCTCCCATGTTTCCCAGGTGGTTATTGCCGCTAACAACATACAGTTATTTCTAGAAATGTTTTATGGAACTGATGATGCCAGCACCTCTGATTTATGACACTTATCGGCCCCTAGACAGGAGCAGCAGTAAATTTAATTCCTGTGGCTTAACCCTCACAAACCCAGTGGAGAAAATCCATCAGCCTCATAAAAATCTTCGACATTTTCAGTCTCTGAACATTTTGCCGGAGTTTACTTTTGTATTCTCAGCCCTGAGCTCTCTGCTTTTTGTTGGAGCCTCCTCTGGTGTTCCCCTGCACTTTCTGCATTTTGCTGGAGTCTCCCCTGGTATTTTCAGCCCCTGCGCTCTCTGCATTTTGCTGGAGTCTCCTCTGGTATTTTCAGCCCCTATGCTCTCTGCATTTTGCTGGAGTCTCCTCTGGTATTCTCAGCCCCTGCATTCTCTGCATTTTGCTGGAGTCTCCTCTGGTATTTTCAGCCCCTGCGCTCTCTGCATTTTGCTGGAGTCTCCCCTGGTATTCTCAGCCCCTGCGCTCTCTGCATTTTGCTGGAGTCTCCTCTGGTATTCTCAGCCCCTGCGCTCTCTGCATTTTGCTGGAGTCTCCCCTGGTATTTTCAGCCCCTGCGCTCTCTGCATTTTGCTGGAGTCTCCTCTGGTATTCTCAGCCCCTGCGCTCTCTGCATTTTGCTGGAGTCTCCTCTGGTATTCTCAGCCCCTGCGCTCTCTGCATTTTGCTGGAGTCTCCCCTGGTATTCTCAGCCCCTGCGCTCTCTGCATTTTGCTGGAGTCTCCTCTGGTATTCTCAGCCCCTGCGCTCTCTGCATTTTGCTGGAGTCTCCTCTGGTATTCTCAGCCCCTGCGCTCTCTGCATTTTGCTGGAGTCTCCTCTGGTATTCTCAGCCCCTGCGCTCTCTGCATTTTGCTGGAGTCTCCTCTGGTATTCTCAGCCCCTGCGCTCTCTGCATTTTGCTGGAGTCTCCTCTGGTATTCTCAGCCCCTGCGCTCTCTGCATTTTGCTGGAGTCTCCCCTGGTATTTTCAGCCCCTGCGCTCTCTGCATTTTGCTGGAGTCTCCTCTGGTATTTTCAGCCCCTGCATTCTCTGCATTTTGCTGGAGTCTCTGGTATTTTCAGCCCCTGCATTCTCTGCATTTTGCTGGAGTCTCCTCTGGTATTTTCAGCCCCTGCATTCTCTGCATTTTGCTGGAGTCTCCTCTGGTATTTTCAGCCCCTGCATTCTGTGCATTTTGCTGGAGTCTCCTCTGGTATTCTCAGCCCCTGCGCTCTCTGCATTTTGCTGGAGTCTCCTCTGGTATTCTCAGCCCCTGCGCTCTCTGCATTTTGCTGGAGTCTCCTCTGGTATTCTCAGCCCCTGCGCTCTCTGCATTTTGCTGGAGTCTCCCCTGGTATTTTCAGCCCCTGCGCTCTCTGCATTTTGCTGGAGTCTCCTCTGGTATTTTCAGCCCCTGCATTCTCTGCATTTTGCTGGAGTCTCTGGTATTTTCAGCCCCTGCATTCTCTGCATTTTGCTGGAGTCTCCTCTGGTATTTTCAGCCCCTGCATTCTCTGCATTTTGCTGGAGTCTCCTCTGGTATTTTCAGCCCCTGCATTCTGTGCATTTTGCTGGAGTCTCCTCTGGTATTCTCAGCCCCTGCGCTCTCTGCATTTTGCTGGAGTCTCCTCTGGTATTCTCAGCCCCTCTGCTCTCTGCATTTTGCTGGAGTCTCCCCTGGTATTTTCAGCCCCTGCGCTCTGTGCATTTTGCTGGAGTCTCCCCTGGTATTCTCAGCCCCTGCGCTCTCTGCATTTTGCGGGAGTCTCCCCTGGTATTCTCAGCCCCTGCGCTCTCTGCATTTTGCTGGAGTCTCCCCTGGTATTCTCAGCCCCTGTGCTCTGTGCATTTTGCTGGAGTCTCCCCTGGTATTCTCAGCCCCTGCGCTCTGTGCATTTTGCTGGAGTCTCCCCTGGTATTCTCAGCCCCTGCGCTCTCTGCATTTTGCTGGAGTCTCCCCTGGTATTCTCAGCCCCTGCGCTCTCTGCATTTTGCTGGAGTCTCCCCTGGTATTCTCAGCCCCTGCGCTCTCTGCATTTTGCAGGAGTCTCCTCTCATATTTTTCTGGGTATATACATTTTATTCACCCTCCCCATTCTGGGAGTTCTTTGTGAAATTTCTCTTTTTTTATGAGGTGCAGCTGGGTAGGGTTTACTCCAGGTACAAGGATGGAGAACATCGCTTGTTGCAACTGTGAGGGGCTCCTTTTACAGTCCCAGGTTTTACTTAGGCCCTTCTGTTTCACTGGCTGCTGGCACAAGGCTCCCTGTTCCTTCCCTAAAGCTGCCACTTCTCTCTCTTAACCCCTGGAAGTTGAGTTGAAATGGAAAGTGGATGGGTGGGGTTGGCTGGTAGGGGATGCAGCCTGTCTGGGCAATCTTGATGCTGTCCTGCCCAACTAAGGGGTTACAGCAAGTAGCACCTTTAAAACAGAGAAAACGTTTTCACTCAACGCACAGTTAAGCTCTGGAATTCATTGCCAGAGGATGTGGTTAAGGCAGCTAGTGTAACTGGGTTTAAAAAAGGGTTGGATAAGTTCCTGGAGGAGAAGTCCATAAACTGCTATTACTCAATAGTGAAACGCCACTGCTTTGTGCCGGCATCAGTAGCCTGGGATTTATTTAATGTTTGGGTGATTGCCAGGTTCTTGTGGCCTGGATTGGCCACTGTTGGAGACAGGACACTGGGCTTGATGGACCCTTGGTCTGACCCAGCATGGCATATCTTATGGTCTTATTGCAGGAGGGGAGATTGATTTCTGGAGAAGAGAGTCCTCTCAAACTGTCATCAGCTCATGTTTTGGGGGTGGGGCACTGTCCCTGTAGTTTCTCTAGCGGCCCTGCACTTCACCTCAGCCCTTTGCCTCATCTATTCCTCACATGAGGCTGGAGACAAGCTGGACACAGGGTGTGACCACTTCCCCCCACCTCCCCTCCACCCTGACTGTGGCTGCTCTGCTCACCTCGGCTTTCATGTGTCTTAATGTGGTTTCGAGGTCCTTGGCGCCGGATCACTGCCCAGGACTCCAGGCCATTTGTGTAGATTCACGGAGAGGGCGTTAGCAGTGCTCCCCGCATGTGATATTTAGGATTAAATATCTGGATGTTTGGCCATTCTGAACCAACCCTGCCCGAAAGGGTCAAGAAGACGTTGCTTTGTAAAGTGTCTTAGATTTAGGAGGATAGGTTCTGCCTTCCTGTTACCTCTCTCTCTCTCTCTCCTTCCCACTGCCCTCCCTGTGCTTTTCTCTGGCTCTCCTCTCCCTTCCCCCTGCAGTTCCTCCAGGATCCCTGGCACACCTGATATTCAATCCTTGACAGTCCCATGCCTTCCGAGTCCAGATCAGATGTGGGAGTCCGGGGGGTGGCAGGGGGGGTTGGACCACGTGACTCGGAGAAGTTACTATAAATACATAATATATTTGCAGCAGGATCTCTCCCCAGAAAGCTCCCAACCTGGTAAGGGGAGGGCTGAAGGAAGGAAGGGAGAAGGGAAGACGGTGGGAGGGTGAGGAGGGGTTGGGGGGGTGGGGGGGTAAAAGAAAGCTGGAGGCCATGCACAAGAATTGTCCAGCCCCCGCCGGCTCCAGCGCGGGCGCCGCCCGTGGCGGTAGACGTCGGAGGCCGATGGAGGGCCGCAGGAGCGTTGACAACAATGGGAGGCCCCAGTCGGGCTGGTGGGGGCACGACCCCCAGTACCACTACGTCCGTGGCTGCACCAGCTATGGTATCCCTGTACCGAAGGCTCCACCAGAGGCTGCTGCCAGGCAGGCGGCAGAGGAGGAAGAACGGGGACAGGTGAGGGTCAAAGGTCAGGCGAGAAGGCCGGCCAACGTGTCCAAATGGATTTCGATGTTGGCCCGTGGATCCCACCCCCGCTGCGTGGATGGGCGTGTAAGATATGCCCACGCGGGGGGAGTTACATGGGTTGGGTGTCCATGCTCACACGGGTCGCTGTGTGAAGCACGTCAG
Source organism: Rhinatrema bivittatum (assembly GCF_901001135.1). Taxonomy (NCBI): domain Eukaryota; kingdom Metazoa; phylum Chordata; class Amphibia; order Gymnophiona; family Rhinatrematidae; genus Rhinatrema; species Rhinatrema bivittatum. The sequence continues at coordinate 3,612,177 of NC_042630.1, forward strand.
AGCGTGTGTGTGTGTAGGTGAAGTCACAGCTGTATGCAGATGCATGTAAGCACGTCAGAGCGTGTGTGTGTGTGTGTGAGGCTGGCGTGGCCCGTGCATCCCTGGCTGATACCGTGGCAGAGCCTCGGAGATTTCTTGGTGTATTCTGACAACAGGGGAAATCCAACCTCTGCAGGAGGAGCATGGGAGTGGGACTGAGGTGAATCCCGGAGGGAGGAGAGGACAGCTGGGAGGGAACCGGCTGGCAGGGGTAACGCTAGTTGACTTTGGCTGCTGCTTCCCTGCTGTTTTTTTCTGCTCTTCTGCTGACCCCAGCACTTTTCCCCCCTGCTCACTGCATGACCGGTAGGGGCCGGAGAAGTGTGTGGCAGTAAATTTGCCGTTTGCATAGGGGGGGGGCAGTCATTGTGAATGAGCTGGGAGAGCTGGCTCAGGGAGAGGCTGTGTAATGAGTTTGCTGTGCTCTGCGGCATCTGCTCCTTGGAAATATTCAATCTGTGCACAAAAACACAGGCTTCCTTACAGCCTGCTTTACGGTCTGTCTGTCTGTCTGTACTGCTGCATCTAGTAACTGTCCACAATGACACCGCCTCTCACTCTGTCTGTCTGTCTGTCTGTACTGCTGCATCTAGTAACTGTCCACAATGACACCGCCTCTCACTCTGTCTGTCTGTCTGTCTGTACTGCTGCATCTAGTAACTGTCCACAATGACACCGCCTCTCACTCTGTCTGTCTGTCTGTCTGTACTGCTGCATCTAGTAACTGTCCACAATGACACCGCCTCTCACTCTGTCTGTCTGTCTGTCTGTACTGCTGCATCTAGTAACTGTCCACAATGACACCGCCTCTCACTCTGTCTGTCTGTCTGTCTGTACTGCTGCATCTAGTAACTGTCCACAATGACACCGCCTCTCACTCTGTCTGTCTGTCTGTCTGTACTGCTGCATCTAGTAACTGTCCACAATGACACCGCCTCTCACTCTGTCTGTCTGTCTGTCTGTACTGCTGCATCTAGTAACTGTCCACAATGACACCGCCTCTCACTCTGTCTGTCTGTCTGTACTGCTGCATCTAGTAACTGTCCACAATGACACCGCCTCTCACTCTGTCTGTCTGTCTGTACTGCTGCATCTAGTAACTGTCCACAATGACACCGCCTCTCTCTCTCTCTCTCTGTCTGTCTGTCTGTACTGCTGCATCTAGTAACTGTCCACAATGACACCGCCTCTCTCTCTCTCTCTCTGTCTGTCTGTCTGTACTGCTGCATCTAGTAACTGTCCACAATGACACCGCCTCTCTCTCTCTCTCTCTGTCTGTCTGTCTGTACTGCTGCATCTAGTAACTGTCCACAATGACACCGCCTCTCTCTCTCTCTGTCTGTCTGTCTGTACTGCTGCATCTAGTAACTGTCCACAATGACACCGCCTCTCTCTCTCTCTCTGTCTGTCTGTCTGTCCTGTGCTCTCTCTCCCGTCCTGCAGATTTACGGACAGTACACAGATCAGCTCTCTGACTTTGCACAAAAGGAGGCAGCGAGACTTCACCAAAGAGAAGGAAAGAGAGGGCAGCAGGTGCCCCTGAAACGCAATGGCGAGGCCGAGAACAAGCGGGGCCATTATTCCAAGTGCCAAGGTGGGGACCCCCGGACAGAGTGAGACGGAGCAAGGGCCAGAGAGATTGCTGAGCATGGGATGGGAGTGGCAGGCTGGAGGCATACAATGTGCATTATCTGCTGGCGGAGGTCCTACTGGACAGGGATCGGAGGTTGGAGTAGCCTTGGCCTATATCCAGTGTACATTCTTCATCATTGAAGACTGAACAGAGATCGGGGGGGAGGGATGTCGGGTTAGAGGTAGGCCTTGCTTATATCTGGTTTACTTTCTGGATCCCTAGAACAGGGTTTCCCAAACTCTGGGTCAGGACCCCAAATGGGGTTGCAAAACCTTCAGCCGGGGTCACCGGTGCTTCATCTGGCAGCGCTGTTCAGCTGGAGAGAGATTGGGCTGTGGAGAGTGAGGTGGGATCAGCTGGGGAAGGAGTGGGAGAGAAGGATTGGAGGGGAGGGGAGAGGAGGGATGGGGCGAGAGCAGGTCTTCTGGAGGTTGGAAGAGGAAGCTGGAGTGCGGGGAGGGGCAAAGGCGTGATTATTGGAGGGGGACCTCACCCTGTTTTGGTTGTCCTTTGGGGTTCTGTGAATTTTCGTGGTAAAATGGGGTTACAACGGCTAAAAGTTTGGTGGGGAAGAGCGTGGTCAGAGGTTGGAAGGAAACTTTGCACATCCTTGGTCGTTTGAGGACTGGACAGCAGGAGTCAGAGGTCGGAGGTCGGTCTTGCTTGCATGCCATGCACATTCCTGATTACTGAGACCTGGCCAGAGGCTGGAGCTAGGCCTTGATTTCATGGCTTCCTCCCTCTCTCGGCAGACTGCGGCCAGCGGATCCAGAAGTTTCTGATCGTGAAGCTAAGTGAGGACTGGATCTTCCTGGTCCTGCTGGGTCTTGTGATGGCGCTGGTGAGCTGGGGAATGGACTACGCCAGCGCAAAGAGCCTGCAGGGTGGGTCAAGCCTCCAAGCGGAGGGGACCAGGGTGACGTGAAACTGGGGGGAGGGGGCAACTCTACCAACCAGGCGGTTATCAGCCGTCAAATACCATATTTCATGCCCATTCACTGCTGGCGGTCTCTTCTGGCACAGAGCCAGGTCATCGGGGGCAGGCTGAACCAGTTTCCTGAAGTAGAGTAGAGTCCAAGGATGCATGGGGGGGTGGAGAAGGGGATAGGGGAAGTGGTAAAACCAGAAGTGGCTCAGTGTGTCACAAATAACATAGCCAGGTGATGACCTTATCCGACCTCCCCTCCACCAGGGGACCCATGTCTTGTCCCAGAAGAGGGAATGTAAGGGACGGGCTCCGTAGCCATGTTAAGGCAATTTCCAAAGGACTTCCCTGGGCGCCACGGACCGCGCTCTCCTCTTTCCTGAGTGACGTCAGGCTGGCTTTCTCTTCCCCCTTGCTCACACCACCTGTCCTGCTGTCCTTCTGTCCATCCGTCTGTCTGTCTGTTCACAGCTTACAAGTGGATGTTCAAGGAGCTGGGTCACAATGTGCCTTTGCAGTACCTGGCCTGGATCACCTACCCGCTGGTCCTCATCCTCTTCTCCGCCATCTTCTGCCACCTCGTGTCTCCACAGGCTATTGGTAAGGCTTTCTCACCCTTTCCCTCTCCATTCCTCCCTCGCCTCTTCCCGTCTCTCCTCTCTCTCTCCCCTTGACAATCTACCCCTCTTTCCTGTCTTCCTCTCTGGCACACGGGTAACCTCCTCTCCCTTCCCTTCCAGGCTCCGGGATCCCGGAGCTGAAGACCATCCTTCGGGGGGTGGTGCTGAAGGAGTATCTGACCCTGAAGGCCTTCATCGCCAAAGTGATTGGCCTGACGGCGGGGCTGGGCAGTGGAATGCCAGTGGGCAAGGAGGTGCGTTTCCCTTCTGATGGGCAGAGAGGACAGGCTTGTGGCAAATAGGAGAAACGTCTCACAGTACTTTCCTATCATAATGACTAGTTCTGGCATAGTGACCGACGTTGGTCAGAAATTGCTTGCATTATATTGACTGGCTCCCCCACCTCCAGTGACCATTTCTCAGAAGATCCTGACTCTTTTGTATTGACCGATGGGAGTATAGTGACTGCTTCTTTGTAACGAACCCTCTGCAATCCTTCCCCAGGGCCCCTTCGTTCACATTGCCAGCATTTGTGCTGCCGTCCTCAGCAAGTTCATATCTGTCTTCAGTGGGGCGAACGAGGTAAGGAACAAGGCTTCTGACCGGCTGTGGCTCCGATGGCTTGCAGCGCACCCGCTCCCAGCATGGCACGGACGTGTCGAGCAGTCCGCCGGGGATGGCAGACTGAAAAGGGATTTTTTTAAAAATACGGACCAAAGAGACTGGAGGGGGCTATACAGACCAATGCGCTATATGGACTGATTGCCTGGGCCACGCTGACGTCGGACAGAGCGTTATCTCTAAACGACTGGCTGACAGGCTTAATGCAATCTTTATGGCTGATATATGTATGCAGACCGCTATAGAGACCACTTACATATGATGAAAGATAATCAAGAGAAGTTGCCTTTTTAGAGACTGATGGATGATGCAGCTGGGTACTGGTACATCCTATCTGTGTATATGGCCCATTTCCCTGTACAGACTGCTCAGGATTACAGACCTCCTCTGAGCTGGAGAGATTGCCCGTGCATTGAGATTGACTCCAGGACGTACCCACCTGTATACAGAGATGCTGTCTGGGCTGAAGAGACCCCCTCTGTATAGAGACTGTCTCTAGGTTCTAGGGACTGCCTGTGTAATGCTGGAGGCCGCTTTGCGCGCTGTCAGGACTAATCCCCAGGCTCTGCTCCCTCTTTTAACCTTTTGCATGTGGCAGGACGTGCAGAGGCAGCTTGACCTGCTGGTCGCCGCATGTGCTGTTGGCGTCGGATGCTGTTTTGGGGCCCCAATCGGAGGCAAGTGCATTCTCTTAACGTTATTTTATACTCTATGACCTCTGACCTCATTCTGCAGCCTCATTTATTTACAAAGTGTAACTTCTTCTGTGTTTTACTTCCAACTGTGAAAGATGCAAAAGACAGCAGGATTGAAGTCTACTGGAATAATAGAAGCTGAGGGAACAGCAAATCCCTGGCCTCAAAACAGGAAATGAGCTCAGAAACACTTGTGAAGTCATTTCCTGTTTGCAATAATGCTTCTTTCTGTTTATGCTTAATTATCTGAGGTCATTTCCTGTTGATACTTATTCTAGGTGGGGCCATTTCCTGCTGGCACTATTTATTTTAATATTATTTTCTGCTGGGCCTGATTTGATGTATGGTTCACCATACTCTTTCCCCTAGTATAATCCTAATGAAAAAGTTCCTTATAATATTGGTGCATCACAAATGTGCCAGCTGTATTATTTTGCTAAGGGGTGCATTTTAAAATCCATTTCAGGGCTTGAATCTACAAATCTCTTGATATGCATTGATGGCAGAAGAGCTAGCTCTAATTCAGCTCTGTGGCCTTTGCTTTTCTCTTGCTATAACAAATTTCAAAAGATAACCATCAGGCCCAAGGGGTTTCTGACTCTCTCTCCTTGGAGTTTCCTAGTTGGGTGAGAAATTTGTTTTCCTTATTACTTCTGGATTTTTATTTTTTTTTGTAGTTAGATAGGAAAAGACTTATGAGGGCCCACTGGGGTAACTGGCATAGAGTGGCCAAGGTTATAACCCTAATAACAAATCATGACTGGGAGAGATCTAGAGGGTAGAAGGAAACAGGGTTGAGAAGTCAGGTAAAAGACACGGGGAGTAGGGGAAGCTGGTATTGGTGTAAGTATTGTGAATCAATTTGCTCATCTATCCAGAGAGGTAGAGAAGCGGGATGACTGGATGGGCCACTGTTACTCTCCTCTCTTTCCCTGAGCCACATGGTTCTGCCCTCTCGTTCACCCTGATAATGTCTCTGCGATGTGCCGGGGACAGTGCAGAGTTTGTGCCTCTGCTGTGAGGGGGCAGGGGTGGGTCGGGGGAGGTCTGTGCCCATTGCTCTATCCGTTTCTTCATAAAGTGACAGCAGGAGAGAGTCTGAGGTTCACTTCTGGGGATTGCTTCACTCACTCTTCCTTTTCTTGTCTTTCTGTTCTGTGTCCTCCCTCCCTCTCGGTCAATCTATCCCTTATCTCCATCTGTCGTCTTCACCTCCCCTCCTCCCTCTCTCTCCCACATCCGCGTCTTGCCCTTCTCTATCACTCTCTTTCATGTTACCTTTATCTTTTTGTATCTCCATCTATTCTTCTCTGTATCCATGCCTCTGTCCCTCTTCCTCTTACCCCTACCATTTATTTCCACCTCTCCCCCTCTTTCTCTCCTAATGCTCACTCTCTCCTCCCCTTCCTTCTGCCTCCCCCTCCATTTCTCACACTCCCCTCCCCTCTGATGTGTGCGTCTCTCCTGGCTTCTGCATTCCCTCCCTCCACCCCGCCCTCTTTCCCTCTCCCCCCCTGCTGCCTGTTTCTCCTGGCTTCTTCTCCCTCTCCCCCTAGTAGCAGCCGTATTATTACACAGATGTTCTCACCGTGGGCTGCGCTGTTGGTGTGGGCTGCTGTTTCGGGACCCCTCTTGGAGGCAAGTGACTAACTTCTCTGCCCCCCCCCCCCCTCTCTAACTGACACCCCTTCTCTCTATCCTTCCAGCTGCCCATCGTGCACCAGTAACGGGGTATAGGGGTGACCTGAGTCGTCCCCGAGGTGATAGACACATACTTCCTCCCAGAATAAATACCTCTCTCCCTCTTCATGCCCTCTCTAAGGATGGATCGCCTTAAAACTCAAGATTCCTCCATTATCAGCTCTTCTGATTACTGGTTCTGTTGTTTCCTTTTTTGATCTTACTCCCAGGTCTCCTTTCCTTTACATCCTAACATATTTTATCCCTTCTATGTGCACCATTTGTTACAGCTACATTCCTGTTTAATTTATTTCATTTCTTTCCTGGGTTTGCTATTAACCACCAGGGCCGTGGCCATACTTTCACGCCAGTGGTTCTCAGACCAGTCCTCGGGGCACACCTAGCCAGCCAGGATATGCACAGAGAACATGCATGAGGTAGATCTGTTGTGTGAAAACCCAGCGGAGGAGAATTGTCTAACCAAATAAAATAAACCCCTGCTTTACGTGTACCGGTGTGAGACGCCCGCATGGGGTTATGATGGAGATCTGCTCGTCAGCTGTCCGTGATGTGTTCATCAGTTTATGTTAGGGCTCTATAGGGAGACGTATGGATTCACAGTGGTAAATGAGGCATTCCTCGGTGCACATGGCCATGTCCAGCGGGAGGGAGGGAGTAGGGATAGTTCAGTGACCCCCCCGATCTCTGATGAGATGACTAAGTCATGCCGTTCTCTTTGGGGGCTACTGCAAAGTGGAACTGGATCACAAAGTGCGGGTGGCCGTGGTCACTGGGTAACAATGGTCCTTGGGCTGACTCTGTAACAATGTCCGTTGTAGGAGGACCACCTCGTGAGCTTCTCTGTCTCTCTTCCCCCTGCAGTGTCCTACATAGCATAAGAAAAGCTGCTCAGCCTTGCTCCTTGAAAAGTTCTTTCTGGATCCGTGATTTCTTTTTTCTTGAATTTTTGGTGCTGTGGGGGAAGGGTTTCCTCGAGGCAGGGACAGCCTGGCTGCTTTTTCAGCAGCTGATGGCGGGGGGTGAGGTGATGACACTGCTGTGGGACTGTGCTGAGGGATCTGGAGCTGCTGCTATGTCCATATCCGGCCCACAGTTATTCCTCCTTCCTGCAGGCGTCCTCTTCAGCATCGAGGTCACGTCTACGTATTTTGCCGTACGCAACTACTGGCGAGGATTCTTTGCGGCCACCTTCAGCGCCTTCATCTTCCGCGTGCTGGCAGTCTGGAACAAGGACGCAGGTAATCAGAGGCTGTCTCGCTGTCTCGCTCTCGTGTCCTGCTTTCTGACCCTCCACCTGTCTCGTCCTCTGATTCCCAGTCTGTCCCTCTGTATCTGTCTCTCTCTCTCTCTCTCTGCCCCGTCTCTCCACCCCCATCTCATGGCCTCTTCTCCTTCCACCCTCCCTGCAGTCACCATCACCGCACTCTTCAGAACCAACTTCCGCATGGAGTTCCCCTTTGACCTGCAGGAGCTCCCGGCTTTTGCGGTGATTGGGTGAGTGTCCCCTGGGGCTCCGGGGCAGGGTTCGTCTTGTGGCCGTGACACCGTGGCGTTACCTCCTGGCAGGCTCCTCCGCAGCCCCGTCCAGGAAGGGACACTGCAGGGCAGCAGTGGAAGACCAAGACCGGGATGTGTCCCCTGGCTCCTCGGATGCCACTGGGTCATTGGCTGGCAGCATAAGGCTCGCCGGACGGTATGGACATCACCCAGTGACATCCAGAGCAGTTAGAGGACAATCCCGGGCTTTGCTTCACATTAAGTCTGCATGAGAGGCAGATATGAGCTGGGGTTGGCATGGGATTAACTTCTCAAGGTTTTAATGCCTTTTCTCTCCTTCTGCTCCACCCAGGATATGCTGCGGGTTCCTGGGTGCGCTATTTGTGTACATTAATCGCCAGGTGGTTCTCTGCATCCGACGGCAGCCAACACTCAGCCGCTTCCTCACCAAATAGTGAGTGTGCGTGCGCATGTGTAAGTGCCTGCCTCCATGTGTCTGTATATGTGTGAGTGCATTTGTGTGCGTTAGTATAAGTATCTATGTGAGTGTGCATCTTTGTATGAGAGTGTGTGTGTGTGTGTGTGTGTGTGTGTAAGTGCCTGCCTCCATGTGTCTGTATATGTATGTGTGCATTTTTGTGCGTTAGTATAAGTATCTATGTGAGTGTGCATCTTTGTATGAGAGAGTGTGTGTCTGTGTGTGTGTGTGTGTAAGTCCTGCCTCCATGTGTCTGTATATGTATGTGTGCATTTGTGTGCGTTAGTATAAGTATCTATGTGAGTGTGCATCTTTGTATGAGAGAGTGTGTGTGTGTGTGTGTGTGTAAGTGCCTGCCTCCATGTGTCTGTATATGTGTGAGTGCATTTGTGTGCGTTAGTATAAGTATCTATGTGAGTGTGCATCTTTGTATGAGAGAGTGTGTGTGTGTGTGTGTGTGTGTGTAAGTGCCTGCCTCCATGTGTCTGTATATGTGTGAGTGCATTTGTGTGCGTTAGTATAAGTATCTATGTGAGTGTGCATCTTTGTATGAGAGTGTGTGTGTCTGTGTGTGTGTGTGTGTAAGTGCCTGCCTCCATGTGTCTGTATATGTATGTGTGCATTTGTGTGCGTTAGTATAAGTATCTATGTGAGTGTGCATCTTTGTATGAGAGAGTGTGTGTCTGTGTGTGTGTGTGTGTAAGTCCTGCCTCCATGTGTCTGTATATGTATGTGTGCATTTGTGTGCGTTAGTATAAGTATCTATGTGAGTGTGCATCTTTGTATGAGAGAGTGTGTGTGTGTGTGTGCGTGTGTAAGTGCCTGCCTCCATGTGTCTGTATATGTGTGAGTGTATTTGTGTGCGTTAGTATAAGTATCTATGTGAGTGTGCATCTTTGTATGAGAGTGTGTGTGTCTGTGTGTGTGTGTGTGTAAGTGCCTGCCTCCATGTGTCTGTATATGTATGTGTGCATTTGTGTGCGTTAGTATAAGTATCTATGTGAGTGTGCATCTTTGTATGAGAGAGTGTGTGTGTGTGTGTGCGTGTGTAAGTGCCTGCCTCCATGTGTCTGTATATGTGTGAGTGTATTTGTGTGCGTTAGTATAAGTATCTATGTGAGTGTGCATCTTTGTATGAGAGTGTGTGTGTGTGTGCGTGTGTAAGTGCCTGCCTCCATGTGTCTGTATATGTATGTGTGCGTTTGTGTGCGTTAGTATAAGTATCTATGTGAGTGTGCATCTTTGTATGAGAGAGTGTGTGTGTGTGTGTGTGTGTGTGCGTGTGTAAGTGCCTGCCTCCATGTGTCTGTATATGTGTGAGTGCATTTGTGTGCGTTAGTATAAGTATCTATGTGAGTGTGCATCTTTGTATGAGAGAGTGTGTGTGTGTGTGTGCGTGTGTAAGTGCCTGCCTCCATGTGTCTGTATATGTGTGAGTGTATTTGTGTGCGTTAGTATAAGTATCTATGTGAGTGTGCATCTTTGTATGAGAGTGTGTGTGTGTGTGCGTGTGTAAGTGCCTGCCTCCATGTGTCTGTATATGTATGTGTGCGTTTGTGTGCGTTAGTATAAGTATCTATGTGAGTGTGCATCTTTGTATGAGAGAGTGTGTGTGTGTGTGTGTGTGTGTGCGTGTGTAAGTGCCTGCCTCCATGTGTCTGTATATGTATGAGTGCGTTTGTGTGCGTTAGTATAAGTATCTATGTGAGTGTGCATCTTTGTATGAGAGTGTGTGTGTGTGTGTGTGTGCGTGTGTAAGTGCCTGCCTCCATGTGTCTGTATATGTGTGAGTGTATTTGTGTGCGTTAGTATAAGTATCTATGTGAGTGTGCATCTTTGTATGAGAGTGTGTGTGTGCGTGTGTAAGTGCCTGCCTCCATGTGTCTGTATATGTATGTGTGCGTTTGTGTGCGTTAGTATAAGTATCTATGTGAGTGTGCATCTTTGTATGAGAGAGTGTGTCTGTGTGTGTGCATGTGTGCGTAAGTGCCTGTCTCCATGTGTCTGTATATGTGTGAGTGCATTTGTGTGCGTTAGTATAAGTATCTATGTGAGTGTGTATCTCTTTGTATGAGAGAGTGTGTGTGTTTGTGTGCGCGTGTGTAAGTCCTGCCTCCATGTGTCTGTATACGTGTGAGTGCGTTAGTATAAGTATCTATGTGATTGTGTTTCTCTTTGTATGAGAGAGTGTGTGTTTGTGTGTGCGTGTGTAAGTGCCTGCCTCCATGTGTCTGTATATGTATGTGTGCGTTTGTGTGCGTTAGTATAAGTATCTATGTGAGTGTGCATCTTTGTATGAGAGAGTGTGTGTGTTTGTGTGCGCGTGTGTAAGTGCCTGCCTCCATGTGTCTGTATACGTGTGAGTGCGTTAGTATAAGTATCTATGTGAGTGTGTTTCTCTTTGTATGAGAGAGTGTGTGTGTTTGTGTGTGCGTGTGTAAGTGCCTGCCTCCATGTGTCTGTATATGTGTGAGTGCATTTGTGTGCGTTAGTATAAGTATCTATGTGAGTGTGTATTTCTTTGTATGAGAGAGTGTGTGTGTTTGTGTGTGCGTGTGTAAGTGCCTGCCTCCATGTGTCTGTATATGTGTGAGTGCATTTGTGTGCGTTAGTATAAGTATCTATGTGAGTGTGTATTTCTTTGTATGAGAGAGTGTGTGTGTTTGTGTGTGCGTGTGTAAGTGCCTGCCTCCATGTGTCTGTATACATGTGAGTGCATTAGTATAAGTATTTATGTGAGTGTGCTTCTCTTTGTATGAGAGAGTGTGTGTGTTTGTGTGTGCGTGTGTAAGTGCCTGCCTCCATGTGTCTGTATACGTGTGAGTGCATTAGTATAAGTATTTATGTGAGTGTGCTTCTCTTTGTATGAGAGAGTGTGTGTGTTTGTGTGTGCGTGTGTAAGTGCCTGCCTCCATGTGTCTGTATACATGTGAATGCATTAGTATAAGTATTTATGTGAGTGTGCTTCTCTTTGTATGAGAGAGTGTGTGTGTTTGTGTGTGCGTGTGTAAGTGCCTGCCTCCATGTGTCTGTATACGTGTGAGTGCATTAGTATAAGTATCTATGTGAGTGTGTATTTCTTTGTATGAGAGAGTGTGTGTGTTTGTGTGTGCGTGTGTAAGTGCCTGCCTCCATGTGTCTGTATACATGTGAGTGCATTAGTATAAGTATTTATGTGAGTGTGCTTCTCTTTGTATGAGAGAGTGTGTGTGTTTGTGTGTGTGTGTGTAAGTGCCTGCCTCCATGTGTCTGTATACATGTGAGTGCATTAGTATAAGTATCTATGTGAGTGTGTTTCTCTTTGTATGAGAGAGTGTGGGTGTTTGTGTGTGCATGTGTAAGTGCCTGCCTCCATGTGTCTGTATACGTGTGAGTGCATTAGTATAAGTATCTATGTGATTGTGTTTCTCTTTGTATGAGAGAGTGTGTGTGTGTGTGTATAAACATGTTTATGTGTGTCAGTATAAATATGTATATATGAATATTATTTTCCTTTAAGGGATAGTTACCCCTTTTGTTAAAGAGAACCAATTTTGCGGGGACATCAGGAATCCATCCTTCCCCTTTAAGAGGTGCAGTACAGGTATAGGCCGTTGCTAAGATACCAGGAGCTGTCCTTCCTCCCAGAATCCCTTGTGATGGTTTCCTTTCCCCTTTAACAGCCACCATGACTGATGTTTGTATTATACATAGGAGGACAGAAATTTTTTGCTGGGGTCCTCGTTTTTTAATTTTCTCAGTTACCGCTGTCTTCGGAGCAGGAAGAACTTTTCGCATTAGGGGAGAATGAGTTTTTAGAAAACAGATCATGTCAGGCAGGCCTCTGTGGTGGCTTTATTCCTGACTACTCTGCATTAAAATAGCTTTATACATCTCGTAGCCTCATACAAGGGAAGGAAAATGTTTTTATTGCCTGTTATGATGGATTTTGCTCTTAATGTTATTTCCGTTTTCTTTAGTCGTCTCATCTACCCTGGTGTCATAACCTTTGTCATTGCTACTTTGACCTTTCCCCCTGGGTTTGGGCAGTTCATGGCTGGAGAGGTGAGATTTCTCTCTAGGAGGTGGTGGGGAGGAACAGGGGAGAGAGGGGTGTCCTATGGGAACAGGGGGAGAGGAGCATGATGGGAAGTGGCAGTGAAAGGAAGATTATGGTGGGAGCTGGGAGAGGGGCATCATGGGAGAGAATGAGCAGAAGGGCATCATGGGAGTGTTAGCAGAGGGTTTCTGTGAGCCTGCCTTCTTCTTCCCTCCTGGCACAGCTGATGCCTCGGGATTGTATCAGCTCCTTGTTTGATAACCATACTTGGACGAAGCATGTGGGGAACACACAGATCCTGGGCAGGTCGGCGGTGTGGATCCACCCCAAAGTCAGCGTCTTCGTCATCCTCATTCTCTTCTTCATCATGAAGGTAAGAGACCCAGCACAGCCCAATCTTAGGCCTCTTCTCCTTGCACCACACCCAAGCTAGGGGCTCCTCCTAAGTTCTGCCCTACACCACATCGCCAAGCTTCTCCTCCACTACACCTCCAAACTGGTGACTTCTACAGCATTCCCAGTATTACCTGCATCGCCAACTTTTCGAGGTGTTGGATGTCGTGCCAGCTTGCTCTCTCTTGTCCTTTCCTTCCAGTTCTGGATGTCTGTCATTGCCACAACCATGCCCATCCCTTGTGGAGCTTTCATGCCGGTCTTCATCCTTGGTAAGTATCGCCATGGGGCAAAGTCTGCGGGCGCTTGCGGGTTAACCAAGATGAAGAGAGAGGAAAGGCAAGAAACCGGGTTTGGAGAAGGAGGGGCAGGCGTGGAGCTAGGAATGGGAGATGCATGCCACCATGAGAGGTTAGAAGTCAATAATCCCTGGTCTCGTGTGACCTCCGTTTCCTGTCTATGGCTCCTAACGTGTATATTTCCATTGCTCAGAGGCGGTGTTGGGGGAAGGCACAGATACAAGGCTCTGTTTCTGTGTGTGTGTATGCTTTACACAGGATCACATTTTACATTTTCCACCAGCAGGAGATAGATGGGGGTGAAGCTTGCCTGCTGATCTCCAAATTGCCCAGGCAACATTCATTACATGTCCCAGAAACATGGCTTAGGTGGAGCAGGGCTACCAGCAGTACCCAGCAACCCAGCAAAAAGTCGGGATAGAGAGATCTCCAATCTTGCGGATAGACCAAGAACCCGAAGAAGCTCAGGGTCCTGGGGATTGGATCCTCCACCAATGGTTGGGAATAGCTTGGCCTTCTTGCAGTCTCTGCCTACAAGGGGTCCCTCCACCCTAGGCTCTTACAGGACTCTGTGGCAAGGTTGCTCAGTCCCGTGACCTGCGGTCAGTTATTGGGCTAGAAATCAAGTCTCACTCTCACTATCTTTGTCTCTGTCACGTTAAGCAGCACACAGGCTGTCCAAGCCTCTTCCTAATGAGAGGTCACCTGCAGCTGGCTAAAACCAAAAGCTTTTACACCCCAGCTTAAGGCACCTTCCAGCTTGGAGGCAGGAACACCCTCAGGGAGCCCCGTCTGCCCTGGCACAGGGTCCATGGGACTTCATGGTGCACACTCTTAACTGGACTGGAGGATTCCACCTCTCTATCTTCCTCGTTAAAGACCATCCACTGTTTCTGGATTCAGGGGCTCCCCTTCTCCTCTCTCCTGACTAGTTGGAGACCCCTCCACCTCTCTCTGTGGTGCCCGTCTGCCCTGGCACAGGGTCCATGGGACTTCATGGTGCACACTCTTAACTGGACTGGAGGAGTCCACCTCTCTATCTTCCTCGTTAAAGACCATCCACTGTTTCTGGATTCAGGGGCTCCCCTTCTCCTCTCTCCTGACGAGTTGGAGACCCCTCCACCTCTCTCTGTTGTGCCCGTCTGCCCTGGCACAGGGTCCATGGGACTTCATGGTGCACACTCTTAACTGGACTGGAGGATGCCACCTCTCTATCTTCCTCGTTAAAGACCATCCACTGTTTCTGGATTCAGGGGCTCCCCTTCTCCTCTCTCCTGACGAGTTGGAGATCCCTCCACCTCTCTCTGTGGTGCCCGTCTGCCCTGGCACAGGGTCCATGGGACTTCATGGTGCACACTCTTAACTGGACTGGAGGAGTCCACCTCTCTATCTTCCTCGTTAAAGACCATCCACTGTTTCTGGATTCAGGGGCTCCCCTTCTCCTCTCTCCTGACGAGTTGGAGACCCCTCCACCTCTCTCTGTTGTGCCTGGATTTCAAGCTGCACATTCCTTGCTTTTCTTCTGGACTGCTCACAGTTACCCCACTCTCTGTGTTTTTGGTTTTAGGGGCTGCCTTTGGTCGGACAGTAGGGGAGGTGATGGCTACTCTCTTTCCCAATGGTATCCTCTTTGATGGAATAATTTATAAAATCTTACCGGGTGGCTATGCTGTCATTGGTGAGTTCATCTGTCAGTCTCTCTGTATCTCATCCTCCCTCCTCTCTTGCTTCTCCTCATCTCCTGCTCTGCCTCACCTCATTCCTCCACATCTTCTGTTCTACCGTACCACATGGCTCTTCCGGAAAGCATTCCCCCCAGACAAATAATCCCGCCACGGACCCCCCCGTTCCCAGCCCAGCCTTGTACATAATTAACCTAAACCTGAATACATTGTAATAAGTTAACAAACATGTTATTTTATTATATGATATGATATTATATTATATTATATTATGTTATTTTATTCTACTATCAGTTAACCTGCTGTAAATAGTTAGCTAGGTGCTCAATTTAATATGTTATACTGTATCTTGTCTTTAAGGCCAGCCTTAGACATTCTGTTATATGTAAACCGATGTGACATACCATATCGAATGTCGGCATAGAACAATAAATAAATAAATAAATATATATTAGGAGCTACCACCCAAGAAAGAGATCTAGGTGTCATAGTGGATAACACATTGAAATCATCGGCTCAGTGTGCTGCGGCAGTCAAAAAAGCAAACAGAATGTTAGGAATTATTAGGAAGGGAATGGGGAATAAAACGGAAAATGTTATAATGCCTCTGTATCGCTCCATGGTGAGACCGCACCTTGAATACTGTGTACAATTCTGGTCTCCGCATCTCAAAAAAGATATAATTGCGATGGAGAAGGTACAGAGAAGGGCAACCAAAATGATAAAGGGGATGGAACAGCTCCCCTATGAGGAAAGACTAAAGAGGTTAGGACTTTTCAGCTTGGAGAAGAGACGACTGAGGGGGGATATGATAGAGGTGTTTAAAATCATGAGAGGTCTAGAACGGGTAGATGTGAATCGGTTATTTACTCTTTCGGATAGTAGAAAGACTAGGGGGCACTCCATGAAGTTAGCATGGGGCACATTTAAAACTAATCGGAGAAAATTCTTTTTCACTCAGCGCACAATTAAACTCTGGAATTTGTTGCCAGAGGATGTGATTAGTGCAGTTAGTGTAGCTGGGTTTAAAAAAGGATTGGATAAGTTCTTGGAGGAGAAATCCATTACCTGCTATTAAGTTCACTTAGAGAATAGCCACTGCCATTAGCAATGGTTACATGGAATAGACTTAGTGTTTGGGTACTTGCCAGGTTCTTATGGCCTGGATTGGCCACTGTTGGAAACAGGATGCTGGGCTTGATGGACCCTTGGTCTGACCCAGTATGGCATGTTCTTATGTTCTTCTTATATATATATACATATATATATATATATATATATATATAATACAAAAAAGCACAATACAATGCAAAAAAGGAGAAATCACCAACCAAGTAACAACAGCGTGTAAAAAACCTTCCTGCAGAAAGTAACACGTTGAAGTATGCAAGAGTTCGGTATATGTAATAAGTTGTTATCAAAATGAGCTGTTATGAACTTTTAGATCTAAACGATGTAAATAATTTCTCTATAATTAACGTCTTTTTAATGATGATACTGTAAGTTGCTGCATGTCTGTGTAAACCGATGCATGTAAACCGTTATGATGGCGAAACCGAATGACGGCAAACAAAACACCTTAAATAAATAAATAAATACACAATATTTTATTTATTTAAAATTCTTATATATAATGCCTCTGGTTCAAGAACCAATCCTCTGCTCTCTTGCACTCCCCCCCCCCCTCAACCTGCCTCACCTCACCCCGTCTCATCCCGTAGTTTACCTTACGTCTCCTCATCCTCCTCATCTCCTTCTGTCTGACCCTCCTTACACTCTGCTGTGCCTCACTGATCCTCACCCTCTCCTCCACCTCTTCTGTCCTCTTCTCTTGCTGTATCTCTTTCCCACTCTTGTATTTACCTTCCTCTTTCATGTCTCTGCTAACACCTGGCCTCCGCTGCTTGTCCATCTCTTCCCCCACGCCCCAGGAGCAGCGGCCATGACTGGAGCAGTGACGCACACAGTCTCCACGGCGGTGATTTGCTTTGAGCTCACAGGTCAGATTTCTCACATCCTGCCCATGATGGTGGCCGTCATCCTGGCCAACATGGTGGCCCAGAGTCTTCAGCCCAGTCTCTACGACAGCATCATCCAGGTCAAGAAGCTACCATACCTTCCAGACCTTAGCTGGAGCCATGTTGGGTGAGTCTGGAGGAGTGGATGGGGAGTGATAGTCATAGAAGGAGAATGAGAGACAGATATGGAGAGAGTAGAATATGAGATAGAGATGAATGGGCACTGAGCAGAGAGGAAGCAGAGGATACGGAGCGAGAATGATGGAGGCAGATGATGAGAGAAATTCCTCTTAACACCACACTAGGAAGGAGCCTGCTCTCTGTGATACATGGAAACCTTGCCTAGGTGGTGGAAATCCAGAGAAGGGATCCCACCGTTGCCACCAGTTTGAGTTACATGTCCTTCTGCGAAGCCCCCGCAGGCAAACTTTACATCCCTGGTGGCAGAGTCCCCCCCCCCCCCCCTCCATGTGAATTACAATAAGTGAGAAACCTTGCGTCTGGGTGCCAGGTTCAGCCCCATGCGATTTTCCTTTTGCAGTAAGTACAACATCTTTGTGGAGGACATCATGGTCCGTGATGTGAAGTTCATCGCTTCGAACTGCAAGTACCGGGACCTCCAGGCGATACTCCAGGAGTGCACCCTGAAGACCCTACCCCTGGTGGAATCAGCAGGTATGGGGAAGGCAGGAGGAGGGAGGGCAAAAGCCTACAAAATGGAGGGGCAGGTTTCCAGATGACTTCAGATCACATGGGATGATTTTGCCTCAATTGCCCCCTGGAACTTGCAATCCAGTCTTCTACAGGAAAATCAGAAATGCAAAGACCGTAGATACAACAGTGCGAATCCAGGCTTGACCTGGGTCAGGTCCTCGTAAGATGTGGTTATCTTGTTGTTAGACCCATAAGACCAGTGGGACTTAAGCTTCATTATTTTGTACTCAAGCCTTCCTCCTTTGTGTGTAGGGAATGGTTTCTGGTGGAATCCCAGGACGCGACCTGCTAAATGGTTTCTTTTAAATATATTGCGATGGCCATTGACAGCTTCCCCTGTCTCCGTTTTCCCACTGTCCAAATGTTACCTTCTCAGAGGCCAGCGGGATGTTCAGGATGGTGTCACAAGTGATATCAGACTGGAACAAGATCCGATCGATTCCTGCAGCCCCTTCCAGGTGATGTCACTTGTGACATCATGACCCTTGCAAATGAATGGATGGCAATTGGGGGTTCAGGGAATTAACAAAAACGTTCCCCACAAGACTTGGGACTGGTAGCTGGAGAGCAGCAGGAAGCCTGAGTTCTAATCCCGCTGGCGCTCCCTGTGACTTTGAAGCAAGTCACTTCACACTCCCATGCCTGAAGTATAAACTTAGGGCCTCATTGCCAGGTATTGTTTCCTGACAAAAGCCTTTAGCGTGTTCGCCCTCTGGGGAGAGGGAAATATTTACAGCACTTGAATGTAATCTGCTCTGAAGTGGCTGACCAGTCACGAAAAGTGGAATTCATATATCAAACTCACTGTGTCCTTGCAAGCCCCTGCTTGGGGGTCATCCTGAGGACAGGCGTCCAGGCCATGAGCAGAACCAGTCCCACCGAGGCCTGGAAGAAGGGAAACCGATGCATCATCCGTTTCCCCAATTTGCGGAAGCTCTGATGCTTTTTCTGAGGCTCATTCTAATTACACTTGATTAACTCCGGCTGTAAGTTAGAAAGGGGGCGTAGGGGGGACCCTGCCGCATCTTCTAGGTCTGCTTCTTTCATCTCCCGTCGCCTCCTTGCAGAGTCCATGATCCTGTTGGGCTCCATCGAACGGTCAGAGGTGCAGGGCCTCCTCCATCGGCTCCTTAGCCGTGAGCGCCGCCTGCGGACGGTGAAGGAGGTGCAGCAGAAGCTGGACGAGGCGCCCTACGACGGCCAGAGGCAGCAGGTGGGGAGAGGCTCGAGCTTCACCAGGACCAAGGGGAAACGCAACTCCTTCGCCTTTGTGGACGAGGACGAGATGGCGGAGGAAAGGAATGGGAAGAGCGAGGTAAGCGTGCATGGGATGGAGGGAGAGAGGGGAAGGAAGGAGAGGCAGAGGGCGGGAACACAAGAGAAGAGGGTACAAGGGAGGGAGGGAGATGCAGAGGTAAGGGAGGAAAGAAGGAAGAGGATAGAGAGATCGGATAGGGGAGGACGAGGGAGAGCATGAAATTAGTGCTGAAAGAAATTAGAGGGGGAATGAAACGTTAAGGAAGGTGGAGGAAGAAACAGAGGGAGACAGAGGGACTGAGGGATGTGGGAAAGCCTGAGAGTGTGAAATAAAATGTAGAGTTTGAGATCTACCCCGAGGGCAGTAGGGTGACTGAGGGCCGGAAGCACCAAGGACAATGGACTAACTATTCCCTCGTTTCTCTGCCCTCCAAGCCGCCTCCAGCGTTCCTGCAGACCCCCGGCACTTTGGAGGGGCCTAATGGCCCTGTGACTACCCACAAACCAGTGGAGCCCCCCGTTATCCAGGAGACAGCAGGTAAGGGAGACCCCCAGTGGCTGCACACCAGCGCCAGCAAGGCTGAATCACTTACGAAGGTCTCATGGCTTCCCGGCCACTAAGCCACTTTGCTTTTCCCTATCAGCCTGGACTTGGCATAGGCGATGCTATAAGATTATTTATTTACTTATTGCATTTTTTAATAGCCCCGCTCCAAAGACTCAAGGTGATAAACAACTCTAAGCAATCATAAACCCAACAACAACAAAAAACCCCAATAAATACAAATCACACCATAAAATCTAATTAACATCAACATAAAAACATGCGAAAATTCAATACAATAACAGAAGAGATAACTCAGCCAAAGGCTTGGTCAAATAACCAAGCCTTACTCTGCTTTCTGGCCCCTGTGACATCACAAGTTTCTTTAACAGGTAATGGAAGTCAATTCCAGAGCCGAGGCTCACAACAAGAACAGGACGTCTTCGCAGTATCAGCTAATTTCAGTTTGCTTTGAATTTCTAGCGACAATTTATCCAAAGAAGGTTACTTGTCTACCACGAACAAGGCGTGTTTTCCGGAATGAATATGCATGAGACAGATCTGCATACCTGTCTGTGGCACTCTAGGACCGGAGTTGCCCACCTCTAGTCTACCAGGAAAATATCATTTTAAATGTGATCTTAAATAATCAGGAACAGGATCATGCAGAGAAATAAAGTGTTAGGCTCCACTGGAAACTTAACGGGGAGCCACTGGAAAGAGCTCAGTATGGGCGCGATACGGGCAAAGCTTTTCAAACCCAATAATGATCGGGCGGTGGCATTTTGTATTAATTGAAGGTGGGAAGGTCGATCCGTAGGAAGAGCGATATACATTAATCTAAACTGGTCAGCATTAAAGCATGGGTGAGGGTGATCACGCTGTCCTTCTGCAAATAGGGATGCAGGTTCCGTATTCTCTGCCTGTGCAAGGTCCTTCATAGAGCAATGTCGCCATCTCCTGGCCGCTCTGCAGATTGCATGAGGAGGGTGAACTACCTTGGCCTTTGGACTGTGCATGGGTTATTTGACATTTTTCCCCCGCTTTCTTTTCTTTCCTGCCTGATGCCTTAGAGAGGAATTTCCTCCGCGCTGTGTGTGCCTTCGTCCAGCGCGTCCTGCACTGTTCCTCCGAGTTGCCGGAGCTGCAGGAGCCTGCTGAGGTGAGAGCCGGGTGTGGAGCCCTGGTGATGGGAAGGAGGAGAGCCCATGGCACTGACTTTCAGGCATCGCAGGACTCTGCCTGCTTCCTTTCCATTTCGTCTCCTGTTTGGTCTTGTCTGTGTCCTAGTTTCTTATTTTATTTAAAATTGATTTCTTGTCCGCATGCTTCCAGTGGTTCGTAGCTGATTACAGGGGGATGTACATATTAAAAGCAGAGCAATTGAACGCACATGTTGAAACATAACACAGAAAGCATAAAAATAGGCAAACAAACAAAAATGATACTAAAATAATGCTAGCCTGTCAGGGAAAAAGGTGCTTTCTGTTTTTAAAGGCCTTCAAAAGCTAATTTAAGTAGATGGGTCTTTAAAGGTTCTTTAGAAGTTTTGCTGCAAAATATTAAACATAACTGCTCAGGAAGTAAGCTCCATAATTCTGGTGCCAGGCTCCGTGACGCCTCTCTCCTTCTAGCCCCTTGTCTTTCTCTTCTCTAGCTCTAAAATCAGTCTCTGTTCCCATCGTATAAGAGATTGTTATCGTACAGGTGTGTCTCAAGCTTCCTGTCCCTCTCTGAGTGCAGCTGCAGGATGTGTGTTAGGAAGTATCAGAGCATGCCGGCTCCCTCACTTAAGTGTGTGTCACTCGCGTCGTATGAAACTGTTTGGCTTGCTGGTGCCTCTCAGATATTGCTTCACATCTTCACTCCACTGTCTGCACTACCCACAGGACATGCTGGAAGCTGATGATACTATGACCCCAGAGGAGGTGAGTCGGGAAAGGGGTGAATGTGAGGGAAGCTCACATCGCTGCTTGCAGCGCCGCTGTCTGTGGCGTAACCTGCTCTGTGATGGGGCTGGGTGTGTGCCTGAGTATCAAGCTTGCACTGCTGTAGCCTGTGCTGTACATGCTCTGTGATTGGGCTATGTGTGTGAGTCTGTATAAGAACATAAGAAATTGCCATGCTGGGTCAGACCAAGGGTCCATCAAGCCCAGCATCCTGTTTCCAACAGAGGCCAATCCAGGCCACAAGAACCTGGCAATTACCAAACACTAAGAAGATCCCATGCTACTGATGCAATTAATAGCAGTGGCTATTCCCTAAATAAACTTGATTAATACTCGTTAATGGACTTCTCCTCCAAGAACTTATCCAAACCTTTTTTGAACCCAGCTACACTAACTGCCCTAACCACATCCTCTGGCAACAAATTCCAGAGCTTTATTGTGCATTGAGTGAAAAAGAATTTTCTCCGATTAGTTTTAAATGTGCCCCATGCTAACTTCATGGAGTGCCCCCTAGTCTTTCTATTATCCAAAAGTGTAAATAACCGATTCACATCTACTCGTTCTAGACCTCTCATGATTTTAAACACCTCTATCATATCCCCCCTCAGCCGTCTCTTCTCCAAGCTGAAAAGTCCTAACCTCTTTAGTCTTTCCTCATAGGGGAGCTGTTCCATCCCCTTTATCATTTTGGTTGCCCTTCTCTGTACCTTTTCCATCGCAATTATATCTTTTTTGAGATGAGGTGACCAGAATTGTACACAGTATTCAAGGTGCGGTCTCACCATGGACCAATACAGAGGCATTATGACATTTTCTGTTTTATTCACCATTCCTTTTCTAATAATTCCCAACATGCTGTTTGCTTTTTTGATTGCCGCAGCACACTGAACCGACGATTTCAATGTGTTATCCACTATGATGCCTAGATCTCTTTCTTGGGTTGTAGCTCATAATATGGAACCTAACATTGTGTAATTATAGCATGGGTTATTTTTCCCTATATGCATCACCTTGCACTTATCCACATTAAATTTCATCTGCCATTTGGATGCCCAATTTTCCAGTCTCACAAGGTCTTCCTGCAATTTATCACAATCTGCTTGTGATTTAACTACTCTGAACAATTTTGTGTCATCTGCAAATTTGATTACCTCACTCGTCATATTCCTTTCCAGATCATTTATAAATATATTGAAAAGTAAGGGTCCCAATACAGATCCCTGAGGCACTCCACTGCCCACTCCCTTCCACTGAGAAAATTGTCCATTCAATCCTACTCTCTGTTTCCTGTCTTTTAGCCAGTTTGCAATCCACGAAAGGACATCGCCACCTATCCCATGACTTTTTACTTTTCCTAGAAGCCTCTCATGAGGAACTTTGTCAAACGCCTTCTGAAAATCCAAGTATACTATATCTACCGGTTCACCTTTATCCACATGTTTATTAACCCCTTCAAAAAAGTGAAGCAGATTTGTGAGGCAAGACTTCCCTTGGGTAAATCCATGTTGACTGTGTTCCATTAAACCATGTCTTTCTATATGCTCTACGATTTTGATCTTGAGAATAGTTTCCACTATTTTTCCTGGCCCTGAAGTCAGGCTCACTGGTCTATAGTTTCCCAGATCGCCCCTGGAGCCCTTTTTAAATGTTGGGGTTACATTGGCCACCCTCCAGTCTTCAGGTACAATGGATGATTTTAATGATAGGTTACAAATTTTAACTAATAGATCAGAAATTTCATTTTTGAGTTCCTTCAGTACCCTAGGGATGCATACCAGTTTGCGCTGCTGTTGCCTGTGCTGTATCTGCTTTGTGACTGGGCTGTGTGTGTGTATGTGTGTGAGTGAGTGTGAAGCTTGCTGTATCTGCTGTGTGATGTTGTGTGTATACACTACTGCTCGTGTTGTGCCTGTTCTATGATGTGGCAGCAAGTATATGTGAGGGAAGCTTGCACTGCCTCTGCCTGTGCTGTACCTGCTCTGTGATGGAACAGTGTGAGCATGTGAGGGAAGCTTGCACTGCCTCTGCCTGTGGTGTTCCTGCTCTCTGCCTCTGCCTGTGCTATACCTGCTCTGTGATGGAACAGTGTGAGCACGTGAGGGAAGCTCGCACTGCCTCTGCCTGTGCTGTACCTGCTCTGTGATGGAACAGTGTGAGCACGTGAGGGAAGCTCGCACTGCCTCTGCCTGTGCTGTACCTGCTCTGTGATGGAACAGTGTGAGCACGTGAGGGAAGCTTGCACTGCCTCTGCCTGTGCTGTACCTGCTCTGTGATGGAACAGTGTGAGCACGTGAGGGAAGCTCGCACTGCCTCTGCCTGTGCTATACCTGCTCTGTGATGGAACAGTGTGAGCACGTGAGGGAAGCTCGCACTGCCTCTGCCTGTGCTGTACCTGCTCTGTGATGGAACAGTGTGAGCACGTGAGGGAAGCTCGCACTGCCTCTGCCTGTGCTATACCTGCTCTGTGATGGAACAGTGTGAGCACGTGAGGGAAGCTTGCACTGCCTCTGCCTGTGCTGTACCTGCTCTGTGATGGAACAGTGTGAGCACGTGAGGGAAGCTCGCACTGCCTCTGCCTGTGCTGTACTGCTCTGTGATGGAACAGTGTGAGCACGTGAGGGAAGCTTGCACTGCCTCTGCCTGTGCTGTACCTGCTCTGTGATGGAACAGTGTGAGCACGTGAGGGAAGCTTGCACTGCCTCTGCCTATGCTGTGTCTGTTTTGTGGTGGCAGGCACTGCGTATGTGCCTGTGTAGGAGTTTTCACTGCAGTGTTTTTTGAGTGTCCTCAGGCATTTGTAAGAATCTTTCTTAACAAAGGCTTTGTTGGTAGTTGTCTTCACAGATTCTTGCTTATGTGGCTTCCCTTCTCTTCCCCACATCCCCTCAATCATTGCTTGTGTTCCCATTAGCTTAATGGTGTTCCAGCCCTGAATAATTCATGGAGTCTGCCTGCATGAACCCAGGGTCCATAAATCTTTTCCCAGCTCCAACAGAGAGGTCTTAAAATTCTGGCAAGTTCAGAAATCAAGATGTTGCAGGCCCTAGGAGCAGAATAAATGTTTATATTGTGCACATCATCTCAAGGAAATGCACAATATCACTTCAGGATAGGTGTGATATCTCAGTGAGAACCCGCAGAACTGAATCATTCAGAACTGTGCCATCTACAGACCCAGCTCCCAATACCACCAACACCAACTCTCTTACTGTGACCTTCAGCACAGAGTCACTTGGATTTCTGACTCCCGCAGGCCAACTCCCAATCCCATTACTGCCACCAACTCTCACTCTGTGACCTTCAGCATGGTGTCACTTGGAGTTGTGACTCCTGTAGGCCAACTCCCAATCCCATCACTGGCACCAACTCTCACTCTGTGACCTTCAGCATGGAGTCACTTGGAGTTGTGACTCCCGCAGGCCCAACTTCCAATCCCATTACTGCCACCAACTGTCACTCTGTGACCTTCAGCATGGAGTCACTTGGAGTTGTGACTCCCACAGGTCTAACTCCCAATCCCATTACTGCCCCCAACTCTCACTCTGTGACCTTCAGCATGGAGTCACTTGGTGTTGTGACTCCCGCAGGCCCAACTTCCAATCCCATTACTGCCACCAACTCTCACTCTGTGACCTTCAGCATGGAGTCACTTGGAGTTGTGACTCCCGCAGGCCCAACTTCCAATCCCATTACTGCCACAACTCTCACTCTGTGACCTTCAGCATGGTGTCACTTGGAGTTGTGACTCCTGCCAACCTAATTCCGAATCCCACTCCTGTGTGGAGGTGGAAGAGGAAAACTTTTTTTCTACGCATGAGCAGAACCTTTTAAATCAATGTTTTTTTCCCCTCTGTCATTGCCCATGGGGGCATTAGATTCTGGTGTGGGAGGAGGCGGAACTGGAGAAACCGGTCTGTTTCGATAGCTGTCGCATTGACCCATCGCCCTTCCAGCTGGTGGAGAGGACGTCTCTGCACAAAGTGAGTGTGATGGGGGAGGTCTCCTGTATGCCTCTCTCGCTCCGTCTGTCTCTCTCTCTGTGTTTTTGGTCTCCCGCTGAGCAAGTGGTGAGATATATTTGAATAAGTGAAGGAACGGAAGAAGCTGGGGAGAGAGAGATGGAGCTGTGACTGACACTGAGTGCTCTCTTCCCCAGATGCACACGCTTTTCTCCCTGCTGGGGCTCAGCCACGCCTACGTTACCAGCATTGGCAAACTGAAGGGAGTTTTGGCACTGGCAGAGGTAAGGAGGAGTTCATTCCCTTACTCCCTCACCCCGAGCCTGCATGCGGGTGAACACCCCCAGTCCTGGGGCTCCTGCAGAGCAGGCTGAGGCCTGAGGAGCTCGTGACACGGGAGGCCTCATGCTGCTCTCTTGCCGGTGTGCTGTGTGACAGCTTCAGGCGATTACAGGATTCTGTAGAAAAGGGGACGTGAGAGCAGTATGGAAGGCGTAGTCAGTCAGGGGCAGAGCCGGGGATTAGAGCTGATGTACCAGGAGGGAGGCACAGAGGAAGCAGAGACGGAGCGGATAGACTGCAAGCCAGCCTAATTCCAGAATGGGGAATGTGCTGCAATTCCCGACTCTTCCTTTCCTTCCTCCTAGCTCCAGAAAGCCATCGAGGGCTCCACCCAGTCTGGGGTGCACCTGCGCCCCCCCTTGGCCAGCTTCCGCGACGGCAGCCGGACCCTCTCCAGGAAGGACCTCCCCCCTGCAGTCCCCTCAGGTGCCAGGACCTGGAACCGACAGAGCGGCAGCTGCGTGGTCCAGATGGAGGGTGTCCAGGGCAGCCAGAGCCTGACCCCCGTCCCCGAGGGCACGCCCACCCCTCCTCCCCCCCCCACGGACACCGACGCGGAGCTGGACGAGGCGGAGCTCGCCAGCCACGCCACCGAGAACATTCGGCAGATGCTGCTGGACCTGGAGCTGCGCTGCACGGACCTGTGCGGGGACGATGACGAGGAGGGAGAGGCCGCGCTATAACAGTGGGATCGCCGCCACGCCGCTCCTTCCCGTCCACTGCCGCTGGAGGAGGCCAGGGTGGCCTGGCTGTCGCTGGCGGGGGCAGGAAGGCTGCGTGGCCTCCAGCCCCGCCCCCTTCCTCAGGAATTCCTCCAGGGCCGCGGCACAGGGCTCGCTCTCCAGACTCTCTGCGCCTTTTTTTTTCAATTCTACGTATCGTAAATGGGGAAATATGGAAATGATGTCATTTTAGATACAGGAAGGTGTAATTTTTACTATTTCTCAAAGGTCTTTAAGGGTGGATATAGATTTATGTATGTTTTGGCGAGAAACAATGGGATCAGACCCGTTGGCTGGAAAGGTGTGTGATACTGTAGGGCCTAGGGAGGGACGGTGCTTAGAGGTCAGGTCCTAAAGGTCAGCGACCTTTGACCTCTGTTCTTCCTTGGGTTGCCTCGTATCTCAGAGACATGAATGTACCTCAGTCCTATAGTCTTAAGAGCCTCTGTTGGACAAGCTGGATCTGCACTGTCCTTGCCTCTCTCCCACTTGCCTTGACCTGGGAGTGAGGACGTCAGCTGAAAGACAAAGGTTTCAAAACTTAAAAATAATCTTGCCCTTCTGTGTCTCTTGGGTGTCCAGTTTGACTTTCTGATGCCTCATTTATGGATTAATATACTCCAAAAATAGCCTCAGACTCTGAATGTAAATGTGCAGACTATGTAAATGTATTAATAAATAAAAGCCACGGAATGGGGAGTGGAGGGCGGCCATCTTGGGGATGGAAAGGCAGCCATCTTGGTTTGCCTAAGTCTTTATTTAAGGTCCCAGGGTGCATGCACTGCAGGTTTTGGACAGAGCTAGAGGAGAGACATACAGTATATGAATGTCAGGCATGGGCTGAGAGCGAGCGACAGGAGGCACAAAGGCCTTGATCTTGTGAAATTTCCTTCATTGTGCAAATGGGAGATGTTCATCCTGCAGCCTCTTTGTCTCTCGTACTGTAAAAGAAAAGATATTTGTGGAATATCTGCTGGTGTCACACTGAGATTTGTCCTTCTGTTGCAGTATTTTGTGCGCAGCTCCAAGCTGAGAAAGACTTTGATGATGGGAGATATTTGAGGAATGAGACGCTGCACCCGGGCCCACAGTGGCTTCCGGGATGGTAGCCCCGGGGGCGGCGAGGGGAAGGGGGAGGCGGACGGCGGGTGCTTCTGTCTGAAATAACGGTGGCGAGGGCGATGATTAAAGGTGGAGATTGATACAGAGCCCAAGGGGAGAGGGGGGGGGGGGGGGGGGTCACCAAATGTTACCGAATCGGCAGGGATGAGCTGAGACTGGAAACTCAAACTTGTAAAGCCAGGAAATTGCAGGAAAGATTCACTTTCAGTTTTATTCTAAGCGGTCAGGGGTCGGAAACAGGACATGTTCAGGTGCTTAGACCTGGAAGGCAGGCTTTCTGGCCTGTAAAAGTTAAGGTGATAGAAAGATCCCAGTTTGGGGAGGTTTTGAGGGATGGGGAATGGTTCTTTACGCCTTCGGATCTGTTGCGTGCGGCCTTTTCCCGTCTGTGCTGTGATGTTCCTCGGCTCCAGGTGGCCCCCTTACAGATTCTTCTCTCATGTTTTCCCCTTGGACTTTCACGTTCCCTATTCACTCCATTTCAAAAGGCAGGAAACCCCTGGTCAGTGTTTGCCCCTCGTTATCCCTGTCCACCCCTCTCCTGCCGCTCCCTCCCATGGTGCTTGCCTGTTCATCCGCTCACGTCGCTTGTAACGCGTAGGCTTAAAAGTCTCACAGTACTCGCCAGGAGCACGGAACGGGCTGCAACTCCCTCCAGAGCCCCTTCCCATGATAGAAACCAGCCTCTGGGAGTTCAGCACTTCTGACTTCCCCCCTTCCCTTGCAGGGGCTGCGTCTGCTGGTAACAGCCCTGAAACGACCCGGCATTGTCTCCACAATATCATGGCCACCGCCTCTGATAGCTTATGGCGGTGTCACTTCCTGTGTGAACAGGAAGCTGAACCCTCTAGCCCCGATACCCCTCCTCGCTCTCACGCCTTGTGCTGTCACCTTGCCCTTTTGCAAGCTGTTCATTTCCGTGCCACGCTCTGGGCTGGCCGAGGGAAGCTCTTAATGCGCGCCATTTCGCAAATCAAACTCGTAAAGTTTATTTAATAAATAAGAAGAAGAAAAGAAGGTGAAAGATGTTCTTGATCTGATTGATTCCTGGGGGTTAGGAAGACACGATGGGCCCCGAGCCCCGTCTCTGTGATGCGATGAGCCCTAAACGCCTGCTGTTTCTGTTCTGAGAGTATTCAATGGGTCCTAAGCCCCATCCAACTCTGGACCCTAAGCCCCTTCCATCTCCATTACGGCAAGAGGGAGGAACTGAGTGGCCCCTAAGCAGGGGGTGAGGGGGTGGCTGCTTCCTGAAATAATGAGGCAGGACACAGATGGCAAGGCCTCAATCCCTTTATTTGCTTGGGGACTGCACATGCTGTGAATTCAGCGCATCTGGCTGTGGCAGAGTCATAACAATATAGATTTTATATTTGTGTGTGTGTTTATATATATATATTTATATATATTATACGTATTTATAATAATTCACCTTTTTATTTTCTGGAATCACATATCTTTAAAAAAAACAAACCATGCAGACAGGCAAAATTGATCAAAGGGTTCGGAGCTGGAAGACCATGGAAAGTACCAGTGGGGAGGAGGGGGACAGGGGAAGGGGGGGGGGGGTGACAGTTTCTCATGCAGTCCTGAGGGAGGGCCACTCTGCCTCTGGAGGGGGTGGGCACGCTCCGTCTCCCAGTGGTCCAGCATGGTTGGAGGGGCTGCCGTGCTCTGCTGCACACGCTGTCCTGTATATGCAAGACACCTGCTGACTCCCAGCTCTCCCCCCTCCCCCCACACAGCAGGAGGGTGGGGTAAAGGGGTACGGTGCTGCCGGAGGAGCAGTCCCTCATGCCCAGGACACACTCCATCTCCCAGTATAGTCCTGGGGGGGGCTGTGCTGCTGGAGCCGTATGTCCTTTATAACCGGGGCAGGCGAGTCTGGTCCTGCAGTGGCACAGGTGCAGCTTTCACAATGA
Source organism: Rhinatrema bivittatum (assembly GCF_901001135.1). Taxonomy (NCBI): domain Eukaryota; kingdom Metazoa; phylum Chordata; class Amphibia; order Gymnophiona; family Rhinatrematidae; genus Rhinatrema; species Rhinatrema bivittatum. The sequence goes on from NC_042630.1 coordinate 3,641,348, forward strand.
ATACGCAGGAGATTATATTTGTATGCAGGGGAGACCAGATCTGTTTTGTGGCTCATTGCCTACGCTTGCTCTATAATCAGGGCACACTCCCTCTCTCTGTAGGAGGCGCTGTGCAACCGGAGGCCCTGTCCTTCCTAATCAGGACATGCTCCACTGCCCAGCACCCCAGCATGGTCTTTTGGGGTGGAAGGTAAGTAGGGTAGGGATTTCCCCAGGGTGACAGCGTGGTGGCTGGCGTTCCTGCTCTGTGAGAGCTGCATCCTCCCTTTTACGACTGCAGTGCAGGGGGAAAGCACGAGGCTGCGTTTTCTATGCTGTCTGGTCCCATCGGCGCCACGCAGGGCCTCACGTTCCCTTTGAGGGAGAGGGCGAGCTTCTGTTCTGGGGGGAGTCCAGCAGGGAGGCAGATCAGGAACCCACGACCCATGCCTGTCCCTCCGGAGGAGTTCAGTTTCACTCCCGTAAGCACGGCTCCTCGTGAAGGGGCAATCTTTGGCAGGCCCTGTGCATCTCCCCTTTAGGAGATAAGAGGCAGAAGGAAAAGTGTTCCAAAAAAAATGTTCAGAGCTTAGATTAGGTACCCAAATGTAGGAAGATTTTTCATTCAAAATCCTTAAGCTGGAAACCTAAAACCTCAGCCTGTAAATGAAGACCTGAAATCCTTTTGCCGTGGTTAGGTCCCTAGTGCTGGAAGTCAGTGCTAAGCCTCTGCTCTCACCCTGCCCTTTCTACCTGCCCACACCTCAGCTCTAATGGGCCTTCGTTAAAAACCGACCCCTGCAGCGAGCGTCACATGACCTCACCCCCAAATGCAGCTGTGATGTGAGCTGGGGTGTCCCCCCTGGGGGAGCTCTTCCGAATCTCCCCCCCTTACGTGGGGCGAGCAGCTGTCAAATAGCTGGGAGGGAGGTTCCCTCACTAAAAGTAAAAAAAATAGATAATTCATGCAAGGCTCTGCATGCAAATCCCACCCCAAAAGCTGAAGCCCCTCACTTCTGCTGGTGACTGTTGTCTCTCCCCACCCTTTCTTCCCATGAGTCCTACGACTCCCCCTTCATCTGAAAAGCAGCTTTCTTTCTTAATGAGTAAAAAAAAGGCTCCTGCATTCTCAGACCCCGATGAGAATGCGGGAGCCTGCGTCCAACAGTCGCCAATGCAAGTCACAAGGACCTGGCAGGATCCCAAACATTAAATACACCCCATGCCACTATTCCTTATTTATTAACAGCAGTTTACAGATTTAACCTCTAGGAACTCATCCAAACCTTTTTTAAACCCAGTTACACTAACTGCTGTAACCACGTCCTCTGGCAATGAATTCCAGAGCTTAACTGTGCGCTGAGCGAAAGAGAATTTTCTTGGATTTGTTTGAAATGGGCTGCTTGCTAACTTCTGTCTCTCCCTCCCTCCCCTGGTGGTGGGGAAGGACATTTGCGAGAGGAGCAGCCGTCCATGGTGACCTCTGAACTCAGGGTATAATGCACCTGGTAAGCAGCAGGCCCTTTCTGACCAGGCTGGGCCGTGCGCTGGGGTTGCAGGTCCCCTGGTCAGAGGGGTCAGCTGGGCACTGCGAGCTGGAATTTGCACAGATCCCTATAGGTTAAAGAGTCTCTCGGGCTTCAGTGGCTGCTGCTGAGATTCCCAGTCAGACGGCTGCTGCGTCCAGGCGTTTGCTCCTCTTCTGCCTCCTGACTCCCTTGTGGACACGGGGGGGGGGGGGGGGGGGGGGCCTTCTGGATCACCACATAGAGATAATTGCCCCAAATCCGTGGCATTTGAAGAGGGCTGAGCTGAAGTCCTACTTTCAGTCAAGTCACCCCAGAAGCTCATCCAACTCACTGCAAGGAAGTGGACTCTTCCGGTCCCTCCGGAGAGCAGATGCAGTGGGATGTGCCTGGGCATCTCACCCTGCTGTGACAATGGTCTCTGCTTGCAGGTCATGGCGGGGACTAAGGGAGTCAGGCCATGACCGGCCATTCTCATTATAACACCTGCTGACTGTGGTCAAGCACTGACCTTGCTGACATTAGGCTCTGGCATATTTATTTGCTGGTTATCCACAATGCGGTGCAGCTTGCACGGATCTCCCTCTCCAAGGCTGGAGCCATAGCATCCCGAGAGGGTCGTCTTACTAAGGGGGTTGTGCCCCGTTTCTGCCTTTTACTGGGGGTGAGCGGCACGACAAGCCATTCACGATGATTGCAAATCGGTGCCAAAGTTTGCCTAAACGTCTGCAAAGCATTCTCAGTCAAAGCCGGCCTACAGGGACCACATTGTAAGCGAAGGCAAGCACAAGCGTTGCCACTGGCAGCCTCAGCCTCCACCCTGCCCACGTGCTGTGTAAGAAAGCAGCTTCAGCTGCCGTTTCTCCTAACCTTTCCTTGGCTTCCATGCACGTCCACAGGGCACCCAAACTCTGCCCCCCGTCCCTCCGTCCCTCTGAGAAACGCCCGCCCCACAGATCCATTTGCAGAAAGAGATCACCACTTGGCTGGGGGGGGGGGGGTGTGTGGTCATTTTGGAGGTTTCATGTCCCGCTCTGGTATTTTTTGCGGTCAGTCTATAAAAGGGAGTCTGGGTGTAGGGCACAGGCGTAAGACCTTTCACGTGCCAAATCGCACCCAGAACGGGTGGCTGGCACACTTAAAAGAAAATCAGGGGGTTTTTTACGTTAAATTTCCAGAATAAAACCAGAAAGGATTTTCTGCAGGGGTTGGAGAAGGATTTTTTTTTTTTTTAATTTCCAACTCTTAAATTTCAGCAGGTCCTCAGCTCATTCTGTGATATTTTGGTTTACTCTCAATTTTGGAGACAAAAGTGTTTTAAGATAAATTGGATGGCAGAAGCCCCTCAACTCATTCAGAAACTTCCTTTCTCTCTTTCCCACTAATTCCTAGAAGAGAGATTTTAGAGCTTATAAAGGAAATTTCTCTTAGGTAGCTGCCCCTGTTCTTATGCGTCTGTGTAAACTGGTGAGGGAGGGGTGGGGAGGAACCGCTGTGCTGACCATTACCAGAGCCCCATGCAGGAGTCACACTGATACACGTAAAGCATGAATACAGCACGGACAGCTGAAGAATAGATCCTCATCAGAGCCCCATGCAGGCTTTACACTGATACATGTAAAGCATGAATACAGCACAGACAGCTGAAGAGCAGATCTTCCTCAGAGCCCCATGCAGGCTACACACTGATACACATAAAGCATGAATACAGCACAGACAGCTGAAGAGCAGATCTTCATCAGAGCCCCATGCAGGCGTCACACTGATGCATGTAAATCATGAATACAGCACAGACAGCTGAAGAGCAGCTCCTCATCAGAGCCCCATGCAGGCGTCACACTGATGCACGTAAAGCATGAATACAGCACAGACAGCTGAAGAGCAGATCCTCATCAGAGCCCCATGCAGGCGTCACACTGATGCACGTAAAGCATGAATACAGCACAGAGAGCTGAAGAACGCATCTTCAAGAGACTCATGCAGGCTGATACACGAAGACTATGAGTACAGCACAGAGAGCTGAAGAAGTCTCTTGGGGAAGGAGATTTGTGCAACTTTATATGTATAAAAAAAAAAAGGATTAAAAAAGAAAGGAGACCTAGGAGTAAGACCAAAAGAGGAAGCATAAGAACCGAGAAACATGCACATCAATACTTAGAAGATCATAAATAGCTCAGCTTCTTTAAAGGCCATGGGGGTGAATTCTCGTTAAATGTTTTCCTCTCTCCTAATTGTGTTCTGGATTTTTCCAGCAGGGTTTGGTGCATTGTGTTAAATCGGATTCTTGCACAAGAGCTAAGGCTCAAGCTTGCATTAATCTGCGTTGCTGGCTCATTTCAGTGCTCTGTAGCCTCCTATTAAAATTCTCCCAAGCTGTGAAAGTATTGTGCTGCTGTCCCTGTGGCGGGATTACGCCTCCTTTGGAGGCAGGGCTGCAAATTTCAAACATAAAACAATGGTAAAATGTTACCCTTCAAGTCTGTGCTGCCACTGCAGCGGGAGTCGTGGTAAAGGGAGCGCATGACGGCAGCGGGAGAGCAATCCTGTCTGGCGAAGATGTTCCTTCCATGTTAGAAAAAAGTAATAATAATTCTGCAGAGAAATGAGAGGCGGTGTCTCTTAAGCAGCTCATTTAAGGAAGGCAGGAGGTGAAAACTGGATGGTGGACTTTTGTGCTATAAACTGGCGCAGTGACAGCATCAGCGCGACCAGGCTGGGAGTCCTTCGTTTCAGGGAGATGAAACGCACGGTCATGTGATGCTTCTGCACCAATCACGCTGCTCAGGCCCTCCAGGCTATTCTGTGGATTTCAAGGCCTGGCCCTGGAGGGCCGCAAGCTGCCTCACTACTCTGGGCACCCAGGAAGAGTCAAAGCCCTTTTAACGCACAACCCTGGAGCATGTGACTGCACTTGAAAAAAAAAAAGTCCCAAGATTATTGTTGAAAAACAAAACAATACAGCACATTCTTCTTTTTCCAACAATGTTTCTCACTATAGGCTTCACGGTCTCCATCCACGTCCTGGTGGGGCCCTACTTCACCTTCTGCTGTTATCAGGCACCATAAGAGCTTTCCTGCCATTTGGGCTGCCCCTTGCCAAAAACCTGTGGGCACATCAAGAAGGTCTCCAAGTTTGGTCATGTGGTGCTGCCCAGCCAATCACAACCCTGGACGTCCTTTCCTCTGGCGGCCATTTTATAAAGAAACAGAAAGGCATTAACTTTCTGGCCAGGGCCTGCGCTGGTTAGGAGTCAGGACTCCATGTTGCTCTGGCTAATGCACCTACATTCCCAGGCCTCCTTTTATTGTCCCCCTCGCCATCCTGAATTTCACAGCACACGCAAGGCTGATTTTCTGGGAAAACAAAACAAAACGCATCACTAGCACATGGAGAGGGAGGCCGCCCGACCCTTAATGCCCTCTGGAGACTTCTGGCTGGCTGCCATCAAAAGGCACAGCAAATGCGTTCCCCGTAGCTTCTCTACCACCACCCCCCCCCCCCCATCCCGGTACCAAACTCAGGGCTTTTTTCTGAACCAAATGTCGTCTTGCCTTTCCCACCCGGGGCTCAGCGCCCCAGAATGGGATTCAGGTAGAAGGCCTTCTTCCAATCTCCTTCAGGCAGAAGCAGAACAGCAGGCGGGGAGGCCGAACCCCGAGCTGGTCAGGGACAGAGAAAGGAAGCCAGGGAAGAAAACGTCAGTGCAAGAAGGTGGAAAGATGAACTCCAGATCTGCATCCCCCCAAGACGTGAAAGGGAACCCATGGAGGACAGAAAGCCTCCAGTGGTTTCCGATTCCTCCCTATTTTGGCATCTGAGTGAAACCCCCCCCCCCCACAAAGAGCCGTCCCCCGCCAGCATTCGCCCTTCCCCATTTCAACAGGTCCCGTGGGGGGGCGGAGCCTCTTCTAAAGCTGAGAGGAGAATCGAGAAGACTACCCCCTGCTCCTTTTGAAGGTTGGGAGAAGCCTGGATTTCCAGGGGCGGAGCTGGGAGTGCTAAGGTGGCCACTGGTGGGAGACGAGAACGCAGGGAGGAGAGAGAAAGCCTCGGGAGAGGGGAATGTGGGGGGTTGCACATGAAGGAGGAGGAGGAGGAGGACTTCCCGCAACCCTGATCCCCAGGACAGATCCCGCCTCTGGCTCAGAACGGCCCCGGCAAGCGTCAGGATAACCCAATGGAATCGGAGGGGGTGACCCAAGAAGCTATGGGGCAGGGCGAGCCCCCGCAGTGACGGCACAAGAAGCGCAGGTCCCTCATGTAAACTTTGATGTGGTTTTTGCACGATGGTGGGCGGAAGGAGGCTCGCTCCCCTCAGTTGTTGCTCTCGCCGTCTTCCTCGTCAAAGGACTGCACGCCGGACGAGGTCACGTCGGAGACCTTGCGGCCCAGGACGGCTCGGTCGGGCTCCTCGCGCGGCGACAGCGGCTCCAGGTCTCGGCACACGGCGTCGTCCTCCTCCGGGGATGGCTTCTGGCTAAGCAGAGGGGCTTTGTCCACAGGCAGGTCCTGCTCCTCCTCGGCGTGGACCCCCACCTGCACGCTGGCGGGCTCGACGGTGGTGCAAGGCGCGGGCTGGGACTGCCACACGTCCACCAAGCCGGTGCTCTGCAGGGTCTGCTGCTGCTGCTGCTGCTGCTGGAGGAGGAGGTTCTGCTGGTTCTCCTCAAAGTTCTGGCCGGCAAGGGAACCCGCGGCAGGGGAGGTCATCAAGGACTGGTCGCTCGGCTCCCAGGCATCGGAGGAGCCCAGGCAGTACAAGCCCTGGGAGACGTAAGAGTGGGGCCAGCTGCCAGACTGAGTCTGAGCAAGGTTATCTGCAAGCAACGGAGAGAAAAGGCAGTGAGACCAGGAGAGACGCCCTCTGCCCGCCCCCCTCCGTGTCTGCCTTTCTCCAGGCCCGTACGTGCAATTAGGAACGTTACCCTGGTTCTCCATCAGCTCCTGGTAGTTGTCGCTTTCAGGCGCCCCCACCGTATCCTGGTTGGAGTTCACGCTCATCTCCTCTCCCTCCATGGAGGACCAGGCCATGAGCGTCGCCTCTGAGATTGCAAACTGCTGCATCACCCCTTAGATGGAAGGGGAGGAAGAAATAGCATGTGAGACCCTTTCGGATATCTCAGAACCACCACCACCACCCCTGCCAGGTCCCTCACCCCCAGCCCAGGAGGAAATCGAGAGGGAATATACTCCTGCAATATACAGAGCCACCACTGGAGGGCAGGACAGCTCCATGGAAAGCTGAGTAACCGTGACTTGTACAGTGCAGACATAGCAGATTATTTACATTGATATCAAAACATTATCAATAAGATATCAATATTAGAAAACTGCTATTAATGCTACTAAAATAATAATCCTGCCGGCATTACTTTCTTTAAAAATCTAATACAAATACTTGTTAGATCATATAAATATTAATGCTGTTTTAAATTAACGCAACAAATAATCTCTTGATATATATATATATATATATATATATATATATATATATATATATATCTATATATATATAAATGAGAGGAAAAAAGAAGACTAATATTTGAATAATATTAATCAGCAATATTGATAAATGTGTGAGCCCGTTCGGCTCATACCGGCCAGGAACCGCGCCTCCTTCTCTCCATCGCTGAGGTCAGAATACGCGTCCACGTCCATCCGCGCTGTCTCGTGCGGGTTCTGCTGCAGGGGCTGCGCCGGCTTCCCCCAGCCCTGCCACTCAATCATGTGAGCAACGCGGCCCGAGCCCATGGCCGTTGGCTTGGTAACACGGTCTTTCATCGTGCGGGAGATTCCTGCACCGAGAAATGGGAGGGTACAAACCACAAGACAGCGTTACCCAGCAGAAAAAAAAGTTACAACTGCATCTCCGTATACACCTCATATAGCCCTCAGCATGCTGTCTACTCTCTGTACTAGAATAACACCTCGTATGGCCCTGCACACAATATCAGGGCTGTATAAATAATAATAGCACCTCGTATGGCCCCGCACACACCATCAGGGCTGTATAAATAATAATAACACCTCGTATGGCCCCGCACACACCATCAGGGCTGTATAAATAATAATAACACCTCGTATGGCCCCGCACACAGCATCAGGGCTGTATAAATAATAATAACACCTCGTATGGCCCCACAGACACCATCAGGGCTGTATAAATAATAATAACACCTCGTATGGCCCCGCACACAGCATCAGGGCTGTATAAATAATAATAACACCTCGTATGGCCCCGCACACAGCATCAGGGCTGTATAAATAATAATAACACCTCGTATGGCCCCGCACACACCATCAGGGCTGTATAAATAATAATAACACCTCGTATGGCCCCACAGACACCATCAGTGCTGTATAAATATAATAATGACTTGTATGGCCCTGAGCACACTGTCAGCATTGTATAAATATATTAACACCTTGAACGGCCCTGCACACAGTCAGCAGTGTATAAATATAGGGGCGGATTTTAAAAGGGTTACGCGCGTAACCCTTAAAAAAAAACCCTGCGCGGGGAGCCTACCTGGAGAGAGACGCTCCGAAAGGAGGAAGGGCAGCTGGGATTGAATGCGTTTGGTGAGCGGAACATCGTGACTCCCATCCCCCCCTTGATGTCATGAACAACAGACGCTTGCTGTGCCGATTTAAGGAGACACACAGTGGCGCGCAGCCGCCGGCACGCTGCCAAAGGGGCGCGCCCCTAGGGGAAAATTTGAAAAAAATGCCCGGTTGTATTCCCTGATGGGTAAAAAGAGGAAAATCAAAGTCTCAACTTCAACGCTGTTGGGTAAAGAACTGAAGGGTCCAATGGATACCCACATCATTCGAAGTGGGAGTCAGACCTCTAAGGAAGTTGCTCAAGAGATCTCTTTTTCATCGGGGGCTACTGCAAGTCCCGCCCAGGACCAGTAATCCAACGATACTCCCGAATATGAAGGGGTAAGTGTATTGAATACCCCTGAATTAAGGGAAGGAATAACAACCAAGGAAAATGGACAAAAGTCTCTAGATCAGGCCACAGAGGAAATACTGGTGCCTGAAAATATCTCTCTAGTAGATGTTTAGAAAGCCATCACAAAGGATGGTTTCCCAATCCATAACTCAGTCCACCATCTTCTCCACTGAAGTTAAAGGAAAAATGTAAGATCTTGGTAAAAGATTAGGTCAATTTGAAGCCTCTAATCTAGCAATGGGCTCACAAATAACATCTTTGCAAGCAACGGGGACTACTTTTACAAAAGACACTATGATAATGTATAAGAAGATAGAGAGTTTGGAAAATTGTTTGCGTAGCAAGAACTTGCGTTTTTTAAATTTTCCATACACAAGATTATTATCTCCTCAGGAACTGTTTAGAAAATATGTCAACGAGATACTTTGTATCTCTAATGATCTTTTGATATCTTAAATGTATTACGTATCTAACTTTAGGAGGGAAACTACAGAACCCGAAGGAGGTATTGATATTTTGAGTGAAAAAAGCCCTAACTTAACATCCTTTTTAGAGGCTTCAACAGATGAAATTGCCACAAGAGCCACATTAGTTGTGGCTTTTGGTCTAGAGCAGGATAAAAATCTTGTACTGCAAAAGTAGTTTAAAAATAAGAATTTTTCCTTTTGTGGCAAAGCGGTTCAGGTTTTCCCTGATGAGTCTCGGAATGCACAGCACAGGGGGAGACAATTTCTTCTCATGAGACAAAGGGTGTTAAGCCCTTGGCGCAACATTTTTTCTCAAATGTCCTTGTGAATGTCTTGTGACCTATCAGAGAAATAAGTTTGTGCTTCTTGAACCTCCTAACCTGGAAGTTTTCCTTACTGATGAAGGCGGATGAGGGAGTGAGATAGATGTGAGTTGGATCTTATGAAACTCTCTGATATATTCAATGGTTATTCGTAAATAATATTTTTCTTTTTATTAGGCTCCCCTTTATTGTGGACTTTTTGGAATAGCAAGCGCTGTACTTGCCTACGTTTTTTGTTTCTTGAAGTAGAATGCTGAGCCTGCTTTTTCATTTACCTTTCTTTTCCATTGTAAGAATGTCTGAGAAATTCAACAAAGTAGAAATAGAAAAAAAACAAAAAATAAACCCCTGCGCGCGCCGAGCCTGTTTTGCAGAGGCTCGGGGACGCGCGTATGTCCCGGGGCTTGCAGAAAGCGGCGGGGGCGGGGCCTGAGCCTCCAGGCACAGCGGCCATGACGGCCGCCCTCGTAAGTTACTTCGTCAACAAAGGTAAGGGGGGGGTTCTAGGTAGGGCTGGGGGGCGGGTTAGGTAGGGGAAAGGGAGGGGAAGGTGGGGGGAGCGGAAGGAAAGTTCCCTCCAAGGCCGTTCTGATTTCGGAGCAGCCTCGGAGGGAACGGAGGGAGGCTGCGCGGCTCGGCGCGCACAAGTCGAACAATTGTGCACCCCCCTGCGCGCGCCCACCCTGGATTTTATAACTTGCGCGCAAGTTATAAAATCGGGCATAGATTTGTTTGCGCAGGGTTGCGCAAACAAACCTGCGCCCATGCGCAGGTTTTAAAATCTGCCCCATAACACCTTGCATGACCCTGCACACAGTCAGCATTATATAAATATATTAACACCTTGAACGGCCCTGCACACAGTCAGCATTGTATAAATATAATACTGCCTCGAACGGCCCTGCACACAGTCAGCATTGTATAAATATATTAACACCTTGAACGGCCCTGCACACAGTCAGCATTGTATAAATATATTAACACCTTGAATGGCCCTGCACACAGTCAGCATTGTATAAATATATTAACACCTTGAACGGCCCTGCACACAGTCAGCATTGTATAAATATATTAACACCTTGAACGGCCCTGCACACAGTCAGCATTGTATAAATATATTAACACCTTGAATGGCCCTGCACACAGTCAGCATTGTATAAATATATTAACACCTTGAACGGCCCTGCACACAGTCAGCATTGTATAAATATATTAACACCTTGAATGGCCCTGCACACAGTCAGCATTGTATAAATATATTAACACCTTGAACGGCCCTGCACACAGTCAGCATTGTATAAATATATTAACACCTTGAACGGCCCTGCACACAGTCAGCATTGTATAAATATATTAACACCTTGAACGGCCCTGCACACAGTCAGCATTGTATAAATATATTAACACCTTGCATGACCCTGCACACAGTCAGCATTATATAAATATATTAACACCTTGAACGGCCCTGCACACAGTCAGCATTGTATAAATATATTAACACCTTGAACGGCCCTGCACACAGTCAGCATTGTATAAATATATTAACACCTTGAACGGCCCTGCACACAGTCAGCATTGTATAAATATATTAACACCTTGCATGACCCTGCACACAGTCAGCATTGTATAAATATATTAACACCTTGAACGGCCCTGCACACAGTCAGTATTGTATAAATATATTAACACCTTGAACGGCCCTGCACACAGTCAGCATTGTATAAATATATTAACACCTTGAATGGCCCTGCACACAGCATTGTATAAATATATTAACGCCTTGAACGGCCCTGCACACAGTCAGCATTGTATAAATATAATACTGCCTCGAATGGCCCTGCACACAGTCAGCATTGTATAAATATATTAACGCCTTGAATGGCCCTGCACACAGTCAGCATTGTATAAATATAATACTGCCTCGAATGGCCCTGCACACAGTCAGCATTGTATAAATATATTAACGCCTCGAACGGCCCTGCACACAGTCAGCATTGTATAAATATATTAACACCTTGAACGGCCCTGCACACAGTCAGCATTGTATAAATATATTAACGCCTTGAACGGCCCTGCACACAGTCAGCATTGTATAAATATATTAACGCTTTGAACGGCCCTGCACACAGTCAGCATTGTATAAATATATTAACGCCTTGAACGGCCCTGCACACAGTCAGCATTGTATAAATATATTAACGCCTCGAACGGCCCTGCACACAGTCAGCATTCTATAAATATATTAACGCCTCGAATGGCCCTGCACACAGTCAGCATTGTATAAATATAATACTGCCTCGAACGGCCCTGCACACAGTCAGCATTGTATAAATATATTAACACCTTGAACGGCCCTGCACACAGTCAGCATTGTATAAATATATTAACGCCTCGAATGGCCCTGCACACAGTCAGCATTGTATAAATATAATACTGCCTCGAACGGCCCTGCACACAGTCAGCATTGTATAAATATATTAACACCTTGAACGGCCCTGCACACAGTCAGCATTGTATAAATATATTAACGCCTCGAATGGCCCTGCACACAGTCAGCATTGTATAAATATAATACTGCCTCGAATGGCCCGCGCGCACTCTCTGTGCTGTATCGATATAATAACGCCTCGTACGATACTGCACAAGCTTTCGGCATAATTATAAAATATTAAGTTTTGGAGCAGAAAGAGGCAATGTGAGAGGGAAGTAATGTTGGCAGAAACAGATGGACAGGGTTAAGCACAGTGTCTTGCTTAGCCTGATGGACAGACGAGGGGATTTCTCACCACTGAATGAGGACTTTGCCAGGGCCCCTATTCCGTAAGCGTTGGAATTGCGTTTGAGCCTGGGGAGGATGGAGGTGGTATCTTCCATGGAGAGCTGCAGAGAGACGGACACAGAGAGAGTGAGAGCTGGAAGGGGGTCGGGGACATAGGAGGAGGGACGGAGAAAGGAAGTGGAACAAAGGAGCGACAACATTCAAAGACTCACATTTATCCCATCCCAGGAGAAATCTGTCCGCGTTTGCTGCAACACAGAGAGAAGCAGGGATCAGAGACAAGAGGAAGAGACATCTGTCCCCAGGGTACCACAGATATAGAGATATACACACGTCTAGAGAGAGAGACAGACTGCAACACAGAGAAGCAGGGATCAGAGACACGAGGAAGAGACGTCTGTCCCCAGGGTACCACAGATATAGAGATATACACACGTCTAGAGAGAGAGACAGACTGCAACACAGAGAGAAGCAGGGATCAGAGACAAGAGGAAGAGACATCTGTCCCCAGGGTACCACAGATATAGAGATATACACACGTCTAGAGAGAGAGACAGACTGCAACACAGAGAGAAGCAGGGATCAGAGACACGAGGAAGAGACGTCTGTCCCCAGGGTACCACAGATATAGAGATATACACACGTCTAGAGAGAGAGACAGACTGCAACACAGAGAGAAGCAGGGATCAGAGACACGAGGACGAGACGTCTGTCCCCAGGGTACCACAGATATAGAGATATACACACGTCTAGAGAGAGAGACAGACTGCAAGACAGAGAGAAGCAGGGATCAGAGACACGAGGAAGAGACGTCTGTCCCCAGGGTACCACAGATATAGAGATATACACACGTCTAGAGAGAGAGACAGACTGCAACACAGAGAAGCAGGGATCAGAGACACGAGGAAGAGACGTCTGTCCCCAGGGTACCACAGATATAGAGATATACACACGTCTAGAGAGAGAGACAGACTGCAACACAGAGAGAAGCAGGGATCAGAGACACGAGGAAGAGACATCTGTCCCCAGGGTACCACAGATATAGAGATATACACACGTCGAGAGAGAGAGACAGACTGCAACACAGAGAGAAGCAGGGATCAGAGACACGAGGACGAGACGTCTGTCCCCAGGGTACCACAGATATAGAGATATACACACGTCGAGAGAGAGAGACAGACTGCAACACAGAGAGAAGCAGGGATCAGAGACACGAGGACGAGACATCTGTCCCCAGGGTACCACAGATATAGAGATATACACACGTCGAGAGAGAGAGACAGACTGCAACACAGAGAGAAGCAGGGATCAGAGACACGAGGAAGAGACATCTGTCCCCAGGGTACCACAGATATAGAGATATATACACGTCTAGAGAGAGAGACAGACTGCAATACAGAGGGGAGACGGGAAGGGAGTGGAAGCCTCAAACAAGGTGAGCACCTGACTCCATGGCACACAAAGACAGGCCGGTCCTCCAGGAGTCAACCAGTAACCTTAGGGAGTCACTCGCGGGCATGGAGGGAGCAAGAAGAGGGTCAGGGTCATTAGGGGTCATTCACCTCTGTGGAGGTCTGGGACAGGATGCCCCCATGGAGGGGTCATTAGTGGTCACTCACCTCTGTGGAGGTCTGGGTCAGGATGCCCCCATGGAGGGGTCATTAGTGGTCACTCATCTCTGTGGAGGTCTGGGACAGGATGCCCCCATGGAGGGGTCATTAGTGGTCACTCACCTCTGTGGAGGTCTGGGACAGGATGCCCCCATGGAGGGGTCATTAGTGGTCACTCACCTCTGTGGAGGTCTGGGACAGGATGCCCCCACGGAGGGGTCATTAGTGGTCACTCAACTCTGTGGAGGTCTGGTGCAGGATGCCCCCACGGAGGGGTCATTAGTGGTCACTCACCTCTGTGGAGGTCTGGGTCAGGATGCCTCCATGGAGGGGCCATTAGTGGTCACTCACCTCTGTGGAGGTCTGGGTCAGGATGCCCCCACGGAGGGGTCATTAGTGGTCACTCAACTCTGTGGAGGTCTGGTGCAGGATGCCCCCACGGAGGGGTCATTAGTGGTCACTCACCTCTGTGGAGGTCTGGGTCAGGATGCCTCCATGGAGGGGCCATTAGTGGTCACTCACCTCTGTGGAGGTCTGGGACAGGATGCCCCCATGGAGGGGTCATTAGTGGTCACTCACCTCTGTGGAGGTCTGGGACAGGATGCCCCCATGGAGGGGTCATTAGTGGTCACTCACCTCTGTGGAGGTCTGGGACAGGATACCCCCATGGAGGGGTCATTAGTGGTCACTCACCTCTGTGGAGGTCTGGGACAGGATGCCCCCACGGAGGGGTCATTAGTGGTCACTCACCTCTGTGGAGGTCTGGGTCAGGATGCCTCCATGGAGGGGCCATTAGTGGTCACTCACCTCTGTGGAGGTCTGGGACAGGATGCCCCCATGGAGGGGTCATTAGTGGTCACTCACCTCTGTGGAGGTCTGGAACAGGATGCCCCCATGGAGGGGTCATTAGTGGTCACTCACCTCTGTGGAGGTCTGGGACAGGATGCCCCCATGGAGGGGTCATTAGTGGTCACTCACCTCTGTGGAAGTCCTATGCAGGATGCCCCCACGGAGGGGTCATTAGTGGTCACTCACCTCTGTGGAGGTCTGGGACAGGATGCCCCCATGGAGGGGTCATTAGTGGTCACTCACCTCTGTGGAGATCCGGGACAGGATGCCCCCATGGAGGGGTCATTAGTGGTCACTCACCTCTGTGGAAGTCCTATGCAGGCTGCCCCCATGGAGGGAACTGGTGCTGTCCATGTTAATCTGGTCCACTTCCTTTAACCCCTTCCAGTCCACAGCCACACCCTCATTCCCTGCCAAGACAGAAGCAACCAGTCAGGCCCTGAGTGACAGGAACAGCCCTAGACCTGCAATGCATCACCCAATCAGAGCCCTTCTTTTGGGAGGAGGAACCTAGGGGTTCTAGAGTTGAGCACAGAGACAACTCAGCTCGCGAATGGTGCCTCCCCCTCCATCACCCCAAGAGGAAGCTGGAGCTGTTGTTAGGGTCACCAACTCATTCCAGGCCAGAAAACAGGCTGATCTAGGCCTGGTTTTCCCTCATTGCATTCAGGGATTTGCAGTTCTGGTTATCCTCACTGAGGTCCCCTAGAGAAAATCAGAACTACAACTCCATGCCTGCAACGGGGCAAAACCAGGCCGTGATCTCCTGACAGGAAGAGGGAATGTTTGATGGAGCTCCTTCTACGCTGTCTTTCTCTGCCCCAGCCAGAGCTCGAGCCCACCAAGGCTGAGTCCTGACAGTGCTCTCCCTCTCTGCCCCCATATCTGGCCACAGGGGCAGATAAGTGCCATCTGACCCCCATGGCACTTATCTGCCCCTGTGGCCACCCACTCCAGGAGAGATTAGTGGAGAAGCATGAACACAGCATGGACAGCTGAAGAGCACACCTCATGCCGGAGGAAAGGGTCTCCTATAACCCTGCACACACTGATCCCAGCCTAAGGAGAGGGCAGGTCTCCTATAACCCTGCACACACTGATCCCAGCCTAAGGAGAGGGCAGGTCTCCTATAACCCTGCACACACTGATCCCAGCATGAGGAGAGGACAGGTCTCCTATAACCCTGCACACACTGATCCCAGCCTGAGGAGAGGGCAGGTCTCCTATAACCCTGCACACACTGATCCCAGCCTAAGGAGAGGGCAGGTCTCCTATAACCCTGCACACACTGATCCCAGCCTAAGGAGAGGGCAGGTCTCCTATAACCCTGCACACACTGATCCCAGCCTAAGGAGAGGGCAGGTCTCCTATAACCCTGCACACACTGATCCCAGCCTAAGGAGAGGGCAGGCGTCCTATAACCCTGCACACACTGATCCCAGCCTGAGGAGAGGGCAGGTCTCCTATAACCCTGCACACCCTGATCCCAGTCTGAGGAGAGGGCAGGTCTCCTATAACCCTGCACACACTGATCCCAGCCTAAGGAGAGGGCAGGTCTCCTATAACCCTGCACACACTGATCCCAGCCGGAGGAGAGGGCAGGTCTCCTATAACCCTGCACACACTGATCCCAGCCTGAGGAGAGAGCAGGTCTCCTATAACCCTGCACACACTGATCCCAGCCTGAGGAGAGGGCAGGTCTCCTATAACCCTGCACACACTGATCCCAGCATGAGGAGAGGGCAGGTCTCCTATAACCCTGCACACACTGATCCCAGCCTGAGGAGAGGGCAGGTCTCCTATAACCCTGCACACACTGATCCCAGCCTCAGGAGAGAGCAGGTCTCCTATAACCCTGCACACACTGATCCCAGCCTGAGGAGAGGGCAGGTCTCCTATAACCCTGCACACACTGATCCCAGCCTGAGGAGAGGGCAGGTCTCCTATAACCCTGCACACACTGATCCCAGCCTGAGGAGAGGGCAGGTCTCCTATAACCCTGCACACACTGATCCCAGCCTGAGGAGAGGGCAGGTCTCCTATAACCCTGCACACACTGATCCCAGCCTGAGGAGAGGGCAGGTCTCCTATAACCCTGCACACACTGATCCCAGCCTGAGGAGAGGGCAGGTCTCCTATAACCCTGCACACACTGATCCCAGCCTGAGGAGAGGGCAGGTCTCCTATAACCCTGCACACACTGATCCCAGCCTGAGGAGAGGGCAGGTCTCCTATAACCCTGCACACACTGATCCCAGCCTGAGGAGAGGGCAGGTCTCCTATAACCCTGCACACACTGATCCCAGCCTGAGGAGAGGGCAGGTCTCCTATAACCCTGCACACACTGATCCCAGCCTGAGGAGAGGGCAGGTCTCCTATAACCCTGCACACACTGATCCCAGCCTGAGGAGAGGGCAGGTCTCCTATAACCCTGCACACACTGATCCCAGCCTGAGGAGAGGGCAGGTCTCCTATAACCCTGCACACACTGATCCCAGCCTGAGGAGAGGGCAGGTCTCCTATAACCCTGCACACACTGATCCCAGCCTGAGGAGAGGGCAGGTCTCCTATAACCCTGCACACACTGATCCCAGCCTGAGAGAGGGCAGGTCTCCTATAACCCTGCACACACTGATCCCAGCCTGAGGAGAGGGCAGGTCTCCTATAACCCTGCACACACTGATCCCAGCCTGAGGAGAGGGCAGGTCTCCTATAACCCTGCACACACTGATCCCAGTCTGAGGAGAGGGCAGGTCTCCTATAACCCTGCACACACTGATCCCAGCCTGAGGAGAGGGCAGGTCTCCTATAACCCTGCACACACTGATCCCAGCCTGAGGAGAGGGCAGGTCTCCTATAACCCTGCACACACTGATCCCAGCCTGAGGAGAGGGCAGGTCTCCTATAACCCTGCACACACTGATCCCAGCCTGAGGAGAGGGCAGGTCTCCTATAACCCTGCACACACTGATCCCAGCCTGAGGAGAGGGCAGGTCTCCTATAACCCTGCACACACTGATCCCAGCCTGAGGAGAGGGCAGGTCTCCTATAACCCTGCACACACTGATCCCAGCCTGAGGAGAGGGCAGGTCTCCTATAACCCTGCACACACTGATCCCAGCCTGAGGAGAGGGCAGGTCTCCTATAACCCTGCACACACTGATCCCAGCCTGAGGAGAGGGCAGGTCTCCTATAACCCTGCACACACTGATCCCAGCCTGAGGAGAGGGCAGGTCTCCTATAACCCTGCACACACTGATCCCAGCCTGAGGAGAGGGCAGGTCTCCTATAACCCTGCACACACTGATCCCAGCCTGAGGAGAGGGCAGGTCTCCTATAACCCTGCACACACTGATCCCAGCCTGAGGAGAGGGCAGGTCTCCTATAACCCTGCACACACTGATCCCAGCCTGAGGAGAGGGCAGGTCTCCTATAACCCTGCACACACTGATCCCAGCCTGAGGAGAGGGCAGGTCTCCTATAACCCTGCACACACTGATCCCAGCCTGAGGAGAGGGCAGGTCTCCTATAACCCTGCACACACTGATCCCAGCCTGAGGAGAGGGCAGGTCTCCTATAACCCTGCACACACTGATCCCAGCCTGAGGAGAGGGCAGGTCTCCTATAACCCTGCACACACTGATCCCAGCCTGAGGAGAGGGCAGGTCTCCTATAACCCTGCACACACTGATCCCAGCCTGAGGAGAGGGCAGGTCTCCTATAACCCTGCACACACTGATCCCAGCCTGAGGAGAGGGCAGGTCTCCTATAACCCTGCACACACTGATCCCAGCCTGAGGAGAGGGCAGGTCTCCTATAACCCTGCACACACTGATCCCAGCCTGAGGAGAGGGCAGGTCTCCTATAACCCTGCACACACTGATCCCAGCCTGAGGAGAGGGCAGGTCTCCTATAACCCTGCACACACTGATCCCAGCCTGAGGAGAGGGCAGGTCTCCTATAACCCTGCACACACTGATCCCAGCCTGAGGAGAGGGCAGGTCTCCTATAACCCTGCACACACTGATCCCAGCCTGAGGAGAGGGCAGGTCTCCTATAACCCTGCACACACTGATCCCAGCCTGAGGAGAGGGCAGGTCTCCTATAACCCTGCACACACTGATCCCAGCCTGAGGAGAGGGCAGGTCTCCTATAACCCTGCACACACTGATCCCAGCCTGAGGAGAGGGCAGGTCTCCTATAACCCTGCACACACTGATCCCAGCCTGAGGAGAGGGCAGGTCTCCTATAACCCTGCACACACTGATCCCAGCCTGAGGAGAGGGCAGGTCTCCTATAACCCTGCACACACTGATCCCAGCCTGAGGAGAGGGCAGGTCTCCTATAACCCTGCACACACTGATCCCAGCCTGAGGAGAGGGCAGGTCTCCTATAACCCTGCACACACTGATCCCAGCCTGAGGAGAGGGCAGGTCTCCTATAACCCTGCACACACTGATCCCAGCCTGACGAGAGGGCAGGTCTCCTATAACCCTGCACACACTGATCCCAGCCTGAGGAGAGGGCAGGTCTCCTATAACCCTGCACACACTGATCCCAGCCTGAGGAGAGGGCAGGTCTCCTATAACCCTGCACACACTGATCCCAGCATGAGGAGAGGGCAGGTCTCCTATAACCCTGCACACACTGATCCCAGCCTGAGGAGAGGGCAGGTCTCCTATAACCCTGCACACACTGATCCCAGCCTGAGGAGAGAGCAGGTCTCCTATAACCCTGCACACACTGATCCCAGCCTGAGGAGAGGGCAGGTCTCCTATAACCCTGCACACACTGATCCCAGCCTGAGGAGAGGGCAGGTCTCCTATAACCCTGCACACACTGATCCCAGCATGAGGAGAGGGCAGGTCTCCTATAACCCTGCACACACTGATCCCAGCCTGAGGAGAGGGCAGGTCTCCTATAACCCTGCACACACTGATCCCAGCCTGAGGAGAGGGCAGGTCTCCTATAACCCAGCACACACTGACCCCAGCCTGAGGAGAGGGCAGGTCTCCTATAACCCTGCACACACTGATCCCAGCCTGAGGAGAGGGCAGGTCTCCTATAACCCTGCACACACTGATCCCAGCCTGAGGAGAGGGCAGGTCTCCTATAACCCTGCACACACTGATCCCAGCCTGAGGAGAGGGCAGGTCTCCTATAACCCTGCACACACTGATCCCAGCCTGAGGAGAGAGCAGGTCTCCTATAACCCTGCACACACTGATCCCAGCCTGAGGAGAGGGCAGGTCTCCTATAACCCTGCACACACTGATCCCAGCCTGAGGAGAGGGCAGGTCTCCTATAACCCTGCACACACTGATCCCAGCCTGAGGAGAGGGCAGGTCTCCTATAACCCTGCACACACTGATCCCAGCCTGAGGAGAGGGCAGGTCTCCTATAACCCTGCACACACTGATCCCAGCCTGAGGAGAGGGCAGGTCTCCTATAACCCTGCACACACTGATCCCAGCATGAGGAGAGGGCAGGTCTCCTATAACCCTGCACACACTGATCCCAGCCTGAGGAGAGGGCAGGTCTCCTATAACCCTGCACACACTGATCCCAGCCTGAGGAGAGGGCAGGTCTCCTATAACCCTGCACACACTGATCCCAGCCTGAGGAGAGGGCAGGTCTCCTATAACCCTGCACACACTGATCCCAGCCTAAGGAGAGGAGAGGGGCAGGTCTCCTATAACCCTGCACACACTGATCCCAGTCCTGAGGAGAGGGCAGGTCTCCTATAACCCTGCACACACTGATCCCAGCCTGAGGAGAGGGCAGGTCTCCTATAACCCTGCACACACTGATCCCAGCCTGAGGAGAGGGCAGGTCTCCTATAACCCTGCACACACTGATCCCAGCCTGAGGAGAGGGCAGGTCTCCTATAACCCTGCACACACTGATCCCAGCCTGAGGAGAGGGCAGGTCTCCTATAACCCTGCACACACTGATCCCAGCCTGAGGAGAGGGCAGGTCTCCTATAACCCTGCACACACTGATCCCAGCCTGAGGAGAGGGCAGGTCTCCTATAACCCTGCACACACTGATCCCAGCCTGAGGAGAGGGCAGGTCTCCTATAACCCTGCACACACTGATCCCAGCCTGAGGAGAGGGCAGGTCTCCTATAACCCTGCACACACTGATCCCAGCCTGAGGAGAGGGCAGGTCTCCTATAACCCTGCACACACTGATCCCAGCCTGAGGACAGGGCAGGTCTCCTATAACCCTGCACACACTGATCCCAGCATGAGGAGAGGGCAGGTCTCCTATAACCCTGCACACACTGATCCCAGCATGAGGACAGGGCAGGTCTCCTATAACCCTGCACACACTGATCCCAGCCTGAGGAGAGGGCAGGTCTCCTATAACCCTGCACACACTGATCCCAGCCTAAGGAGAGGGCAGGTCTCCTTTAACCCTGCACACACTGATCCCAGCATGAGGAGAGGGCAGGTCTCCTTTATACACTGCACACACTGATCCCAGCCTGAGGACAGGGCAGGTCTCCTATAACCCTGCACACACTGATCCCAGCCTAAGGAGAGGGCAGGTCTCCTATAACCCTGTACACACTGATCCCAGCATGAGGAGAGGGCAGGTCTCCTATAACCCTGCACACACTGATCCCAGCATGAGGAGAGGGCAGGTCTCCTATAACCCTGCACACACTGATCCCAGCCTGAGAAGAGGGCAGGTCTCCTTTAACCCTGCACACACTGATCCCAGCCTAAGGAGAGGGCAGGTCTCCTATAACCCTGCACACACTGATCCCAGCCTGAGGAGAGGGCAGGTCTCCTTTAACCCTGCACACACTGATCCCAGTCTGAGGAGAGGGCAGGTCTCCTATAACCCTGCACACACTGATCCCAGCCTGAGGAGAGGGCAGGTCTCCTATAACCCTGCACACACTGATCCCAGCCTGAGAAGAGGGCAGGTCTCCTTTAACCCTGCACACACTGATCCCAGCCTGAGGAGAGGGCAGGTCTCCTATAACCCTGCACACACTGATCCCAGCCTGAGAAGAGGGCAGGTCTCCTTTAACCCTGCACACACTGATCCCAGCCTGAGGAGAGGGCAGGTCTCCTATAACCCTGCACACACTGATCCCAGCATGAGGAGAGGGCAGGTCTCCTATAACCCTGCACACACTGATCCCAGCCTGAGGAGAGAGCAGGTCTCCTATAACCCTGCACACACTGATCCCAGCCTGAGGAGAGAGCAGGTCTCCTATAACCCTGCACACACTGATCCCAGCCTGAGGACAGGGCAGGTCTCCTATAACCCTGCACACACTGATCCCAGCCTGAGGAGAGGGCAGGTCTCCTATAACCCTGCACACACTGATCCCAGCCTGAGGACAGGGCAGGTCTCCTATAACCCTGCACACACTGATCCCAGCCTAAGGAGAGGGCAGGTCTCCTATAACCCTGCACACACTGATCCCAGCATGAGGAGAGGGCAGGTCTCCTATAACCCTGCACACACTGATCCCAGCCTGAGGAGAGGGCAGGTCTCCTATAACCCTGCACACACTGATCCCAGCATGAGGAGAGGGCAGGTCTCCTATAACCCTGCACACACTGATCCCAGCCTAAGGAGAGGGCAGGTCTCCTATAACCCTGCACACACTGATCCCAGCATGAGGAGAGGGCAGGTCTCCTATAACCCTGCACACACTGATCCCAGCCTAAGGAGAGGGCAGGTCTCCTATAACCCTGCACACACTGATCCCAGCCTGAGGAGAGAGCAGGTCTCCTATAACCCTGCACACACTGATCCCAGCCTGAGAAGAGGGCAGGTCTCCTATAACCCTGCACACACTGATCCCAGCCTGAGGAGAGGGCAGGTCTCCTATAACCCTGCACACACTGATCCCAGCCTGAGAAGAGGGCAGGTCTCCTTTAACCCTGCACACACTGATCCCAGTCTGAGGAGAGGGCAGGTCTCCTATAACCCTGCACACACTGATCCCAGCCTGAGGAGAGGGCAGGTCTCCTATAACCCTGCACACACTGATCCCAGCCTAAGGAGAGGGCAGGTCTCCTATAACCCTGCACACACTGTTCCCAGTCTGAGGAGAGGGCAGGTCTCCTATAACCCTGCACACACTGATCCCAGCCTGAGGAGAGGGCAGGTCTCCTATAACCCTGCACACACTGATCCCAGCCTGAGGAGAGGGCAGGTCTCCTATAACCCTGCACACACTGATTCCCAGTCCTGAGGAGAGGGCAGGTCTCCTATAACCCTGCACACACTGATCCCAGCCTGAGGAGAGGGCAGGTCTCCTATAACCCTGCACACACTGATCCCAGCCTGAGGAGAGAGCAGGTCTCCTATAACCCTGCACACACTGATCCCAGCCTGAGGAGAGGGCAGGTCTCCTATAACCCTGCACACACTGATCCCAGCCTGAGGAGAGAAGCAGGTCTCCTATAACCCTGCACACACTGATCCCAGCCTGAGGAGAGGGCAGGTCTCCTATAACCCTGCACACACTGATCCCAGCCTGAGGAGAGGGCAGGTCTCCTATAACCCTGCACACACTGATCCCAGCCTCAGGAGAGAGGCAGGTCTCCTATAACCCTGCACACACTGATCCCAGCCTGAGGAGAGGGCAGGTCTCCTATAACCCTGCACACACTGATCCCAGCCTGAGGAGAGGGCAGGTCTCCTATAACCCTGCACACACTGATCCCAGCCTGAGGAGAGGGCAGGTCTCCTATAACCCTGCACACACTGATCCCAGCCTGAGGAGAGGGCAGGTCTCCTATAACCCTGCACACACTGATCCCAGCCTAAGGAGAGGGCAGGTCTCCTATAACCCTGCACACACTGATCCCAGCCTGAGGAGAGGGCAGGTCTCCTATAACCCTGCACACACTGATCCCAGCATGAGGAGAGGGCAGGTCTCCTATAACCCTGCACACACTGATCCCAGCCTGAGGAGAGGGCAGGTCTCCTATAACCCTGCACACACTGATCCCAGCCTGAGGAGAGGGCAGGTCTCCTATAACCCTGCACACACTGATCCCAGCCTGAGGAGAGGGCAGGTCTCCTATAACCCTGCACACACTGATCCCAGCCTGAGGAGAGGGCAGGTCTCCTATAACCCTGCACACACTGATCCCAGCCTGAGGAGAGGGCAGGTCTCCTATAACCCTGCACACACTGATCCCAGCCTGAGGAGAGGGCAGGTCTCCTATAACCCTGCACACACTGATCCCAGCCTGAGGAGAGGGCAGGTCTCCTATAACCCTGCACACACTGATCCCAGGCTGAGGAGAGGGCAGGTCTCCTATAACCCTGCACACACTGATCCCAGCCTGAGGAGAGGGCAGGTCTCCTATAACCCTGCACACACTGATCCCAGCATGAGGAGAGGGCAGGTCTCCTATAACCCTGCACACACTGATCCCAGCCTGAGGAGAGGGCAGGTCTCCTATAACCCTGCACACACTGATCCCAGCCTAAGGAGAGGGCAGGTCTCCTATAACCCTGCACCCACTGATCCCAGCCTGAGGAGAGGGCAGGTCTCCTATAACCCTGCACACACTGATCCCAGCCTGAGGAGAGGGCAGGTCTCCTATAACCCTGCACACACTGATCCCAGCATGAGGAGAGGGCAGGTCTCCTTTAACCCTGCACACACTGATCCCAGCCTGAAGAGAGGGCAGGTCTCCTATAACCCTGCACACACTGATCCCAGCCTGAAGAGAGGGCAGGTCTCCTATAACCCTGCACACACTGATCCCAGCCTGAGGAGAGGGCAGGTCTCCTTTAACCCTGCACACACTGATCCCAGCCTAAGGAGAGGGCAGGTCTCCTATAACCCTGCACACACTGATCCCAGCATGAGGAGAGGGCAGGTCTCCTTTAACCCTGCACACACTGATCCCAGCCTGAGGAGAGGGCAGGTCTCCTTTAGCCCTGCACACACTGATCCCAGCCTAAGGAGAGGGCAGGTCTCCTATAACCCTGCACACACTGATCCCAGCATGAGGAGAGGGCAGGTCTCCTATAACCCTGCACACACTGATCCCAGCATGAGGAGAGAGCAGGTCTCCTATAACCCTGCACACACTGATCCCAGCCCGAGGAGAGGGCAGGTCTCCTTTAACCCTGCACACACTGATCCCAGCCGGAGGAGAGGGCAGGTCTCCTTTAACCCTGCACACACTGATCCCAGCCTGAGGAGAGGGCAGGTCTCCTTTAACCCTGCACACACTGATCCCAGCCTGAGGAGAGGGCAGGTCTCCTATAACCCTGCACACACTGATCCCAGCCCGAGGAGAGGGCAGGTCTCCTATAACCCTGCACACACTGATCCCAGCCTGAGGAGAGGGCAGGTCTCCTATAACCCTGCACACACTGATCCCAGCCTGAGGAGAGGGCAGGTCTCCTATAACCCTGCACACACTGATCCCAGCATGAGGACAGGGCAGGTCTCCTATAACCCTGCACACACTGATCCCAGCATGAGGAAAGGACAGGTCTCCTATAACCCTGCACACACTGATCCCAGCCTGAGGAGAGAGCAGGTCTCCTATAACCCTGCACACACTGATCCCAGCCTGAGGAGAGGACAGGTCTCCTATAACCCTGCACACACTGATCCCAGCATGAGGAAAGGACAGGTCTCCTATAACCCTGCACACACTGATCCCAGCCTGAGGAGAGGACAGGTCTCCTATAACCCTGCACACACTGATCCCAGCATGAGGAAAGGACAGGTCTCCTATAACCCTGCACACACTGATCCCAGCCTGAGGAGAGGGCAGGTCTCCTATAACCCTGCACACACTGATCCCAGTCTGAGGAGAGAGCAGGTCTCCTATAACCCTGCACACACTGATCCCAGCCTGAGGAGAGAGCAGGTCTCCTATAACCCTGCACACACTGATCCCAGCCTGAGGAGAGGGCAGGTCTCCTATAACCCTGCACACACTGATCCCAGGCTGAGGACAGGGCAGGTCTCCTATAACCCTGCACACACTGATCCCAGCCTGAGGAGAGGGCAGGTCTCCTATAACCCTGCACACACTGATCCCAGCCTAAGGAGAGGGCAGGTCTCCTATAACCCTGCACACACTGATCCCAGCCTGAGGAGAGGGCAGGTCTCCTATAACCCTGCACACACTGATCCCAGCCTGAGGAGAGGGCAGGTCTCCTATAACCCTGCACACACTGATCCCAGCCTGAGGAGAGGGCAGGTCTCCTATAACCCTGCACACACTGATCCCAGCCTGAGGAGAGGGCAGGTCTCCTATAACCCTGCACACACTGATCCCAGCCTGAGGAGAGGGCAGGTCTCCTATAACCCTGCACACACTGATCCCAGCCTGAGGAGAGGGCAGGTCTCCTATAACCCTGCACACACTGATCCCAGCCTGAGGAGAGAGCAGGTCTCCTATAACCCTGCACACACTGATCCCAGCCTGAGGAGAGGGCAGGTCTCCTATAACCCTGCACACACTGATCCCAGCATGAGGAAGGGCAGGTCTCCTATAACCCTGCACACACTGATCCCAGCCTGAGGAGAGGGCAGGTCTCCTATAACCCTGCACACACTGATCCCAGCCTGAGGAGAGGGCAGGTCTCCTATAACCCTGCACACACTGATCCCAGCCTGAGGAGAGGGCAGGTCTCCTATAACCCTGCACACACTGATCCCAGCCTGAAGAGAGGGCAGGTCTCCATAAACCCTGCACACACTGATCCCAGCCTGAGGAGTGGGCAGGTCTCCTATAACCCTGCACACACTGATCCCAGCCTGAGGACAGGGCAGGTCTCCTATAACCCTGCACACACTGATCCCAGCCTGAGGAGAGGGCAGGTCTCCTATAACCCTGCACACACTGATCCCAGCCTAAGGAGAGGGCAGGTCTCCTATAACCCTGCACACACTGATCCCAGCCTAAGGAGAGGGCAGGTCTCCTATAACCCTGCACACACTGATCCCAGCCTAAGGAGAGGGCAGGTCTCCTATAACCCTGCACACACTGATCCCAGCCTGAGGAGAGGGCAGGTCTCCTATAACCCTGCACACACTGATCCCAGCATGAGGAGAGGGCAGGTCTCCTTTAACCCTGCACACACTGATCCCAGCCTGAGGAGAGGGCAGGTCTCCTATAACCCTGCACACACTGATCCCAGCCTGAGGAGAGGGCAGGTCTCCTATAACCCTGCACACACTGATCCCAGCCTGAGGAGAGGGCAGGTCTCCTTTAACCCTGCACACACTGATCCCAGGCTGAGGAGAGGGCAGGTCTCCTATAACCCTGCACACACTGATCCCAGCCTGAGGAGAGGGCAGGTCTCCTATAACCCTGCACACACTGATCCCAGCCTGAGGAGAGGGCAGGTCTCCTATAACCCTGCACACACTGATCCCAGCCTGAGGAAAGGGCAGGTCTCCTATAACCCTGCACACACTGATCCCAGCATGAGGAGAGGGCAGGTCTCCTATAACCCTGCACACACTGATCCCAGCCTGAGGAGAGGGCAGGTCTCCTATAACCCTGCACACACTGATCCCAGCCTGAGGAGAGGGCAGGTCTCCTTTAACCCTGCACACACTGATCCCAGCCTGAGGAGAGAGCAGGTCTCCTATAACCCTGCACACACTGATCCCAGCATGAGGAGAGAGCAGGTCTCCTATAACCCTGCACACACTGATTCCAGCCTGAGGAGAGGGCAGGTGTCCTTTACACACTGCACACACTGATCCCAGCCTGAGGAGATGGCAGGTGTCCTTTACACACTGCACACACTGATCCCAGCCTGAGGAGAGGGCAGGTGTCCTTTACACACTGCATATACTGATCCCAGCCTGAGGAGAGGGCAGGTGTCCTTTACACACTGCACACACTGATCCCAGCCTGAGGAGATGGCAGGTGTCCTTTACACACTGCACACACTGATTCCAGCCTGAGGAGAGGGCAGGTGTCCTTTACACACTGCATATACTGATCCCAGCCTGAGGAGAGGGCAGGTGTCCTTTACACACTGCATATACTGATCCCAGCCTGAGGAGAGGGCAGGTGTCCTTTACACACTGAATATACTGATCCCAGCCTGAGGAGAGGGCAGGTGTCCTTTACACACTGCATATACTGATCCCAGCCTGAGGAGAGGGCAGGTGTCCTTTACACACTGCATATACTGATTCCAGCCTGAGGATAGGGCAGGTGTCCTTTACACACTGCATATACTGATCCCAGCCTGAGGAGAGGGCAGGTGTCCTTTACACACTGCACACACTGATTCCAGCCTGAGGAGAGGGCAGGTGTCCTTTACACACTGCACACACTGATCCCAGCCTGAGGAGATGGCAGGTGTCCTTTACACACTGCATATACTGATCCCAGCCTGAGGAGAGGGCAGGTGTCCTTTACACACTGCACACACTGATTCCAGCCTGAGGAGAGGGCAGGTGTCCTTTACACACTGCATATACTGATTCCAGCCTGAGGATAGGGCAGGTGTCCTTTACACACTGCATATACTGATCCCAGCCTGAGGAGAGGGCAGGTGTCCTTTACACACTGCATATACTGATCCCAGCCTGAGGAGAGGGCAGGTGTCCTTTACACACTGCACACACTGATCCCAGCCTGAGGAGATGGCAGGTGTCCTTTGCACACTGCACACACTGATTCCAGCCTGATGAGAGGGCAGGTGTCCTTTACACACTGAATATACTGATCCCAGCCTGAGGAGATGGCAGGTGTCCTTTGCACACTGCACACACTGATTCCAGCCTGATGAGATGGCAGGTGTCCTTTACACACTGAA
Source organism: Rhinatrema bivittatum (assembly GCF_901001135.1). NCBI lineage: Eukaryota > Metazoa > Chordata > Amphibia > Gymnophiona > Rhinatrematidae > Rhinatrema > Rhinatrema bivittatum. Next base: position 3,669,637 of record NC_042630.1, read on the forward strand.
TATACTGATCCCAGCCTGAGGAGAGGGCAGGTGTCCTTTACACACTGCATATACTGATCCCAGCCTGAGGAGAGGGCAGGTGTCCTTTACACACTGCATATACTGATTCCAACCTGAGGATAGGGCAGGTGTCCTTTACACACTGCATATACTGATCCCAGCCTGAGGAGAGGGCAGGTGTCCTTTACACACTGCATATACTGATTCCAACCTGAGGATAGGGCAGGTGTCCTTTACACACTGCATATACTGATCCCAGCCTGAGGAGAGGGCAGGTGTCCTTTACACACTGCACACACTGATCCCAGCCTGATGAGAGGGCAGGTGTCCTTTACACACTGCATATACTGATTCTAGCCTGAGGATAGGGCAGGTGTCCTTTACACACTGAATATACTGATCCCAGCCTGAGGAGAGGGCAGGTGTCCTTTACACACTGCATATACTGATCCCAGCCTGAGGAGAGGGCAGGTGTCCTTTACACACTGCATATACTGATTCTAGCCTGAGGAGAGGGCAGGTGTCCTTTACACACTGAATATACTGATCCCAGCATGAGGAGAGGGCAGGTGTCCTTTACACACTGAATATACTGATCCCAGCCTGAGGAGAGGGCAGGTGTCCTTTACACACTGCATACACACTGATCCCAGCCTGAGGAGAGGGCAGGTGTCCTTTACACACTGCATATACTGATCCCAGCCTGAGGAGAGGGCAGGTATCCTTTACACACTGCACACACTGATCCCAGCCTGAGGAGAGGGCAGGTGTCCTTTACACACTGCACACACTGATCCCAGTCCCTTTTCCCATGTAACTTTCTCAGTGTGCAGCTGTGGAAGCATGAGAATACATCTGTGCATGCACACTCATGCCAGAAATCCCAGGCTCCCTTATAAACTGTGAGTAGGTTCGGCAGACACATGTGTAACACTATACTCGCTCTTATAGTGACACACCTTACACACACAGACAGCAGTGCAGTGCAGCCATCCACACAAGCAGAGAGTCAGCAGTCCTGGTGTGTCTTACGTGCAGGCTCCCTGACTGCAGCCCTCTCCCCTCTTTTCCCTCCATAAAATCTCCAAAGCATTGCAAGAACCTGCAGCCTGCATCCCCCTCCCTCCAGACCTCCCATCCTCGAAGCCTTCTGCCCACGGAGCCTTCAGCCGCTTGCCAACCCACCTCCTTGCCATCTGTGCCCATGCACCAGCCCTCCCTATCCCAGCCCAGGCGACATTATAAAAGAAGCAAGGCAGCATATTAATGAGCTGGGGGAGAGACAGAGAGGGAGAGGGAGGGAGGGAGGGAAGGAGACAGGAAGAGGTGGAGAGGGCCAGACTGCCACCCAGGGAACACACAATGCAGAAAGGATGCGAAAATGCAAAAGCAGAGAAGAGAGCTGGGCCCTTACCTACAGTGCGGGATCCGATGCACCCCATGGTTCCCTCTGGGTGCCCCCCTGGCCCCAGCACAGCGGAGGGGGAGGAGAAGGAGCATGCAGAGGGAGAGCGGGGCTGTTACACGGGGCTGTAGCTCCCAGCCCCTGGCCAGCGGTGGAGGCGCATATCTGCAAGAGGAGGGGGGTGGGGAGGGCTCCCCTAGGACGGGATTCCTCTGCCGGCTCCTGGCATGGGGAACGCTGCTGATGCTCTCTGGCTCTTTCAGGGATGCTACAGGGATTTCTGGCTGGAGAGAGGGATGGTAAACACACAGGGAGGGGTGGGCCGGGCTCAGGCGCAGATTGGTTCAGGGCTGGGGCTGGAGGAGGCGAAGAGAGAGAGAGAGAGAGTGAAAGCGTGTGCCAGGAGGGAGGCAGGCGCTCACACACAGGCACATAGACACAAACTACACTGCGCCGGCACCTGCATCCCTCCCTCCCTCCCTCTCCTGGAGCTGAGAGATGGACGGACAGAGTGAAAGATAGAGGGACACAGGGAGAGAGATAAGATGGAGAGATAGACGGATGGATGGATGGACGGACAGACAGACAGAGAGACCAACAGCTAGATAGCAGGCAAGAGCCCTGAACGTGAGCAGCAGGGAGCCAGAGAGGATGAGAGGGCGTAGGAGTGCCTGAAACAGACATTAGCATTCAGGGTGCATCAGACAAGAGAGTGGGAGAGGAAAAGCTGAAAGGAGAGAGTATAAATCAGAGAGATAGAGAAGGAGGAGGAGGAAGAGGGGGAGAACCAGAGGGAGCAAGAATCAGATAGACATAGAGAGATGATAGATCCTGAGAGGCCCAGAGAGAAAGAGTGTGCATGTATGACATCTTGATGACAGGCAGAACCAAGGAAGGCTCCCTGATGAGAGCCAGAAGGGAGGTATGAGGACGCACGCTGTGTAAGAGGTCTCCCTGATGACAGCCGGAAGAAAGGCATGAGCATAGAGGCTGTGCAGGATGTTTCCTTAATGAGAGATGGAAGGGAGGTGTGAAATCAGAAGCAGTGTAGGAAGTCTCCCTGATGAGAGCCAGAAAGGCATGAGAACAGAGACTGTATAGGAGGTCTCCCTGATGAGAGCCGGAAGTGGGGCGTCAGATCAGAGGCTGAGTAGGAGGTCTCCCTGATGAGAGCCAGATGGGAAGTGTGAGATCAGGGGCTGAGTAGGAGGTATCCCTGATAGGAGCCAGAAGGGAGGCCTGAGATCAGAGGCTATGTAGGAGGTCTCCCTGTTGAGAGTCGGATGGGAGGTGTGAGATCAGAGGCTGAATAGGAGGTCTCCCTGATGAGAGCTGAAAGGGGAGCGTCAGATCAGAGGCTGTGTAGGAGATCTCCCTGATGAGACCCAGAAAGGGGACATCAGATCAGAGACTGTATTTGAGGTCTCCCTGATGAGAGCTGGATGGGAGGTGTGAGATCAGAGGCTGAGTAGGAAGTCTCCCTGATGAGAGATGGATGGGAGGTGTGAGATCAGAGGCTGTGAAGGAGGTCTCCCTGATGAGAGCCAGGGCATCAAATCAAAGGCTGTGTAGGAGGTCTCCCTGATGAGAGCTGGATGGGAGGTGTGAGATCAGAGGCTGAGTAGGAGGTCTCCCTGATGAGAGCCAGAAGGGGGACATCAGATCAGAGGCTGTGTAGGAGGTCTTCCTGATGAGAGCCGAAAGGGGGGTGTCAGATCAGAGGCTGAGTAGGAGGTCTCCCTGATGAGAGCTGGAAGGGGGGCATCAGATCAGAGACTGTATAGGAGTCTCCTTGATGAGAGCCAGAAGGGGGGTGTCAGGTCAGAGGTTGAGTAGGAGGTCTCCCCGATGAGAGCTGGATGGGAGGTGTGAGATCAGAGGCTGAGTAGGAGGTCTCCCTGATGAGAGCCAGAAGGAGGGCATCAGATCAGAGGCTGAGTAGGAGGTCTCCCTGATGAGAGCCAGGGCATCAGATCAGAGGCTGTGTATGAGGTCTCCCTGATGAGAGCCGGAAGGGGGCATCAGATCAGAGGCTGAGTAGGAGGCCTGAGATCAGAGGCTGTGTAGGAGGTATCCCTGATAAGAGCCGGAAGGGGGGGTGTCAGATCAGAGGCTAAGTAGGAGATCTCCCTGATGAGAGCTGGATGGGAGGTGTGAGATCAGATGCTGAGTAGGAGGTCTCCCTGATGAGAGCCAGAAGGGTGGCATCAGATCAGAGGCTGTGAAGGAGGTCTCCCTGATGAGAACCGGAAGGGGGACATCAGATCAGAGGCTGTGTAGGAGGTCTCCCTGATGAGAGCCAGAAGGGGGGTGAAAGATGAGAAGCTGTGTAGGAGGTTTCCCTGATGAGAGCCGGAAGGGGGGCATCAGATTAGAGGCTGAGTAGGAGGTCTCCCTGATGAGAGCTGGATGGGAGGTGTGAGATCAGAGGCTGAGTAGGAGGTCTCCCTGATGAGAGCCAGAAGGGTGGCATCAGATCAGAGGCTGTGAAGGAGGTCTCCCTGATGAGAACCGGAAGGGGGACATCAGATCAGAGGCTGAGTAGGAGGTCTCCCTGATGAGAGCCAGAAGGGGGGTGAAAGATGAGAAGCTGTGTAGGAGGTTTCCCTGATGAGAGCCGGAAGGGGGGCATCAGATTAGAGGCTGAGTAGGAGGTCTCCCTGATGAGAGCTGGATGGGAGGTGTGAGATCAGAGGCTGAGTAGGAGGTCTCCCTGATGAGAGCCAGAAGGGTGGCATCAGATCAGAGGCTGTGAAGGAGGTCTCCCTGATGAGAACCGGAAGGGGGACATCAGATCAGAGGCTGAGTAGGAGGCCTGAGATCAGAGGCTGTGTAGGAGGTCTCCCTGATGAGAGTCGGAAGGGGGGCATCAGATCAGAGACTATATTTGAGGTCTCCCTGATGAGAGTTGGAAGGGGGGCATCAGATCAGAGACTATATTTGAGGTCTCCCTGATGAGAGTTGGAAGGGGGGCATCAGATCAGAGGCTGAGTAGGAGGCCTGAGATCAGAGGCTGTGTAGGAGGTCTCCCTGATGAGAGTCGGAAGGGGGGCATCAGATCAGAGACTATATTTGAGGTCTCCCTGATGAGAGTTGGAAGGGGGGCATCAGATCAGAGACTATATTTGAGGTCTCCCTGATGAGAGTTGGAAGGGGGGCATCAGATCAGAGGCTGAGTAGGAGGTATCCCTGATGAGAGTCGGAAGGGGGGCATCAGATCAGAGGCTGTGAAGGAGGTCTCCCTGATGAGAGTCGGAAGGGGGGCATCAGATCAGAGGCTGGACAGTTATAACCTTCCAGTAAAGCTTCATTTAAAATGATTTGATAGGAAATTTCAACCAGTTCTCTTATAATGGAGAGTGGTCTGGGGCGGTCACATCCTGCAAAGAAACATATAGAAACATAGAAACATAGAAATGACGGCAGAAGAAGACCAAACGGCCCATCCAGTCTGCCCAGCAAGCTTCACACATTTTTTTCTCTCATACTTATCTGTTTCTCTTAGCTCTTTGGTTCTATTTCCCTTCCACCCCCACCATTAATGTAGAGAGCAGTGATGGAGCTGCATCCAAGTGAAATATCAAGCTTGATTAGTTATGGGTAGTAGGGGAAGTAACCGCTGCAATAAGCAAGCTACACCCATGCTTATTTGTTTTACCCAGACTGTGTTATTCAGCCCTTATTGGTTGTTTTTCTTCTCCCCTGCCGTTGAAGCAGGGAGCTATGCTGGATATGCGTGAGGTATCAGTTTTTCTTCTCCCCTGCCGTTGAAGCAGAGAGCTATGCTGGATATGCGTGAAGTATCAGTTTTTCTTCTCCCCTGCCGTTGAAGCAGAGAGCTATGCTGGATGTGTGAAGTATCAGTTTTTCTTCTCCCCTGCCGTTGAAGCAGAGAGCTATGCTGGATATGCATTGAAAGTGAAGTATCAGGCACATTTGGTTTGGGGTAGTAACCGCCGTAACAAGCCAGCTACTCCCCTCTTTGTGAGTGTGAATCCTTTTTTCCACATTTCCTCTTGCTGTTGAAGCTTAGAGCGATGTTGGAGTCACAGTAACCATGTGTATGTTTATTTAATAAGGGTATTGTCTCTAGGCAGTAGCCATCATTATGGCGAGCCACCCACTCTTCATTGGCGGCCTCTTGACTTTATGGATCCACAGTGTTTATCCCACGCCCCTTTGAAGTCCTTCACAATTCTGGTCTTCACCACTTCCTCCGGAAGGGCATTCCAGGCATCCACCACCCTCTCTGTGAAGAAATACTTCCTGACATTGGTTCTGAATCTTCCTCCCTGGAGCTTCAAATCGTGACCCCTGGTTCTGCTGATTTTTTTCCTACGGAAAAGGTTTGTCGTTGTCTTTGGATCATTAAAACCTTTCAAGTATCTGAAAGTCTGTATCATATCTCCTCTGCTCCTCCTTTCCTCCAGGGTGTACATATTTAGATTCTTCAATCTCTCCTCATAAGTCATTCGATGAAGACCTTCCACCTTTTTGGTCGCCCTTCTCTGGACCGCTTCCATCTTGTCTCTGTCTCTTCGGAGATACGGTCTCCAGAACTGAACACAATACTCCAGGTGAGGTATTGTGTTCAAAGTATACAGAATGGGACGCAAGTCACTAGAAACCTTGCACCCTCAGTTCTATAAACGGACCCTCCATGTCCAAAGAAACTCCCCCAAACAATGGCTACCCAAATACCACACCTCGGCCACACAGAGACAGAGCCTCACCAAATGCAGAATAAAGACCACAAAATAAAAACAGAAACTAAGCTGCAAACCCCAAGAAGTCACAGACTCTGCATGCAGTGCAGCACCCGAGAACCAGAAGCAACCGTGCATTCCCCCTGCACTGTGCAACATGCAGAGAGAGAAGAGGAAAGTCACAGACGTCCCACAAGAGAAGGAGCAGGAAAACCTGCGTCTAATCCTGGGGGAAAGAGGAGAAACAGCAGCGAGAGCAGCAGAGTCTGTGGGATCCTGCCCCCGGGCCAGAACCAGGATCTGAGCAGGACCAGCACCAGAACCGGGATCTGAGCAGAGACAATCCGGACCAGCACCAGAATCTGGGATCTGAGCAGAGAAATCCAGATAAGCACCAGAACCCGGGATCCAAACAGAGACAATCCAGACCAGCACCAGAATCTGGAATCCGAACACACACAATCTGGACCAGCACCAGAACCGGGATCTGAGCAGAGACAATTCAGACCAACACCAGAACCTGGATCTGAGCAGAGACAATCCGGACCAGCACCAGAACCAGGATCTGAGCAGAGACAATCCGGACCAGCACCAGAACCCAGGAACTGAGCCGAGACAATCCGGACCAGCACCAGAACCCGGTATCTGAGCAGAGACAATACGGACCAGCACCAGAACCCGGGAACTGAGCAGAGACAATCCGGACCAGCACCAGAATCCGGTATCTGAGCAGAGACAATACGGACCAGCACCAGAACCCGGGAACTGAGCAGAGACAATCTGGACTGGCACCAGAACCAGGCACAGTCTCTGTGATTTCTCTGTCGTGCTTTATGATTTTGTTGTATTGTGCTTAGTATTATATAATCTTTATTTTTTAATTCTCTAGTATATACTTTGGCAACTGATGTACAAACAGGCCAGAATCTCTGCAGGTTTTCCGGCTCACTTGCTGCTCTCTGAAGCGTATGGGAGTCATCTGCTGGACACTTCCGGAATTGCAGCACCTAATAAACCCCTCTAATAATAAACTGGAGCAAGGAGGATACAGTCAGGGAGAGAAAAAGGGAGCATGAGAGAGAAGGAGCAGGAAAAACTGCGTCTAATCCTGGGGGAAAGAGGAGAAACAGCAGCGAGAGCAGCAGAGTCTGTGGGATCCTGCCCCCGGGCCAGAACCAGGATCTGAGCAGAGACAATCCGGACCAGCACCAGAACCTGGATCTGAGCAGAGACAATCCGGACCAGCACCAGAACCCAGGATCTGAGCAGAGAAATCCAGATATGCACCAGAACCCAGGATCTGAGCAGAGACAATTGGACCAGCACCAGAACCCGGGATCTGAGCAGAGACAATCTGGACTAGCACCAGAACCCAGGATCTGAGCAGAGAAATCCAGATATGCACCAGAACCCGGGATCCGAGCAGAGACAATCTGGACCAGCACCAGAACCTGGAATCTGAACACACACAATCCGAACCAGCACCAGAACCCAGTATCTGAGCAGAGACAATCTGGACCAGCACCAGAACCTGGAATCCGAACACACACAATCCGGACCAGCACCAGAACCCAGTATCTGAACAGAGACAATCCAGATAAGCACCAGAACCCAGGATCCGAGCAGAGACAATCTGGACCAGCACCAGAACCCAGGATTCAAGCACTCACAATACGGACCAGCACCAGAACCCGGGATCCAAGCAGAGACAATTCAGACCAGGAGCAGAACTGGGGATCCGAGCACACACAATTCGGACCAGCAGTAAAACCCAGGATCTGAGCAGAGACAATCCAGACCAGAACCGGGATCTGAGCAGAGACAATGTGGACCAGCACCAGAACCGAAATCCAAACAGCCAATATGGACCAGCAGCAGAACCCAGAATTTGAACAGAGACAATCCGGACCAGCACTGAGATCTGAGCAATCTGGACCAGCACCAGAACCCTGGATCCGAACACACACAATCTGGACCAGTAGCAGAACCTAGGATCTGAGCAGAGACAATCTAGACCAGCACCAGAACCAGAATCCAAACAGCCAATCTGGACCAGCAACAGAACCTGGGATTTGAGAAGACAATCTGGACCAGCACCGGGATCTGAGCAGAGACAATCCGGACTAGCAGCAGAACCTGGGATTTGAGAAGACAATCCGGACTAGCACCGGGATCTGAGCAGAGACAATCTGGACTAGCAGCAGAACCTGGGAACTGTGTGTGATTCTTGTTCCCAGTTTACATTATTTTGCTTGTAAAAACCTTGCCTCTGAACCTGAGCAACAAACTGATGGACGGAAGGAGAAAGCATACTGAGGGCACCTGCTTGCTTTATTGGGTTTCTGGGGGCAGGGTCTCCAAATAAGTTTATTATGTGCACACCTGAACACGTTTGTAAGCCAGGGAGGGTTGGGAATGATCTCGGTCTCTCCGCTTTACTGCTGATGTCCTTCTTATTATTTGCATGGCACCTTCTGGAGTTCCTAGGCTGTAACCTTCAGAGGCAGCAGATCAAGGTGCGCTTGGAAACACTTCTGAGTTGGGCCAATGTAACCGAGACTATTTCTGTATCTTCCTGCCGCAGTTTCATGGTCTCCGATTGCAGGATCTTTGCTTTCTCCATGCTCGCTGGGCACTGACACCTGTATCAGCGATGCCCTTCTGGTGTGGTTTGCTCCCTCGCCGCAGTGTCCGAGCCTCCTGTCGCTGGGAATAGGAATTGTTCATTCTCTTCTCTTCTTTCTGGGTTGGGTTCTCAGTGTTGCTTCCGTACCTACGTTGATGTTATGATGTTTACACAGTTTCCAATGAATAAGCCGGGCCACCTTTTTGCCCCTCTCTGTGTGCAGCAGGTCACACCCAGCAGCGAGCTGCGTAACCGTTTCCAGTTCTCTTCCACCGAAGCTGCGTTTCTCCGTTTTACTATTCCTTTCTATGGCCGGGATCCATCTTGTCCAGAGCCCATTATCCTATGCTACGATGGTCAATCTCTCAACTCTAGGTTTGACTTCTCCACTCCTCAAATCTCTCTCCTTCCCGCTGCATCTGGGTTTTCCTTCCTTGCTGGTCTGCTTCTTTGAAGAGTTTCTTCTCTTGCTTTGCCTTCGTCTGCTGCTGGACTTCCCGTCATTTGCTCTGTTCACCGGCGCGAGGGCCCAGGCTTAAGGACTGAGACTGCCGAAGCTTGCCTGCTTTCATACTTGGGCACTGTTTGAACACTGGGGGTCTGTTGATGTCATTAAGTGCGTCTGAAAGTCTATTGTGGGGGAGCTGTGTGTGTGTAATTAACTTCAGTGACACCCATAGCGCTTTCAGCTGTAGGAATCCACAATCTCTGCACACACTTCCATGCTGGACGCACATGGAGGACCTTTCTTGTCTTTGCATCCAATTCTTCGAGATATGTACGGGGCCAGTTTACTATTCCAAAGCTATACGAGTACAGGCATTGCAACCTGATTAATTGCTTATATCTTATTCCATGCAGTTAGGGCACTTTTCAGTAGCACATTCGACCTCTTTACTGACCTTTTCTCTCAGTGCTTTATGCCAAAGATTTCCACTTTTCTCTAGTCCTAGATATTTATATAAATCTTCCTGCTCCAGTTCCTTTATGTTGCAATCTTCAGTCAGGGAGATGTTTTCAGTTTTGCTAGCCCAGGCCAGATGACCTTCTCCCTGTGGATGTTCTCGTGGTGCCCCCTGCTTTCGTGGCTCCGTGGCGACTGTGCAGCTGCTTCTCATGTGTGAGGGGTGAAGCAGCTTTGCTTTCTCTTCTTATTCTCGTTACAATGAGGAGGGCAGAACCCTTCAGCCACCCCCTGAGGAAGGGCGCAAAGGTTCCCTTCCTACTGCTCTGTTCAGGGGCATTTGTCACCTTATCCTTCCCTCTGCTGCTTCCCTGGCAACACCAGTGACAGAGTAAATGACGGTAGAAAAACGGCGATCGACCTGTTTAGTCTGCTTAATAATTCCTGGCCATAGAGCCTGAGCTCCTCATCCAGGACCGGTTTTGCTGTCTTCCTGCGCAGTTTTGTAATAATGCACACAGTGTGGCTGTTATCTGACCGCACACGCACAGGTCACCTGCACAGCCTGCGAGGACCTCCACTTATTACTCTGTTGTTCTTCCCACATTTCCATGACCTTAGCCTCCACTCCTAAGTCAGCGTGCAAGATACTTTTTTCTGCCTTACGAAGATTTAAAAAAAAAAAAGAGATTTCGGTTTTATATGATAGTTTGTTTTGATTATTTTAGTAAACTCAAATGGTGGAAAATCAAATGTGGTCAACTTTTAAATGTGCTTCATGCCAAGCCCACACCCTCTTCCCTCCGCCTGGACATTCACCTCCCTCTACAAACCTTTCATCCTATTGGTATTTACATTTCCTCAACATAGTAATAAGGCTTGGCAGGAAAACAATACTGGTTCATATCTGTTTTTGGACTAACCTAGGGCTCAATGTATAAACAATTTTACCCAGACATAAAACCTTTAAGTGCATTGGCAGAGCTATGTGTGAGGGTCTCAGTACTGGAATAGCAGGGGGTGCTGCAGGGCAGGAGTGAGGTGCATTGGCAGAGCTGTGTATGAGGGTCTCAGTACTGGAATAGCAGGAGGTGCTGCAGGGCAGGAGTGAGGTGCATTGGTAGAGCTGTGTGTGAGGGTCTCAGTACTGGAATAGCAGGGGGTGCTGCAGGGCAGGAGTGAGGGGCATTGGCAGAGCTGTGTGTGAGGGTCTCAGTACTGGAATAGCAGGGGGTGCTGCAGGGCAGGAGTGAGGTGCATTGGTAGAGCTGTGTGTGAGGGTCTCAGTACTGGAATAGCAGGGGGTGCTGCAGGGCAGGAGGGAGGTGCATTGGCAGAGCTGTGTGTGAGGGTCTCAGTACTGGAATAGCAGGAGGTGCTGCAGGGCAGGAGTGAGGTGCATTGGCAGAGCTGTGTGTGAGGGTCTCAGTACTGGAATAGCAGGGGGTGCTGCAGGGCAGGAGTGAGGTGCATTGGCAGAGCTGTGTGTGGGGTCTCAGTACTGGAATAGCAGGGGGTGCTGCAGGGCAGGAGTGAGGAGCATTGGTAGAGCTGTGTGTGAGGGTCTCAGTACTGGAATAGCAGGGGGTGCTGCAGGGCAGGAGTGAGGTGTATTGGCAGAGCTGTGTGTGAGGGTCTCAGTACTGGAATAGCAGGAGGTGCTGCAGGGCAGGAGTGAGGTGCATTGGCAGAGCTGTGTGTGGGGGTCTCAGTACTGGAATAGCAGGAGGTGCTGCAGGGCAGGAGTGAGGTGCATTGGCAGAGCTGTGTGTGAGGGTCTCAGTACTGGAATAGCAGGGGGTGCTGCAGGGCAGGAGTGAGGTGCATTGGCAGAGCTGTGTGTGAGGGTCTCAGTACTGGAATAGCAGGGGGTGCTGCAGGGCAGGAGTGAGGTGCATTGGCAGAGCTGTGTGTGAGGGTCTCAGTACTGGAATAGCAGGGGTGCTGCAGGGCAGGAGTGAGGTGCATTGGCAGAGCTGTGTATGAGGGTCTCAGTACTGGAATAGCAGGGGGTGCTGCAGGGCAGGAGTGAGGTGCACTGGCAGAGCTGTGTGTGTGAGGGTCTCAGTACTGGAATAGCAGGGGGTGCTGCAGGGCAGGAGTGAGGTGCATTGGCAGAGCTGTGTGTGAGGGTCTCAGTACTGGAACAGCAGGGGGTGCTGCAGGGCAGGAGTGAGGTGCATGGGCAGAGCTGTGTGTGTGGGTCTCAGTACTGGAATAGCAGGGGGTGCTGCAGGGCAGGAGTGAGGTGCATGGGCAGAGCTGTGTGTGAGGGTCTCAGTACTGGAATAGCAGGGGGTGCTGCAGGGCAGGAGTGAGGTGCATTGGCAGAGCTGTGTGTGAGGGTCTCAGTACTGGAATAGCAGGGGGTGCTGCAGGGCAGGAGTGAGGTGCATTGGCAGAGCTGTGTGTGAGGGTCTCAGTACTGGAATAGCAGGGGGTGCTGCAGGGCAGGAGTGAGGTGCATTGGCAGAGCTGTGTGTGAGGGTCTCAGTACTGGAATAGCAGGGGGTGCTGCAGGGCAGGAGTGAGGTGCATTGGCAGAGCTGTGTGTGAGGGTCTCAGTACTGGAATAGCAGGGGGTGCTGCGGGGCAGGAGTGAGGGGCATTGGAAGGGTTATGTTCTCTGGGGTGTCTCCTCAGTTCTTTGCTGACTCTGTTAGATCTGCTGGTTCATTTCTTCACATTCATTGCTAGAAGGTTTTGGAGAAAGTGACTCACAGACATAGAGCTGGGTGATGTCGTGTGCCTGCCTCTGTATGTGTGTGCTTGTATGTGGTGGGAGGGGATGTGGGGGGATGAAGGAGGGGCTTCTGTAGGACTATTAATGAGCTAAGGGAGAAGGGAGGCGGACGCGAGGAGGGGGATGTCCAGAGGGTAAGGCTTGGAGCTGCAGGACATGATACGGGAGGAGGAATATCTCAGCCTGCCTTAACACTGAAAGCAGAACCAAAGCTACCCCCTCTCTTTAATTCACAGATTTTCGTTTTGAACTTTGAGGAAATGATTACAGCACCTTCTGCTTAACAGCTCCTGCCATATGAATGTGAAGATATCCTGGGGTGCTGCTGTGCTGGTCCTCGTCAGAGCTCCCCTCTCCATGAGGGCATCACACTGATATATTTAAAGCATGAATACAGCACAGACAGCTGAACAGCAGATCTTCATCTGAGCCCAGTGCAGGTGTCACACTGATACACGTAAAGCATGAATACAGCCCAGACGGTTGAAGAGCAGATCTTCATCAGAGCCCCATGCAGGCATCACACTGATACACATAAAGCATGAATACAGCACAGACAGCTGAAGAGCAGAGCCTCATGCAGGCATTACACTGATACACATAAAGCATGAATACAGCACAGACGGTTGAAGAGCAGATCTTCATCAGAGCCCCATGCAGGCATCACACTGATACAGGTAAAGCATGAATACAGCACAGACAGATGAAGAGCAGATGCTCATCAGAGCTCTATGAGACGTCACACTGATACACATAAAGCATGAATACAGCACAGACAGATGAAGAGCAGATGCTCATCAGAGCTCTATGAGACGTCACACTGATACAGGTAAAGCATGAATACAGCACAGACAGATGAAGAGCAGAGCTTCATCTGAGCCCCGTGCAGGCGTCACACTGATACATGTAAAGCATGAATACAGCACAGACAAATGAAGAGCAGATCCTCATCAGAGCCCCATGCAGGCATCACATTGATAAAAGTAAAGCATGAATACAGCACAGACCGATGAAGAACAGATCCTAATCAGAGCCCCATGCAGGCATCACATTGATAAAAGTAAAGCATGAATACAGCACAGACAGATGAAGAGCAGAGCTTCATCTGAGCCCCGCGCAGGCGTCACCTGTCCAGCTGAAGGAGGAAGACAGTGCTGCCAGCGGTTCCTGCTTGGGCGCTCCCTGGGAATGTACTGAATATTCATAAGCGTGGGAGTGGCTCCAGATTACTTTACTGGCAAGTTTTCACAAAGTAATTTAACAGGGTGAAAAGCCAAGCGAGGAGAAAAGATTAAAGGAGCGGGGGGGGGGGGGGGGGGGGGGGGGTGAGTCTCGGGCGGGAGGGCGGCCCCGTGCATCCGGAGAGGTCTCCCTGCTGCAGTGGGCACCAGGGCTCTGCAGGCTTTGTCTCACTTTCGGAGGGGACGTCTCCTCCCCCTGGAATTCCTGCCGGGGCCCCGCCCCCTTCTGCCGGCCCTTACCTCATCACTGCCACATTCCCTGCGATGACTTCAGCCTTCCTTTCCCTTTTATGGGCAAACATCTGCTTTGGGCTCAGACAGGGGCCGGGCTAGGAAGTGGGCGGGAAGGGCAACAGCTGGGGGCGGTGTTTGCAGAAAGATTGTTCGCAAACTTTAACCAGGAAGAGAGGGAGAGGGAGAGACGGTCCCCGGTCCCAAATCGCTGCAGATCCGGCCTCGCTGGTCCCGGAGGGTGAGGCCCTTTCAGTCGCCCAGACCTGGGGGAGGTGAGCAGTCCTCGTTTTCCTCTCTTGCACCCATGCATTCCCCCCCCCGGGACGGAGCTGGCTCTTCTTGCTCCGGACGGGGCGCAGGAGGTAACGGTCAGCCCTTGAGTCCTGGGGGCAGGAGGTAACGCTCAGCCCTTGAGTCCTGGGGGCAGGAGGTAACGCTCAGCCCTTGAGTCCTGGGGCAGATCCTGGGAGTGGGAGTCAGTCCTGCACGGGCTGTGTGTGTTTCTTACTTTTCCTGTGCTTTATCTTGTAAAACTTGTTGCCCGCCCTGTGAGCTGAGGTTTCTGTCTGTTTTGGAGGTGCCGGGTGCCCCGTGGCGGGCGGGGGGCTGTAGGGTGCGGTTCAGAGGGCAGCAGATGTGAGGACAGGAACTCCCAGGTCCTGCCTCGCACCCCCCCCCCCCATGCACTTTTTTTTTCTCTTTCTGATAGATTTTGATGAGGCTTAGTGGAGGTATTAGATGTAAGACCTTCTTATTGGAGATCCCTCCCCGGTAACAGTAGCCATAGGCTACCTGCAGCCCTGCTGTCTGCGGGCCTGGGCTCTCTAGCCACAGGTGCTCGACTGCTTGCCCTCACCCCAGAGTGGTGCATTAAAGCTGATTTTAAATCAGCCTGAACTCGTTTCCCCTGTGGACTCTGCCTGACTTCCTCTCCTCTGGGTCTCTAGTAAACCGTGATATTCCCCCTCCAGGCAGGGGGTAATGCATTATTATTATGCATAATATATGCTGCACTAAATCACCATATTACCCCCCCAGGCTGGGTGTGTAATTCTGTCGTATAGCATTGGGTCATTGCCCCCCCTGCAGCTCGGGCAAGCTTGATCCTGGGCTCTTCCTCTGAGACTCATCACAAGGTGGCAAGTTTCTGACCTGCCCCAGCCTGGAAGAGGGATGGTGTGGTGGGATGAGGGTGCTGGTGGGGGAGAGGCGTGGAGGCAGCACTGTGATGCTGGGGGGGGGGATTGCAGGCACTGCTGCCGGTGCTGGGGTTTAGAAGCCGTGCTGGGATGCTGGGGAGGGGGTCTGTCCCAGCTGAGGCCTCGGCGTATGGCTGGTGATCTTGATCCATCTCTTTATCACCCACCCTCTGACCCTGGTTATTTCTCAGATCCTGTAGGGCTCCTCCTCTTGATTTAGATTTCGTCCCCTGGAGACGGGCAGCCATGTAAAGGACCCGCATCATCTCATGAGGAATGGGATCCGATTGGCCCATGTTGACTGGGATGGCATGACCATGCATGCTCGCTCATTCGTGTGTGCAAGGAAATTCGTGGCACTCTTGGCTGCCACAAGAGGTTCACAGGAAGTTGCTTAATGAATTTAAGGGGCTTATGTATGCATTTTTCCCAAAGGGACAAAATGGAAACACCCATTAGCACCCTCTGGCCCAAAGCAACAACATCAAGCCAGTGCAGACCCCGGGTACACACAGAAAGTGCAGCTGCTTGTGACTCTGTGCTGATAAGATGGGCAACTCTCCTCGTCTGATGACAATCAAGCTTAGAACACATCCTGGGCTTTTTATGCCATTGCCACTCTACAGGAATGGAGTGATTTTTTAAAAAAAAAACTTAAACCAATGAATTTGGTTGGGATGCACAAAGGCAGGGGCATTGTCTGACAGTCAGAGAGGAAGAGACCTTTAGAAAAAAACTTCCCTGCATAATCCCATGAGTTCCTCTTCTTTTTTTGCCTATAGAGAGGCGGTTTCTCCAAAAGGGAACTTTGTTTATTCGTAGCACTGTGTTATGACACTGGGTCAGTGCTGGATCAGAGGGAAGAGTAACCCCTAACCCCATGCTGGACACTGGGTCAGTACTGGCTCAGGGGGAAGAGTAACCCCTAACCCCATGCTGGACACTGGGTCAGTGCTGGCTCAGGGGGAAGAGTAACCCCTAACCCCATGCTGGGACACTGGGTCAGTGCTGGCTCAGGGGGGAGAGTGTCCCCTAACACCATGCTGGGACACTGGGTCAGTGCTGGCTCAGAGGGGAGAGTGACCCCTAACACCATGCTGGGACACTGGGTCAGTGCTGGCTCAGAGGGGAGAGTGACCCCTAACACCATGCTGGGACACTGGGTCAGTGCTGGCTCAGAGGGGAGAGTGACCCCTAACACCATGCTGGGACACAGGGTCAGTGCTGGCTCAGGGGGGAGAGTGTCCCCTAACACCATGCTGGGACACTGGGTCAGTGCTGGATCAGAGGGAAGAGTGACCCCTAACACCATGCTGGGACACTGGGTCAGTGCTGGCTCAGAGGGGAGAGTGACCTGTAACCCCATGCTGGGACAGTGGGTCAGTGCTGGCTCAGGGGGGAGAGTGTCCCCCTAACATGGTGCAGAGGCTCTGGTTAGGTGCTGACTCAGAGGAAGTGCTGAGTAAGAGGATACCGGGGACTTCGTGGAATGTAATCTGGTGGTGAATTTCCAGCAAACAGACAGAGGAGGCTGTTCCTTGGAGTTACGGCGCCCTTGCCCTCCTCCTCCTCCCCCTGGATGTGGGGATGGTGTCGCCTCTCTGGATCCTGGCCGGAAACACGCGGGAGAGCCTTCGGGGATCCGCTGCCACCCGGCACCCAGCCCAGAAGTTGGAGGATTGGAAGCAGGGAGTGCGAGAGGTTTCTGGTTTGTTTGCCAAGTGGTGATCTCATCGCGGCCGGGAGGGAGAGAGAGTCCAGGATTCCTCGTACATGTTCAGCACTGCCGTCCCGGCCAGTCCTGTCTTGTAAGCCTGCTCCGTAGCCCTGGGATTTTGTAAATATTTCTTCCTAGGAGTCACGCAGACGGCGCTGCGCTCTCCGCTGTCTGACATGGGCGGGGGCGGTGCTAGGGCTGTTACCCCCATGGGGAGAGCCAGAATGAAATAATTTCTGCATCCTTAGTGCTTGTGGGGGGGGGGGAATCCCGTTGCACGTCTTGTCCCCCTGCCCCTGCTGCTCGGGCTGAGCAGGGCAATGCCTCTGACCTCCGGGGAGAGAGAGTGTGGCCGAGCCTGACGCTGTGTGTGTGAGCGGCAGGGAGGGGGCAGACGCAGCCATGCAGGAGCCACTTCGGTACGAGGGGGAGAACCATTTCACTCTCAATATCTTTACTCATCCTGCAATTCTTTTGGTTTGATGCTGAAGCAGAGGGAGGAGAGGGCAGGAAAGGGGTAATGCGAGCGAGACAGGAGGCGCTGGCAGGAGGAGAGGCAGAAGGGGTTTTGTTTCTGGGCCCAGGCACTGGGAACCGCAGACGGAAGGGGAGAGCTGCTGAACGGGTGGATGGAGGGACGACGGGAGGAGCGGCGCAGGTCTCTCGGGGCTGCTGAAGCCGTCTCTGTGGCAACGGGAGGCAGGGAGGAAGGCTTCAGACATCCTGGCCGGGTCTGCAGGTGCTGGGCCAGAGCCGAGAGGGTGAGACATGGGGACCAGAGGCAATAACCACATAAAGGAACTGCTGAGGGGGGAGAGGGGCAGGAGGGGAGAAGCAGGGGCAATAACCAGAGATACAGGAACAGCTGAGGGGGAAGAGAGGGGCGGGGGGGGGGGGGGGGGGGGGAGAAGCAGGGGCAATAACCAGAGATACAGGAACTGCTGAGGGGGGAGGGAGGGGAGAAGCAGGGGTAATAACCAGAGATACAGGAACTGCTGAGGGGGGAGGGAGGGGAGAAGCAGGGGCAATAACCAGAGATACAGGAACTGCTGAGAGGGGAGGGAGGGGAGAAGCAGGGGTAATAACCAGAGATACAGGAACTGCTGAGGGGGGAGGGAGGGGAGAAGCAGGGGCAATAACCAGAGATACAGGAACTGCTGAGGGGGGAGGGGGGGGAGAAGCAGGGGCAATAACCAGAGATACAGGAACTGCCGAGAGGCAGGAGGGGAGAAACAGGGGTAATAAGCAGAGATACAGGAACTGCTGAGGGGGGAGGGAGGGGACAAGCAGGGGTAATAACCAGAGAGACAGGAACAGCTGAAGGGGGAGAGAGGGGCAGGAGGGGAGAAGCAGGGGCAATAACCAGAGATACAGGAACTGCTGAGGGCGGAGAGAGAGGGGCAGGAGGGGAGAAGCAGGGGCAATAACCAGAGATACAGGAACTGCTGAGGGGGGAGAGAGGGGCAGGAGGGGAGAAGCAGGGGCAATAACCAGAGATACAGGAACTGCTGAGGGGGGAGAGAGAGGGGCAGGAGGGGAGAAGCAGGGGCAATAACCAGAGATACAGGAACTGCTGAGGGGGGGAGGGAGGGGAGAAGTAGGGGTAATAACCAGAGATACAGGAACTGCTGAGGGGGGAGGGAGGGGAGAAGCAGGGGTAATAACCAGAGATACAGGAACTGCTGAGGGGGGAGGGAGGGGACAAGCAGGGGTAATAACCAGAGAGACAGGAACAGCTGAAGGGGGAGAGAGGGGCAGGAGGGGAGAAGCAGGGGCAATAACCAGAGATACAGGAACAGCTGAAGGGGGAGAGAGGGGCAGGAGGGGAGAAGCAGGGGCAATAACCAGAGATACAGGAACAGCTGAGGGGGGAGAGAGAGGGGCAGGAGGGAAGAAGCAGGGGTAATAACCAGAGAGACAGGAACTGCTGAGGGGGGAGGGAGGGGAAAGCCGGGGCGATAACCAGAGATACAGGAAGTGCTGAGGGGGGAGAGAGGGGCAGGAGGGGAGAAGCAGGGGCAATAACCAGAGATACAGGAAGTGCTGAGGGGGGAGAGAGGGGCAGGAGTGGAGAAGCAGAGGCAATAACCAGAGATACAGGAAGTGCTGAGGGGGGAGAGAGGGGCAGGAGGGGAGAAGCAGGGGCAATAACCAGAGATACAGGAACTGCTGAGAGGAGAGAGAGGGGCAGGGAGGGGAGAAACAGGGGCAATAACCAGAGATACAGGAAGTGCTGAGAAGAGTTAGGGAGGTGGTTTTCTGGCTTATTTTTGGCTGGGGGGATCCTTCTCAGTAGGTTCTTTTACTTTTTCTTTGTAAAATGTGAAACAGAGAAGTGATTGTGGCGCCTGTGTGTGTCTCTTGGGCGCCTGTGTGTGTCTCCTGGGCGCCTGTGTGTGTCTCCTGGGCGCCTGTGTGTGTCTCCTGGGCGCCTGTGTGTGTCTCCTGGGCGCCTGTGTGTGTCTCCTGGGCGCCTGTGTGTGTCTCCTGGGCGCCTGTGTGTGTCTCTTGGGCGCCTGTGTGTGTCTCTTGGGCGCCTGTGTGTGTCTCTTGGGCGCCTGTGTGTGTGTCTTGGGCGCCTGTGTGTGTCTCTTGGGCGCCTGTGTGTGTCTCTCCTGGGCGCCTGTGTGTCTCCTGGGTGCCTCTGTGTCTCTCCTGGGTGCCTCTGTGTCTCTCCTGGGTGCCTCTGTGTCTCTCCTGGGCGCCTCTGTGTCTCTTGGGCGCCTGTGTGTGTCTCCTGGGCGCCTGTGTGTCTCTTGGGCGCCTCTGTGTCTCTCCTGGGCGCCTGTGTGTCTCTCCTGGGCGCCTCTCTCTCATTGTCTGACCTCTCAGAAGCTGGGGTTTTTTTTCTTTTTCTGGGTTGGGGTTCTAAGCCGCGTGCAGAAGCGCAGTTTCCTTCCTTGGTGTGTCTCTCAGGATTTCGGGGTCCCTGATTGAATTTATGGCTTCTTCCCCCTTATTCTTTGGGTTTGATATTTTAATTTTAAATCTCTCTCTCTCTGCAGGTGCAGCTCAGTCCCTATGGCTTCGTCAGGGTCCCCGGGGGCTCGCATGACCTCCTCCGTCAGCATCAACATCTCCACACCCGCTTTCTACGCCCCTCAGAAGAAGTTCGCTCCCGTGGTGGCCCCCAAGCCTAAGCTGAACCCTTTCAAAGGGGGGGCAGCTCCGGGCGGGCCAGAGTCGGATATGCCCCCTCCCCCGCCGGCCCTGCTGGGCTCCGGGAGTGCCCGGGCGCACATGGGGCGGGTGGGAGAGGTCCCGGGAGTGGCTCTGGCAGAAGGTAAGGTGGGAAGGCGCTGAGATTTCCCTCCTCCCTCTCCCTCTGCTTCTCTCGTGTGATTCCCTCTCTCTCTCTCTCTCTCTCTCTCTCTCTCTCCTTCAGAGTTCCCTCTGCCGCCCCCTCCCCCCGAGGAGCTGATGGCCTCGCCCACGGGTGCCTTCCCACCCCCGCCACCCCCAGCGTTTGAGGATCCATTCCCAGCGGCCCCGGAAGAGTGTTTCCCCTCCCCTCCTCCACCTGCCATGGACACGGAGACCCCAGCCGCCAGGAGATTGTCAGGACAGGTGAGAGGGGGGAGCGGGGAGGGCCGGGCCGCAGCAGAATTGGGGCAGGGGGACTAAGGGGCAGATTAGCAGGCGCTGGTGACTTTGTAAGATTTTCTTTCTCCCAACAGGACGTGAAGCCCCGTGCACAGCTCAGCAGCATAGACCGGGAGATAGACTCCCTCTCCCACATCTTA
Source organism: Rhinatrema bivittatum (assembly GCF_901001135.1). Classification (NCBI taxonomy): domain Eukaryota; kingdom Metazoa; phylum Chordata; class Amphibia; order Gymnophiona; family Rhinatrematidae; genus Rhinatrema; species Rhinatrema bivittatum. Next base: position 3,690,155 of record NC_042630.1, read on the forward strand.
GCCGACATGGAGAGGAACGACCCCTTTCAGAGCCGGGTGAGCGAGAGCTGGCTGGGCATGGAGCGGGAGGCCACAGCGGGGCTTCTCAGCCCGGGCAGGTTTTCGGGATTTCCACAAGGAGCCTGCATGCAGGAGAGAGAGAGAGGTGCATTGCATGCAGGAGAGAGAGAGAGGTGCATTGCATGCAGGAGAGAGAGAGAGGTGCATTGCATGCAGGAGAGAGAGGTGCATTGCATGCAGGAGAGAGAGGTGCATGCAGTGGGAGCAGGGCATGCACCTCTCTCTCTCTCCTGCATGCACCTCTCTCTCTCTCTCTCTCTCTCTCTCTCCTGCATGCACCTCTCTCCTGCATGCAATGCACCTCTCTCTCTCTCTCTCTCTCTCTCCTGCATGCACCTCTCTCCTGCATGCAATGCACCTCTCTCTCTCTCTCTCTCTCTCTCTCTCCTGCATGCACCTCTCTCCTGCATGCAATGCACCTCTCTCTCTCTCTCTCTCTCTCTCTCTCCTGCATGTTCCTCGTGGGTGCGTCGGAAACCTGACTGAGGACGCCACTGTGATGTTGCAATGCGTTTGCAGCAGCTCTGCCTCTTCCAGCAGGGAAGAGATGGATTGTGAAGCTGAGGATAGGGTTGTGGGGTGGGGGAGTAGCCTGGCACTTTGAGCAGTCTCTTTACCCTTCCGTCCCTCGGGAACAAGCTTGCTGCTGATATAATAAGTTGTAAGGTCCATGTAACTCGCCAGTTATCCGGCTAAATGAAGATTTTGGCACTTACCAGATAATTTGGGGACATTTCGGGGAGGAGTTACATCCTGGTTATTTCCGATATTCGGAGAGCAGACAAGCGACGTCTGGTCACGCCAAAGAGCTGTCCTAAAGTTAACTGAATAGGAAGGCCTGTGCATGCTTCAAACAAAACCCCAGTCAGCTCCTGGTGCAGGAGGCTCACAGTATGCTAATGATTCAGGAGTTTAAAAAAACAAACCCCAGTAACCCAAAAACATGTGCAGAAGATGTGCTAAGAATCCCTAAAATCCAATTTCTGTGCATAGAGCTTGATTTATCGCACAACGCGATCTGCAGGTAATTCTCAAAAGTATTTATGCGCTTTCGAAAATTGCTACTTTTACACACATAACACATAAGAAATTGCCATTCTGGATCAGACAAGGGCCCATCAAGCCCAATATCCTGTTTCCAACAGGATCCCAAGGGGTAGAGAGATTCCAAGCTGCTTATCCCAAGAATAAGCAGTGGATTTCTGTAACTTCACCCTAATAATGGTTTATGGACTTCTCTTCAAGAAATTTGTCTAAACTGTTTGTTTTTAAATCCAGCTACACTAACAGATTTCACAACATCCTCTGGCAACAAATTCCAGAGCTTAATTATGCCTCTGTATCGCTCCATGGTGAGACCGCACCTTGAATACTGTATACAATTCTGGTCACCGCATCTCAAAAAAGATATAATTGCGATGGAGAAGGTACAGAGAAGGGCTACCAAAATGATAAGGGAAATGGAACAGCTCCCCTATGAGGAAAGATTAAAGAGGTTAGGACTTTTCAGCTTGGAGAAGAGACGACTGAGGGGGGATATGATAGAGGTGTTTAAAATCATGAGAGGTCGTGAATCGGTTATTTACTCTTTCGGATAATAGAAAGACTAGGGGGCACTCCATGAAGTTAGCAAGTAGCACATTTAAGACTAATTGGAGAAAATTCTTTTTCACTCAATGCACAATAAAGCTCTGGAATTTGTTGCCAGAGGATGTGGTTAGTGCAGTTAGTGTAGCTGGGTTTAAAAAAGGATTGGATAAGTTCTTGGAGGAGAAGTCATTAATGGCTACTAATAAAGTTTACTTAGGGAATAGCCACTGCTATTACTGGCATCAGTAGCATGGGATCTTCTTAGTGTTTGGGTAATTGCCAGGTTCTTGTGGCCTGGTTTGGCCTCTGTTGGAAACAGGATGCTGGGCTTGATGGTTCCTTGGTCTGACCCAACGTGGCAATTTCTTATGTTCTTATGCGTTGAGTAACAAAATATTTTCTCTTATTAGTATTAAATGTATTACCCAGTAACTTCATTGTGTGTCCCCTGGTCTTTGTACTTTTCAAAAGAGTAAACAACTGATTAACGTTTACTTGTTCCATTCCTCTCATTATTTTATAGATCTCTATCATATCTCTTCTCCATGCTGAAGAGTCCTAACCTTTCTTCATAGGGGAATTGTTCCATCCCTTTTATCATCTTGGTCCCCCTTCTCTGTACCTTTTTCTAATTCTGCTGTATCTTTTTTGAGATGTGGTGATCAGACCTGCACACAATACTCAAGATGAGGTTGCACCATGGAGTGATACAGAGACATTATGATATTCTCTGTTTTATTCTCCATTCCTTTCCTAATAATCCCCAGCATTCTGTTTGTGTATGATATATGAACACAAGATGAGGATGCACCATGGAGTGATACAGAGACATTATGATATTCTCTGCTTTATTCTCCATTCCTTTCCTAATAATCCCCAGCATGCTGTTTGTGTATGATATATGAACACAAGATGAGGATGCACCATGGAGTGATACAGAGACATTATGATATTCTCTGTTTTATTCTCCATTCCTTTCCTAATAATCCCCAGCATTCTGTTTGTGTATGATATATGAACACAAGATGAGGATGCACCATGGAGCTATACAGAGGCATTATGATATTCTCTGTTTTATTCTCCATTCCTTTCCTAATAATCCCCAGCATTCTGTTTGTGTATGATATATGAACACAAGATGAGGATGCACCATGGAGTGATACAGAGACATTATGATATTCTCTGTTTTATTCTCCATTCCTTTCCTAATAATCCCCAGCATTCTGTTTGTGTATGATATATGAACACAAGATGAGGATGCACCATGGAGTGATACAGAGACATTATGATATTCTCTGTTTTATTCTCCATTCCTTTCCTAATAATCCCCAGCATTCTGTTTGTGTATGATATATGAACACAAGATGAGGATGCACCATGGAGTGATACAGAGACATTATGATATTCTCTGTTTTATTCTCCATTCCTTTCCTAATAATCCCCAGCATTCTGTGTGTGTATGATATATGAACACAAGATGAGGATGCACCATGGAGTGATACAGAGACATTATGATATTCTCTGTTTTATTCTCCATTCCTTTCCTAATAATCCCCAAGCATTCTGTTTGTGTATGATATATGAACACAAGATGAGGTCACACCATGGAGTGATACAGAGACATTATGATATTCTCTGTTTTATTCTCCATTCCTTTCCTAATAATCCCCAGCATTCTGTTTGTGTATGATATATGAACACAAGATGAGGTCGCACCATGGAGCGATACAGAGACATTATGATATTCTCTGTTTTATTCTCCATTCCTTTCCTAATAATCCCCAGCATCCTCTTTGCTTTCTTGGCTGCTGCTGCATGCTGAGCAGAAGACTTCAAAGTATTTTCAACGATGACACCTAGATCCTTTTCCTGAGTAGTGATTCCTAATGAGGAACCTTGCATTTTGTAGCTATAATTTGTGTTTCTCTTCCCTAAGTGCATCACTTTGCACTTGTCCACATTAAATTTCATTTGCCATTTGCATGCTCAGTCTCCCAGTTTTGCAAGTTCCTCTTGCAATTTCTCACAATCCCCTTGTGATTTGACAACTTTGAATAATTTTGTGTCATCGGCAAATTTGATCACCTCACTTGTTCCCATTTCCAGGACATATATAAATATATTAAAAAGCATCGGTCCTAGAACAGATCCCTGGGGTCTCCACTTTTCACCTTGGGAAAATTTACCATTCAGCCCTACTCTCTGTTTTCTATCTTTTAACCAATTGGCAATTCACAATAGGACACTGTCCCCTATCCCATGACTTTCTAATTTCCTAAAAAGTCTCTCATGAGGGACTTTGTCAAATGCTTTCTGGAAATCCAGATACAATTTATCACCTGGCTCACCTTTATCCACAGGTTTATTTACTCCCTCAAAAAATGTAGCCGATCTGTGAGGCAAGACTTCCCTTGGCTAAATCCATGTTGGCTTTGTCCCATTAAACTGTGCCTATCTATGTGTTCAGCAGTTTTATTCTTTATGATAGTTTCTACCATTTTGCCTGGCACAGATGTCAGACTCACTGGTTTGAAATTTCCTGGATCACCCCTTGATCCCTCTTTAATAATTGGTGTTACATTGACAACCCTCCAGGTGCCATAGATGATGTTATTGATAGTTCTTTCAGCACTCTGGGATGTATACGTCTGGTCCAGGTGCTTTACTTTGTCAGTTTGCCCTAATACATCTTCCAGGTTCACTGAGATTTGTTTCACTTCTGCTGAATCATCACCTTTGAATATTATTTCTGGCTTGAGTATCTCTCTTATGTCTTCCTCAATGAATACTGAAGCAAAGAACTCATGTAGTCTCTCTGCTATGGCTTTGTCATCCCTAAGTGCTCCTTCTACACATGATCATCTAATGGTCCAACTGATTCCCTTGCAGGCTTTTTCCCTTGAATGTACCTGAAAAAGTTTTTATTATGAGTTTTTACTTCCACGGCAAGCTTCTTTTCAAATTTTCTCTTTAGCCTTTTCTCATAGGGGAGCCATTCAGTCATCTTTCTCTGTGCCTTTTCTAATGCAACTAGATCTCTTTTGTGATTCGAAGACCGGAATTGTACACAGTATTCAAGGTGTGGTCTCACCATGGAGTGATATAGAGGCATTATGACATTTTCCGTTTTATTCTCCATTCCTAATAATTCCTAACATTCTGTTTGCTTTTTTCACCACCACAGGTCTCTGAGATGCCAATGTCATCATTCACTGCTCTACACTCTAATTCTCCCATCTTACTTCTTAGACTTCTGGCACTAGCATACAAACATTTCAAAGTTTGATTTTTGTTTGTATTTTCATTCTGCTTTTTAATTGATAGGGATAAGTTAGAATCTTTTAGCTCAGGTGAGTTTTTAGTTACAGGCACTTGGACTACTTTTCTAATTATTGGAACCTCACTGTCGGGATGCCCTAATTCTAATGCATCATTAGTATCCTTTAAAGATACCTCTCTCCGAACCATGCGCTGCTGATCGACTGTCTGCTTTCCCCTTTGTTCTAGTTTAAAAGCTGCTCTATCTCCTTTTTAAAGGTTAGCGCCAGCAGTCTGGTTCCACCCTGGTTAAGGTGGAGCCCATCCCTTCAGAAAAGACTCCTCCTTCCCCAGTTCCTTGCAAAACTGAATCCCTTTTCCCTGCACCATCGTCCCATCCACGCATTGAGACTCCAGAGAGCATTTCACAACTCCTTTGTGCACGAATCAAGTTTTGTGCATATTCTGGCTGGCTGCAGTGCACAGTCAACATGTGACTGGACACGCGTTTTGTATGCACATCCATCACCTCCGATACAAAATGGAAGTGTGTAGCTGATGGCGCTCATCACATGTACATTCTTGTTGCTGATGTTAGTACTTATTTCCTCCTGATGCAAAAAAAAAAAAAAGTACGCCCTCACACCTTTACTCTCCAAAATGAATGCCTGCTCCGGAACAGGCGTTAATTCCTGAGGAGCCCAAAAAGCTTACAGAAAAGCAGAAAATACTGCTTTTCTGCACTTCCTCTGACTTAATATCATGGCGAGGAACTGAAAAAGGAAAAACCTTTTAAAAACAAAAAAAAAAAAGGTGCTGGCAGTCAGGCTCAATTATCGAGCATCCCACTTTCCTAACCCGTGGCTGTGCGTAAGTTAGGAAAAGGGATGCTCGTAAAATTGAGCGTCCGTTTTCCTAAGCCGCTGACAGCCACCTCTCCTGGGCGTCGGACGTGCAATTTCTCCTAGCACCTCCCATTTAAATATTAAATCAGGTGGACCGGTCCATGTTAGAGGAGTCCGTTTTCCGCGCGCTGATCGTGTTTTTTGAGCACAGGAATGCTTTGTGTACAAAGTGTTTTATGCACAAACATCCTGTGTGCAGGACCCCCTGTACCATGAACCCTGGGATCAGCCCCATAGAGCAGGCGCTACGGCTCCAGGGTTAAGCCGCTGCATCGGGGAGTAATATCTCATGCCTTCGTTAACGGGGGATTTAAAGGGAGGCGCGCCAGTCTGTGTGCGCGTCTTCTGCACTGCGAATAACGTCCATGCATGCAGCCCGGCTCGCCTTATTGCACTGGGCCCCCTGCAGAACCTGAATGTAACTCTCCGTGGGCTGGCGCTGAACAGTGTGCAGAGCTGATTGGGTAGTGGCTCTGCTCTTTGAGCACTGGTTCTGTGCAGTAGCCGGTTTGGCTCTGGAGTTGATAAATAGCTGCTTGTATCTCGTTCTAGACCTGGACCGCCTCTTCTGCTTGGGTGTTGGCTGCAGAGCGTGATCTGTCTTACTCTGCAGCACATGCCCTGCTCAGCTACATGGGGTGGGGGTTGCTTCCTGTTTTTGCTTCCTCTTGAAGCTTCCTATTCTCGTGCGGTTTATTTTTAAAGTCGGCTTACTGGAGGAGGGCTGATTTTAGGGTCAAGAAGGCATTCTGGGAGTGGTGATTCTCTTTCGCTGACTCTGTGACCTCAGGGGAGTCGCAGTATCACCCTGATCCTCGGCTCTGTCACTGACTTTCTCATGTGAGCCTGGGAGAGTCACTTTATCTCCCTGTGCCTCAGTCCTAATCCCCGGCTCTGTCGCAAACTCTCTGGATCACCAAAGTTGTGACTAGAATGGAGCAAGATGCCTTTAAAAACTGATGCGAAGTTGCCATCTAGTGGTGGAAGGCAGAACTGTCACTGTGTGTTTTCCCATTTCTAGCAGGTTACATTAGTGGCACTGAAAACTTCTCGCTTTGTTACTTCCCTCAGGAGATGCTGCTTTAATCCCTGGTGCTGTCCTGATTTTAACACAGGGGACAGACTGAATAATTTGGGGTGAGGGAAGGAGGAAGGTTCTGACCACTGAAAGGAGAGTTGGATAAAGAGACTCGGGGGTGGGGGATATTGTCAGATCTCCGTCTCTCTCTGTATTATATCGTAGGGTTTTGGAAGTTATGTCGGGAGTGCGCTGGTTGCTTTGGAGGTTGTGTTGTCCGTCTGTTATCGGATCCACGTTTTGAATTATCCAAACTGTCAAGAGGGCACGCGTGCAGCATGGGTGGATAATTCTTATCGTGGTCTGACATGAGATCCTTCAGCCTGAAAAGGATACGGTTGTGGCTCTGGAAGAGGTGACTTTTATTCATTTTTCTTTCCTTCCAGGTGACGCGCAGCATTGTTGACACCCCTGACCCCGTCCCTGTTCCTCCTGCCGCCCCGCCACTTCCTGTTCCCAAAGCCGGTCCAGCTACCCCACCCACCGCCCCGTGGGCCGCCCGGCCGCAGCAGACGTACAGCCCTGTGCCCGTCCCCGTGGCATCGAAATCTGCAGTGGCAGCTCCACCGTCTGCTCCCCCCGCCCCCTTCACACAGGCTTGGCCCAGACCCGCTCCTGGAGGGCCACCGCCAGCGTCCACCAAAGCCCCCGGGGCTGCCCAGCCGCGCTTCCCTCCCCCTGCTGGAGCAGGGCCTTCATCGCAGAGAGACGCGTCCCGAGTCCCAGCGTCCTCCGGCGCCAAACCCGCCCCCTCAGCAGGGTTTGGCTACGTCCAGCAGCGGGAGAAGCCCACGGTCCAGGAGAAGCCCTGGCCACCCGTGGCGACGGTAAGGAGGGGAGGGGGTCCTGGTGTCCTGTGTTGTTTCCCAAGGGTAAGAATTTAAACCTTTTGGGCAAGGAGCGCTGCTTAGGAAGCTGAAGCTCCTTGGCTCTCCCCCCGCACCACTTCCACTCTCCTTCAGCCCAGGTCCTGTACTGACTGGGGGGGGCTGGTGCTTTTCATCCAAGGCGGGGGGGTGCCCAGAGTGCTTGGCAGCCCTGTACTTCACATCCGGTGCCCATATGCAGCCATCTCGGGGGTGGGAAATCTGACCGACCTGGTTTTGAGCAGCTGATCCCTTAAGGATTGGGGGAGGGAGGGGAAAGGGATCTGTGTCCGAAATATTGGATAACAGCATTTCAAGTCAAGAAAATTGGTAAGATCTTCCCCTCCCCTCCCCTCCCCTCACTCCTGTAGTTATTGCTCTGAGTTGTTGGGTTTTTCATTTTCTGAGGGGAGGGTATTAGTGTCTACAAAGGGCCTGGAAGTTTCCCTCAAGTCCTTCAGATGATGATAAAAAGTGCACGCCTTAGAATTAAGAAACAAAATACACTGGGATGGAGGAAGGAAAGGAGACCTAGGAATAAGACCCAAAGGGGGGTGCCGTGGAGGTCAGTGGATGGGCTCAGACCCAAGCTAGGGCAGTCCCTTTGCTTTGAAACCAAGGAATTTCCTTTAATTCCCCCCTGTGGCATCGGAACAGTGCTATCTAGTGGTCATTCACCTGAACTGCATGTGCGCATTTCTCCCTCCCCTGGTGCTGGAGACTGGGGACCGGGACTGCTTAGCTGCTCTTTCACCTTGGGAAGCAGGCAAAGTGTTTTTGCTTCCCTGCACCACTGATGCTTGCTATCATTTTTTTTCCTTTTTCTTTAGGGGGTTCAGCAGCAGCACCGGGTGTCTGAGCCACCTACGGAGGTCCCCCGGGGTCCCCCACGGGGTAACGGCCTGTCCATGAAGGAGGTGGAAGAGCTGGAGAGGCTGACGCAGAACCTCATGAAGGAGATGGACAACCCGCCCCCTACGGAGGCAGCGACAACAGGTATAAACCATCCTAGTGCCCCCCACCCCCCCCCCCCCCCCGAAACACGGTCGCCCTGGTGTAGGCAACAAATAGGAATCCTTTTATGCTCGCCCGTCCCTGCTGGGTCGTGTGTCCTCACAGGGAGAAGAGCGATGTATGTGCTCATTTATTGCAGAACATTTTTATTTTGCCAATCCATAAACAAGTTCTCAGCAGAGTACCGCGTAAAATACCCAGTAACGTCCACGTAATGCAAATTAAAACGGAAATCCATAAAACAATATCATGCGTAATAAAATTACGTCGAGTAAAAGAAATCAAGAAAGCCAGTAAAAGCCTCCGCTAACCAAATAGGAAAAAGCTTGCATAAAAAAATAAAGCTTTTAACTTTTTTTTTTTTTGCTCCGGTCGGCTCTATAATACCAGAGCAGCAATGGTAAAAGCTCTGAATCTGATCTCCACTCACTGCAGCCCTTTAAAAGACAATATTTAAAGCAAGGGTTCCCATGGAGCTCGGGGTACATGTGGGAGAACTAATAGGGAACGTGCGGCTGGGCTGGGACTTCAGTGGGGACGATTAAAAGTCAAGAAGCAATCCTAATCCAACCCGAGGCTGGGAGAGATACTCGTGGGCCTTTCTATTCATGTATTAAAGGACGGGCAGCCCAAATCTATACTTACTTAATGCAAGGCTCCACATTAGGAGTCACCACTCAGGAAAAGGATCTGGGTGTCATCGTTGAAAATACGTTGAAATCTTCTGCTCAGTGAGCAGCAGCAGCAGCCAAGAAAGCAAAGAGGATGCTGGGGATTATTAGGAAAGGAATGGAGAATAAAACAGAGAATATCATAATGTCTCTGTATCCTCCATGGTGCAACCTCATCTTGAGTATTGTGTGCAGTTCTGGTCATCGCATCTCAGGAAAGATACAGCAGAATTGTAAAAGGTGCAGAGAAGGGGGACCAAGATGATAAAGGGGATGGAACAATTCCCCTGTGAAGAAAGGCTAAAGAGGTTAGGACTCTTCAGCTTGGAGAAGAGATGGCTGAGGGGAGATATGATAGAGGTCTATAAAATAATGAGTGGAATGGAATGAGTAAAGGTTAATCAGTTGTTTACTCTTTCAGAAAGTACACAATGAAGTTACTAGATGCACAGGGGAGGTTCTAGCCACTTTTAGAAATGTGAGAGTCCATCTTGAAGTTTTGATCAAGTTGAACCTTGAGGCTTCTTACTGATTCTTTGAGCTGAAGGTAGAGTTCTGACAGGGAAGGTAAATATTGTAGGAGATGATCTTGGCAGCTTGACTAGAGGAGTTGTGATTTGGAGAGATTTAATTTGGGTTTGTAAAACAGTCATTGAGATTAGTAATGGAAGAGGTTTGGTTGGATCCTGTTTTGATGCAGAGCTGAATGTCATCCATGAATAGATAACGTGAATAACATTTCAGATTGGATGAGTATAAATGTTGAACACAACTGGGGAGAAAACAGATTAAAACAGCTAAAGATCCCTACACAAAACCTATATGCTAGCAGAATCCCTCACCTCTGACATGCATGCAGAATTCAGACAGAACCTCATCAAATACAGAATAAAGAGACCATAAAATATAAACTGAAACATGCAGACAGAAATTGAACTGGAAACCACAATAAGCCAGACCTTGCATGTAGTGCAACAATGGAAAAACAAACATCACCATTCCTCATAAAACATCAAACAACAAAATCAAGAAATATAAACATCATAATAGTAGTAAAGCCATATTAATAAAAAGAATAAAATATTTCAAAATAGCTAATAGAATAACATCAAATTTAACTCATTAAAACTTTTTTTTTTCCAAACACCAATAAAATATTACATAACACCACCCAATATCGCTCCATGGTGAGACCGCACCTTGAATACTGTGTACAATTCTGGTCGCCGCATCTCAAAGATATAATTGCGATGGAGAAGGTACAGAGCAGGGCAACCAAAATGATAAGGGGAATGGAACAGCTCCCCTATGAGGAAAGACTAAAGAGGTTAGGACTTTTCAGCTTGGAGAAGAGACGGCTGAGGGGGGATATGATAGAGGTGTTTAAAATCATGAGAGGTCTAGAACGGGTAGATGTGAATCGGTTATTTACTCTTTCGGATAATAGAAGGACTAGGGGGCACTCCATGAAGTTAGCATGGGGCACATTTTAAAAGTAATCTGAGAATTTTTTCACTCAGTGAATAGTTAAGCTCTGGAATTCATTGCCAGAGGATGTGGTTACAGCAGCTAATGTAACTGGATTTAAAAATCCATAAACTGCTGCTGTTAAATTTTATTTAAGGTTTGGGTACTTGTGACTTGGATTGGCCGCTGTTGGGACACAGGATACTGGGCTTGATGGATCTTTGACATGACTCGGAGTGGCAAGTCTTTTTTTATTCTTAAGAGACCATAAGTGATTTAAATTTAAACAGATTCTGCTGGTAAAACCAGATGAAGAATATGAGCAGCCACACAAGTGGGGAATTTGATAACCTGCGTAAATCCAAGAGCCATCGTGGCAGGTAGGAGTTCAGGTTTAGCAGAACAAGATGTACTAAAGGAAATCTTAAAATCTCCCAACCTTAAAATTGTGTGTGTTTTTTCTTTTAGATAGAGCAAGAAGCTCAATTCTTGGTGACGATTCAGGATTAGAACTAGGGGGCCAGCATAACGCTAGGAAACCCTAGGATTGTGCAGTGAAAAATACGGCTTCAAAATTCTCAGACGAGGCCAATGCTAGATTCCCCCTAAATTAAAAGCAGACGAGAGTCCCTGAAGTAGCCTCTTCCCCCCCCCCCCCCCAACCCCCTCAGAGAGGGTGCACTTGTCTGCTGGTGCTCACCTTCCTTCCTCTCTGCGCAGAGTTCTGCGGAATTTGCCGGAAGCCCCTTTCTCGGACCCAGCCTGCCGTGCGAGCTCTGGACCAGCTCTTCCACGTGGAGTGTTTCACCTGCTTCAAATGTGAACGGGAGCTGCAGGGACATCAGTTCTACGACATGGACGGGAAGCCCTTCTGCGAGGAGTGTTACACGGTGAGTGGGGGCTCCCTGCGCCCATCCTCGGAGCACTCTAATGCTGGGGCTGATGAGCTGGGTGACTCTCTCTGGCATTCCCTGCCTCCTTTTCTTCTCTTGCAGGGCACCCTGGAGAAGTGCAGTGTCTGCAAGAAGACCATCACAGACCGGATGCTTCGGGCCACAGGGAACTTTTACCACCCGCACTGCTTCACCTGCGTGGTGTGCCACGTAAGCCTGGAAGGAGCCCCGTTTATCGTGGACCAGGGTAACCAGCCGCACTGCGTGGAGGATTACCACAGGTATGGTGGAGCCACATCCCGGGAGGAGCCATGTTAAGCTCTGATAAAACGCAGGGAAGACAGTGATGCGGAGGCGGCTGAGCAGGGGATTACAGCTCACTGTGTAGTGCTTGCAGGGGGGAGGCTTAGGTTGTGGGACGGCTGGGCTGCCTGTCCGGGGTCTCGGTCCTCGTCCGTTTCGTTTCTTTCAGTGCTGAGTCTGTGTCTCCTCCTCTCTCGGCAGGAAGTACGCCCCACGTTGCTGCGTCTGCGATGAACCCATCATGCCCGAGCCCGGCAAGGATGAGACTGTGCGTGTGGTCGCTCTGGAGAGGAATTTCCACATGAAATGTTACACGTGCGAGGTAAGGCTGGCGCTTCACTGCGCACCCCCTTTCTTCCCCCCGTCTGTCCTATTGTTTTGCCCTCCCTTGTAAGGACTCGTGTGTGAGTGTGTGTTTTATATTTCTGCCCCAGGACTGTGGCAAGCACCTCTCGATCGAGGCAGATGAGGGTGGATGTTACCCCTTGGACGGACACGTCCTGTGCATGGCGTGCCACACCCGCCGCGCCAGGGCCGCTGCTTCATGAGGACGGCGACAGAAAGGGAGGCTCAACCTATGGGACCAGGCTCCTCTCTTACCCCCATCCTCTTCCAACTTCAGTGCATGGATCAGCCCTCCCTTTTTATAAACGGGGATTAGTACTCATTCCTCTCTTCACTGGTGCCACATCCCTCTTTCTTTCCACTGCAGTGGCAGAAGTGCCTGGGTGGGGCTTCTACATGGCCTCCCCCCAGCCTCCTGCAGTGCCATTGCCAGTAAACGGGATTTTTTTCCCCCCTTCCCTTCACACCCCAGGGAAGGTGAGGGCTCGGATGGACCATTTACTCTGCCAGTGCTACATTTTTGTATGTTTTGAAATTGCCATTCCTTCTGGACTCCTACGAGCACTGCTTTAATCTTCAGGGCTCGAGGGAGAGCGTGGTCAGATAGACCCTAGGCCCTGCTTTTGGGGGGGGGGGGAGGGCTGCTATCTGTGTTCGGGTCTGGGGGGGGAGGGCAATGTATTCCTATAATTCCTACACTTTTTTTTTTTTCTCTCCCTCATCTTCCTCTCCGGCCTTAGAGCACAAGGTGTAGGGAGTGGTGGTGGGGGAAAGCCACGCTGCCCCTCTGAAGCTGTTTGCTTCGACCTCCTGGAAAACGGTACTCTGCTGTGTATACCCAATAAAGAGCATTTTCAGTAGCGCGTGTCCTCCTTTCTGGCGTTGTGCTGTGTGTGTGTGTGAAACAAAAATCTGCCCTCCCTCGTCCCCCGGTCACCAATGAGTGGATGGGGAAGCTCGTTTCATGGCACTGGAAGTTACCTTTCAGAGTTAGGAAGAGCGGGGTGCAAAAGTTTAGTTCTAAAGCTTAGGAGCAAGGCTTCCTCTTTTTTTGGTTATTTTCTGTATTTGTTTTTTGCTTTTCTCTGTCCTTCCCCTCACTGCCGTCCCTGTCCTGGGAGCAGGGGATGATCTGGCAGGGGTGGACATTTTCCACTCCGGTATTAGGAACCTTTTTTTTGTTTGCAAAGGGGGAAGCTACTGAAGGTAGAAAGTACTGTGACTCTGTGTGTGACTGTATGACTCTGTGTGTGTATGCGTGAGACTGTATAACTGTGTGTGTGTGTGACTGTATAACTCTGTGTGTGTGTGTGTGACTCTGTGTGTGTGTGAGAGACTGTATAACTCTGTGTGTGTGTGTGTGACTCTGTGTGTGACTGTATGACTCTGTGTGTGTGTGAGAGACTGTATAACTCTGTGTGTGTGTGTGTGACTCTGTGTGTGACTGTGTGTGTGTGTGCTGCTCTGAATCTCTTCTTTTCCAGGCCTCTCAAACGTTTCTGTAGGAGGAGGGCAGTTTTTTGCTCAGGTCACCCTCCCCACTCTGCCAATCCCTTCTTTCCATGGCTTCCGTGTCCTGGTGTCTCAGCAAACCTCAGTCCCTGCTGCAGCAGTCGGCTGGAGAAAGGTGCTGAATCTCTCACTGGAGGGAGGGGCTCGGGGGGTGCTTAAGGAAAACCGGAAATATTTCTTAACTTAGACTGGGTGGCTGCATGCAGTGGCGTCCCAGGGCCGTTGGTAAATGCAAAAATAATTCAAGAGAACTTGAGAGGCACGGAGCCTACCCAGCGGTGGGAGAGTGAGGAGTTAAAGCTTGGGACAAGCACAGAAGCTCTGCCCTAGCGAAGGATGGAGACAGAGGACGTGTGCTGGTGGTGTATACGAGGGGAGTCTTCCTATCTGCTATCAAAAGCCGAGGGATCAGGCAGCCTCATGGGCTATCGCTGCTTCACTGAGAGGCGAGAGGAGGCCTGGGATCGGGAGAGGTGGGAGAAGGGAAGCCCATATCTTAGATAGAGACAGGGATGATCCTCCGCATGTAAAGATGCTTTGTGGTAGCTCTGACGAGCTGGTTCAGTAAATCCGGCGCACTATGCAACGTGCTCCTTAAGAACATAAGAACATAAGAACATAAGAACATGCCATACTGGGTCAGACCAAGGGTCCATCAAGCCCAGCATCCTGTTTCCAACAGAGGCCAAACCAGGCCACAAGAACCTGGCAATTACCCAAACACTATTTATTTATTTATTTATTTAAGGGTTTTTTATATACCGGGGCACGTTAAAAACATCACCTCGGTTCACAATGTAACATAACATAGCAACAGGCTTTACAATAAATTTATAGGAGGAGGAAACATTGAGGCAATTAATTCAACTTGAAAGGTGGTTACATGTTCACATATTTTAAGTATATTCACATTAACTATATTTACATTTTAATTATTCACATGATGCCAGGGAATATATGTGGTTAGATCAGGTAAGAAGATCCCATGCTACTGATGCAATTAATAGCAGTGGCTATTCCCTAAGTAAACTTGATTAATAGCAGTTAATGGACTTCTCTTCCAAGAACTTATCCAAACCTTTTTTGAACCCAGCTACACTAACTGCACTAACCACATCCTCTGGCAACAAATTCCAGAGATTTATTGTGCGTTGAGTGAAAAAGAATTTTCTCCGATTAGTCTTAAATGTGCTACTTGCTAACTTCATGGAATGCCCCCTAGTCCTTCTATTATTCGAAAGTGTAAATAACCGAGTCACATCTACTCGTTCAAGACCTCTCATGATCTTAAAGACCTCTATGATATCCCCCCTCAGCCGTCTCTTCTCCAAGCTGAACAGCCCTAACCTCTTCAGCCTTTCCTCATAGGGGAGCTGTTCCATCCCCTTTATCATTTTGGTTGCCCTTTTCTGTACCTTCTCCATTGCAACTATATCTTTTTTGAGATACGGCGACCAGAATTGTACACAGTATTCAAGGTGTGGTCTCACCATGGAGCGATATAGAGGCATTATGACATTTTCCGTTTTATTAACCATTCCCTTCCTAATAATTCCTAACATTTTATTTGCTTTTTTGACTGCTGCAGCACACTGAGCTGACGATTTCAATGTATTATCTACTATGACGCCTAGATCTCTTTCTTGGGTGGTAGCTCCTAATATGGAACCTAACATCGTGTAACTACAGCTAGGGTTATTTTTCCCTATATGCAACACCTTGCACTTGTCCACATTAAATTTCATCTGCCATTTGGATGCCCAATCTTCCAGTCTTGCAAGGTCCTCCTGTAATGTATCACAGTCTGCTTGTGATTTAACTACTCTGAATAATTTTGTATCATCTGCAAATTTGATAACGTCACTCATCGTATTCCTTTCCAGATCATTGATATATATATTGAAAAGCACCGGTCCAAGTACAGATCCCTGAGGCACTCCACTGTTTACCCTTTTCCACTGAGAAAATTGACCATTTAGTCCTACTCTCTGTTTCCTGTCTTTTAACCAGTTTGTAATCCACGAAAGGACATCGCCTCCTATCCCATGACTTTTTAGTTTTCGTAGAAGCCTCTCATGAGGGACTTTGTCAAACGCCTTCTGAAAATCCAAATACACTATATCTACCGGTTCACCTTTATCCACATGTTTATTAACCCCTTCAAAAAAATGAAGCAGGTTTGTTAGGCAAGACTTCCCTTGGGTAAATCCATGTTGACTGTGTCCCATTAAATCATGTCTTTCTATATGCTTTACAATTTTGATCTTGAGGATAGTTTCCACTATTTTTCCCGGCACTGAAGTCAGGCTCACTGGTCTATAGTTACCTGGATCACCCCTGGAGCCTTTTTTAAATATTGGGGTTACATTGGCCACCCTCCAGTCTTCAGGTACAATGGATGATTTTAATGATAGGTTACAAATTTTAACTAATAGGTCAGAAATTTCATTTTTGAGTTCCTTTAGTACCCTGGGATGCATACCATCCGGTCCAGGTGACTTGCTACTCTTTAGTTTGTCAATCTGGCCTACTACATCTTCCAGGTTGACAGTGATTTCGTTCAGTTCGTCTGACTCATCACCCCTGAAAACCAACTCCGGAACTGGTATCTCCCCAACATCCTCACTATTATTCTGTCACGAAACAGGGTTCCAAGGAAGAAATAATATGCGCTGGCTGAAGATTATGCCAGTTCCATGGACTGACCACTCCGTCATCTTATTCTCTTTAACAAAATCTTTGAAAGTGAAGAATCAAATGCAGATAAAATCTATTTGATCCCAGATGGTTTCTATGATTTTAGAGCCAGGTAGATGTGGATGTTGTTCGAGATCGCTAGGGCCTTTTTCTGGAAGGCTAGATTATTCTGAAGTTACCAATTTGGTGAAAAAGTTGCATTAGCTAATACATAGATAGGGGGCCCCCGTCCCCATGATTGATTACCATCAGGCATGACAAGAATATTGACCCTTGGTTTACATATGAATTAATTCAGAAAAGACAGGAATTGGGGAAGGCTGAGAAGAGGTGGTGTAAGGGTTCAACCTTGTGTAAGAGAGAGGTATAGGAGGGGCAATTTTAAGAGATTTATAAGAATAACATGCAACCAATCAGAACGGAGGAATATTCTAGTTTGATAACATGAATCAACCAAAGGAACTATTTTGTATGCTGAAAAAGGTGCAAGGCTTATTATTATTATTATTATTATTGGGGGAGCCCTGGAGCTGGCTCTGGGTTACACAATCTGAGCAAGAAAACTATGATCCTTGTGTCCCATTCACTTCACACAGCTGGATTAGGAGTTGCCTTTATTGGAAGACTGTGCTGCAGCAGTGATGGTCGCAACAGTCTGGGCTTCGTTTGAAAGTTCAGAGAGCCTTTTCCTTTGTTGCTGAGAATTTGAGAATATTTTCCAGGTAACAGTGAAGCCTGGAAAGTGCTTCCTAACTATTGGTTAGAAAGCTGTGCTATGAATTAAAAGGTTTATGAAAATAATAAATAATAATAATTCTTTGTGAGTTGGTCTGAGTATTCAATGTGTTTATTTTTTGCTGATGTTTTGATATGGGACCATTATCCTCTGTGAGCTGGGAGGCAGCAAACCACAGTTCCAACATCAGACAAATGCGTTTGGATAATATCAGGGTGTAAATAATATAAGAACAGATTGCAGTGCAGAGACCCCTGCAGGTAGAGCAGGATTACAGGCGGAAACCGAGGATGTGCTGGTAGAGAAGGACCATGGGGCCCCTGCAGTTTCCTTCCTGGTGCAGGATGGCAGGGTCCGGTGATCTCCGGCTTTTACCTTCACTTCCTCACAAGCAGGAATCTGTGTCTCGGGCTTTCTTGAATTCTGTTAGTGTTGATGTCTGCGCTGCCTCCCCATGATTCTGCCTCTCCCTCTGCTAAGAAATATTTCCTTTCGTTACTCCTGAGCCCTTTCCCTTTGCAGTCTCCTATCACGACCTCTGGAGTTCCCTTTCCACTGATAAAGATTTATGTCAGGGAGTGTATAGGAAACTCCCTCCCTGCTCGCGTGGCCTGGTCCTCCTTAAGAACCAACCCTGCAAGGGCTCCTGGGGAGGACCCCTGGGCACAGGATGAGAAGGCAGGGCCCACCAGAGTGTACTGGAATACCACCTATGTTTATGGACCTCGAATTGATCTAAGATCTGCCAGGGTAAGCAGACTTTAGTTCTGTATTTTCTTTCCCCATTCTGTAAATAAAGTTTGTGTGCGTGTGGGAACCAGCCAGAGCTTGTCTGCCTCTATCCACCCACAAGCAGCAACACAAGCAGAGGTCATTCCCCCCAGCTGGGTCATAGCAGAAGCTTCCCCCATGGAAAGAACTCACCTCTGGGCAGGGGCATGGAAAGAAAGCCCCAAGAGACAAATTATTTTGTGTACCCTCTGAGGAGATGCCCCTAAGGAGAAAAGGTTTACATAACGTATGAGATTCAGTCTCTCTGTGCCCCAGGTACAATTGCAGTAGAGGATGAGGAGTGACATTACAGTTCTGCTGGCTCGGAGATGGGCATCCAGGCAAGGGTTGCAGATGTCACCCTCCTGATGTGGCCACAAAGGGGTGTGGCGAGGCGGAAAGCTGGAAGATTCGTCGGGGCAAAAGGGAGGAGACATGCCAAAATGCAAGTGGCCAGAATTTGTAGGAGAACTGGGCTGTGAAATTTGGGAGGTAAGAAAAGTTGGGAAAACTTTGCGGAAGTCCAATGCCCCAAGAAGATGCTAATGGCTAAGGACACCAGACTGGACCCCAGAAGCAGGAAGGGTACCATATCGGACATTTGCTGCGTCAGACAGAGGACGAGGGTATGGCTAAGGCTGGCAACATTCACACCGCAGAAGATGCTTAGCCATGCTGTGAACCAAAGGTTACAGAAGCAGAGGAAGACCAGGCAGGTGAAAAGAGTCATGAAGAAGTCTTCCATGAGGTAGAACAATTTCCTGAATCATACACTCCAGGCAAAGGTTGGACAATGCCAGGCAACGTAGGATCTTCTCAGATGAGGCCAAAGATGTATTCTTCCTCCACATGCTAATGCCGACAGACAAGATCAGAAGGTTTCCCATAATACCAATGAGAAAGAAAATCTCATTAGTAACCAAGGCCACTGTCTTTCTGATGGGTAAGATTGCTGCACTCCTCCAATCTTCAGACCAGATCCTTACATCTTAAGTAATTGTAACTTGGCTTGTTCAACCCTCCTGTCTTTGGTGGGACAGTCCATCCATGTTTTCAGTCAGATTTATTATTCATTCCAGTCCCATGTGAAAAGTTAAACCATCTCCATGGATTCCCTAGAGGACTGGGTTCAATGACAGATCCCTGGAACGCACAGGATATACCTGAGGACTCCCTCGTATAGGATGAAGGAGCCTGACTCTGTGATCTTTCTCTTCCTCTCATCCTTCAAGTACTGACATGGAGTGCTCTCTGATGGAGGACTTGGATGGTTCTCATAAAACAATTTGTTGTCTTGCTTGGATTGTCAAATGGCTGAATATTTTCTTGACCGATACAATTGCTTGGCATCCTTGATTGGTTTCCCTACTTCTGCCTGCCTGGTCTGCAGTTTTTGCTAATATCCACTAATCTGTAACCTTCCTTGAGAGCAGGGCAAGGTCAGATATAGACAACTGTACCCTGGGACAGAACTACTTAATTTGGATTATATAATGAGTATGAAGCATTTCAGCACGGCTTAGGGTCATTCTGGTGTTATCCCCATGATAATGCAATATTTGTCCGTATTAATGGAAGCGTTATTTGAGAGTCACTGGAATGGTATATTCAGACATTAAAAGTGTCTTATTACAATACAGATGCTCGGTGCCTCATACATGAAATAAGCTGAACCCTTGTCTCCTCATGACCGTATCTCCAAAGGGACAGAGACAGGATGGAGGCAGTCCAGAGAAGGGCGACCAAAAAGGTGGACGGTCTTCATCAAATGACTTATGAGGAGAGATTGAAGAACTTAAATATGTACACCCTGGAGGAGAGGAGGAGCAGAGGTGATATGATACAGACTTTCAGAAAGGTTTTAATGATCTAAAGTCAATGACAAACCTTTTCCGTTGGAAAAAAATCAGCAGAACTAGGGGTCATGATTTAAAACTCCAGGGAGGAAGACTCAGGACCAATGTCAGGAAGTATTTCTTCACGGAGAGGGTGGTGGATGCCTGGAACGCCCTTCCGGAGGAAGTGGTGAAGACCAGAACTGAAGGACTTCAAAGGGGCGTGGGATAAACACTGTGGATCCATAAAGTCTAGAGGATGTGAATGAAGAGAAGAGGCATGGGGGTGGCTTGTGGGAATGTCGGCTACTACCTGGGGATTTATACCCTTATTCAATAAACATACACATGGTTAATGCGATTCCAACATTGCTCTATGCTTCAACGGCAAGAGGAAATGTGGTAAAAAGGATTTGCATTCCCAAATAAGCGTGGGAGTAGCTTGCTTGTTACAGCGGTTACTACCCTGAACCAATCAAGCCTTCACTTCACTTTCAATGTATATCCAGCATAGCTCTCTGCTTCAGTGGCAGGGGGAGATGAAGATAAGAGGATTTACAGTCAGACAACCACCAACAAGGACTGAATTTCATAGTCTGGGTAAACAAATAAGCGTAGGAGTAGCTTGCTTGTTGCAGCCCTAACCAACTAAGCCTGATACTTCAATTTGAATACATATATAGCGCAGCTCACTGCTTCAGCGGCAGGGGGGGAATAAAGAAAAGAGGAATTATATTCAGACAACAACCAACAAAGACTAAATTGCACAGGCTGGGTAAACAAATAAGCATGGGAGTAGCTTGCTTATGGCGGCGGTTACTACCCCTAACCAATTAGGCTTGATACTTCACTTTTATGCAGCTCCAGCACTGCTCTCTACATCAATGGCGGGGGGTGGAAGGAAATTAGAACCAAAAAGTTACCAATAAGGGCCCTGACCTCAGCGGTCAGAGTAACAGATAAGAATGAGAAAAATAAGTGTGAAAGCTGCTGGGCAGACTGGATGGGCCGTTTGGTCTTCTGCCATCATTTCTATGCTTCTATGGAAATGCTGAATACCAGCCACAAGGTGGGGAACATTTCCCTGCCCATGCAAATGAAACCTACCTTGGTGCCACTTCAGCTTTCCAACTAGCTACCAAAATGATAAAGGGGATGGAACAGCTCCCCTATGAGGAAAGACTAAAGAGGTTAGGACTTTTCAGCTTGGAGAAGAGACGGCTGAGGGGGGATATGATAGAGGTGTTTAATATCATGAGAGGTCTTGAACGGGTAGATGTGAATTGGTTATTTATACTTTCGTATAATAGAAGGACTAGGGGGCATTCCATGAAGTTGGCAAATAGCACATTTAAGACTAATCGGAGAAAATTCTTTTTCACTCAATGCACAATAAAGCTCTGGAATTTGTTGCCAGAGGATGTGGATAGTGCAGTTAGTGTAGCTGGGTTCAAAAAAGGTTTGGATAAGTTCTTGGAGGAGAAGTCCATTAACGGCTATTAATCAAGTTGACTTAGAAAATAGCCACTGCCATTAGCAACAGTAACATGGAATAGGCTTAGTTTTTGGGTACTTGCCAGGTTCTTATGGCCTGGATTGGCCCCTGTTGGAAACAGGATGCTGGGCTTGATGGACCCTTGGTCTGACCCAGCATGGCATGTTCTTAGGTTCATTCATATGGAAATCCAAGGTTCACTCTCCACTCAGAACCAACATCAGGAAATATTTCTTCATGCAGAGGGTGGTGGATGCCTTGAATGCTTTTCTGGAGGAGATGGTGAAGATAAAAACAGTGAAATAATTCAAAAGGGCATGGGACAAACACTGTGGATCCCTAAAAATCAGAGGATGGAAATGAAGAAAAGAGTGCATGGGGGTAACGTGCTGGTGCGGCAGTTACTACCCTTAACCAATAATCCTTCATACTGTTAATGCAACTCCATCAGTGCTCCCTGCTTGAATGGCGGGGGATAACAGGGAATTGGATTCAGACTGTAAGCAAGGAGGGCCCTGACTTTTACGGTTTGGGAAAGTGATAAGCATGGGGGTAACCTGCACGGCGCGGCAGATGCTACCATAAGCTTGCCTGGCAGACTGGATGGACCATTTGGTCCTTTTCTGCCGTCAGTTCTATGTTTTTATGAAGAGACGGAACTGCTAGAGCAGTTATCTCAGGGGGAGGGGGGACCTCAAAAAGAAACAAAATTATGCAAAAGTAGAAAATATTAAAAATGGATAACAGTAGTGCTTAAATGAGAAAAGTCTACAGATTTAATAGACACCAATTTTTAAAGGTTGGAGTTATTTAAAATGTATAAAAAAGCCTAGATAGAAACTAGTTAATAAAAAGTGTATTAAAAGAGTTTAGAATTAGAAAAGACTTATATTAATCAGTAGTGAGATTTTTATTAAACCTGGTAGGAACTGAAAAAATATTAAAGGAAATTCTAAATTTGAATTAAAATGAAAAGTAGGTTTAGGAGTATAGGTATAGTAGTTTAGGTATAGTAGATAGGAGGTTGGATTAATTAAAAATTAGTAATACGTAGGAAATATTAATCTAGTTAATAGATCATATTTTTTTATGCTAGGAATATAAAAAGAACCAAATATGGTTAAATAAATGGGTAATTCCAATCACCCCTATGATCACTGGTGGGGTCCAGTAAACAAGAAAAGAGCGTGAATTGCTAGGGTGATTTCCAAAATTCTTCGGTCGTAGCTAGATATGACACCAGTTTGCTTCCCTAACTGCACTGTAGTACTTTTAAAAGTCACAGTACTAAATTGAATTTAAAAGGGCAGCATGGTTGAAAATAAAGAAATTAAGGAAAAGAATCATAAAAAATTCTATATTATGGAAATGTCAAAGGAAAATACATTAAGTAAAAGGGGAAAAAGATATTAATGCTTATTAGATAAAACAGTGTGTGTGACATCACTAAGCATTAATCCAGGGACCTCTAGAAACCCAGTGACAGCTGTAAAAAGTGTGCAGAACCTGAGCAGAACTTGTTGAGAGAGGAGGTGCTGCATGAATGCCCCTCACAGTCATTGATGCCATTCTGTTCAGATGAAAATAAGAACTTGTAATTTGGCAAGTTTAAGAAGAATAAGAATGTGAGTAAGCATATAATGGTTACAATTTATATCATTAAAAAAAAAAAATAGCTGTCCCGCCGTGAAACTGATGACAGTTTTTGTTAGAGAGACTGTGAATAAGAGAAACATTATTACTGACATTGAGTTTATATGCTGTCCATCAAGGAAAAGAAAGGCAAGAGTGCAAAAGCTAAAAAGCTTTTCATTGAAAATACTATGAAGATTCAAGCGACATTGTGGAAAATATAAGAAGAAAATATATATAATACAGACAGAAGCTGTATCATAAAGAAGAAGTCTGTATTAAACAGATGCTTAACAGTTGCTTGTGAATGGAAAGCGCGCTCTTTTAAAAGGACGTACGAGTTTAAGAAGACGTGTCTCTATAATGCGACTCACAACATAAAGCAAAAAACATGAAAACTTGCCTAGTTAGGGTGAATACAATTATCTGTGTTTTTTTTTTTATTAGTTAGAAAACAGTGACAATTAGACGCATCACGTACATCTAGGATACGTGCATATATTTAGCTGGTGGAAGAACTACACGTGATTAGGGAGATAGTTTCCCTTTTTCATTTCATTATAGTTAGGTCGTAGGTAAAATCATAAGAACCAAAGAGAAGAAGATTCAAGCACCCTGGTCCCAAACCCTACAAGAGAAAAAGAGGACTTTGAGAAAATATAGAAGAACAGCTAACTGGTTACATAAACAAGCTTGTTCATTTTTTTTTTTTAATTATAAAGAAAGAAAAGAACAAATACATGCCTTCCTGGTGAGACATCAATAGAAAACAAAAGACTCCAGAAATACATTGTTGAACGTTCCCAAAAGAAAAGAAACAAGAGACAAAATAGCACAAAGTATCAATTCAAAGGTTTATATTTATGAGTAATAGAAAAAGCTTAACAAATGTTATTGAGACTTATCTGAAAGTTATTTATTTTAGAAGTGATTTATTGTTGAACTGAGTAAATGAGTTATATCTTTGATTGAAGAGCTGAAAAAATAAAATTATATGTTTAAGGATAACTAGTGATTCAGATAGTGCCTCTATCCTTTTTTTTAACCTCTGCTTCCCCTCCTAACCGGCAGGAGTAGCATTGATTGAGTTATATTTTGTTATAATTGTATTTGTAGCATAAATATACATTTTAGATACTCAATAGGGAAGGGGGATTTTCGCATGTTTTATGTATGTCATCAGGATTCTCACAGGTAACACACATTTCACTCGGCTATAAAGCAACTTCATTTGGGATTTACAGTGTATTGTGGGACAAATGTATGGTTTTTCCTTTAAGGTTTGGGGTTTTTTCTTATTATATCCCAGATTTGAAGCAGGAGATATAAAAGTGGGGAGATTTGGCGGGTTTTTGCTCTTTCCTTCCCTGCCCGTGGATGAACAGGATGAGGATTATGGACCTCCAGCTATGTAATCGACTGCTTTACGCAGCCTCTGGTTGCAAGGCCCAACCTGAAGCCATGGAGACGAAGAGTGGAGTCCTTCACCGTGGGTCCGGAGCGGAGAAATACAAGGGTGGCCGCAAAGAGGCAAGGAGTGGGTTCTTTCTCTCCCAGGAGAGTTACCATATTACCAGTAAGAGGTGTATAGGGATGGGGGTGAGTTCACCGTTTGGAAATTGCCCGAGTGGTCTTGATATGCGGTGTCCAGTGAATCCTTGTAGCATAGAAAGGAGGTTTCCTCCTCACCCAGAGGAGCTTACCAGAGTGGAGGTGTGGAAATGGCAAAGGGCCAGGAGTGTAAAATTAGGTGAGGAAGGGAAGAATCAGTTCAGGAATGCAGTGAGGCAGACTAAGGCAGTACCCCAGACATCTCTGATGTGCGGTGTCTGGGGAAACCTGCATAGGGAGGTTGATAAGGTGGCGTTTGAAGAGAACTGGTCTAAGACCATGGGGATTGTGGGAAATTCTATGGAATATGTGATTAGACGGGTGGTGCCCATTGGATGAGGATGTTGATATGGGTATGTTTGAATAACTCAGCCCTCCCTTAGACTGAGAATGCCAGGTTGACCTTGAAGGTCGGTTGTAATTGCAAGATTTGGAAGCCCATGATTTTATATTTTGTGCAGTATTTATTTGAAACACCTTGCTCATAGGTTTAACTGGCTGGATATCTCCAGAAAACAATAACGTTGCTGTTGGTTGTTGAATTTGATATATTGTCGCAGTCTTTATCATTGTGGCAGCCTGGTTTCTTATGGATGGGGTCAGAGATCAAGGGGAGGAGTGACTGGGTTGTCCTCCCTGTCCTGACAGCACAAGTGTGAACAGAGGCGTGGGTGTCACACAGACTGTCACCAGAAGGTCCACTTCAACATCAGCACGAATATTTTAAGAACCCACATTATATATATGGAAGGGACAACTTTTTAAACCAATGGAAGTCTTCTTTAGCGCTTCCCAAAACACTGGTTATGAGTGACCCCTCAGACTGGGAATTGCAAGACTTTATAAATCCTATCTCGGGGGGTTTGTATTCTTTTGAGGAGTGCAGAGATAAACTTGGCTTTCAGAATGGGCATTTTTTATTGTATGGACAAATACAGGTGGCATTTTCATAAGATCCAGGGTACGGGCTGTGGGGCACTGGTTAATTCTTCTTCTCTCTATTGTTAAAATTATTTGCAAATAAGTAGGGCTCCTTGTCACATCTCTACAAGTTTTACAAGTCAAACCCTATCCCACCTTTAGTAACCTTGTTCAGAAATGGCAGACAGATGTGGGAGATCTTGATGTACTCATGCTGAGGGATTGCTATGCAACGATTTTTCAGGTTTCAAATGTTGCTCTCAGGGAATTATAAATCAGAGTTTTTCATCGGGTGGTATTCACACCTCAACGAGCATACAGAATGGGGTTGATAGAAATTGATCACTGCCTAAAGTGTGGTAGACCACAAGCTTCATTGATTCACTGTTTATGGTAATGTTCTGTTATAAGGCATTTTGGGATTCTATACATGGGTTGCTTGGTTATTTAATGCACACTGAGATGGATTAAACCTGAGCCCCCTACATTAGGAATGTGGAATTATTTACTTTAATGTGACTCGGTTATTTACTCTTTTGAATAATAGGACTAGGGGGCATTCCATGAAGTTAGCAAGTAGCACATTTAAGATTAATCGGAGAAAGTTCTTTTTCACTCAGCGCACAATAAAGCTCTGGAATTTGTTGCCAGAAGATGTGGTTAGTGCAGTTAGTGTAGCTGTGTTTAAAAAAGGTTTGGATAAGTTCTTGCAGGAGAAGTCCATTACCTGCTATTAAGTTCACTTAGAGAATAGCCACTGCCATTAGCAATGGTTACATGGAATAGACTTAGTGTTTGGGTACTTGCCAGGTTCTTGTGGCCTGGATTGGCCACTGTTGGAAACAGGATGCTGGGCTTGATGGACCCCTGGTCTGACCCAGTATGGCATGTTCTTATGTTCTTATGGAAGTCGATAATGGCTGAACTTTTTCAAATGCAATATGGCTCGATGTACAGACGGTTTTCTCGGAAGAAGAAACTTTTTTAAGGAAACCTGGATCCCTTTTTTTTGTTCATTACCTGACTCTTTCTGGGATTATATGCGCTGGATTAATGACTGAAGTGACTCCACTTTAACCTTTTCTTTTATTTCTAGGATTCCCTTAAGCAATGGGAAATGCTTTCATGTTCATGCCAGGGTGAATGTGAGGAAGGGGTTTTTTTGGTTTTTTTTGGGGGGGGAGGGAGGGAAGCTTGGCAAACATTATGGAGGTATACTATATAGTTTGTCTAGTTAACTATGTTGGCGATATGTTTCTGTTGTACGCCTCAATAAAGATATATTGGAGAGAAACTAATGGATACGGTTGCATTTACATTTCTTGTTTTCATTTCTCTAACCTTTCCTTATTTATTCATTTTCCTCTCCCTTTGGTTTCTGTATTCCCTTCTACTCTCTCGGCCTTTCCTCCAGCTTCTTCCACCCTGCTGCCAGCTTTCTTCTTTTCCTTCTGTCAATTCTCTGTTCTATGCTTTTGTGTTTCTGTTTTCCATGTGTGTTTCTTTATCCTAACCATGCTCGCTCCCCTCTCTCACACACCCATCCCTCCTCCCCACCACTCCTATCACACATCCCTCACCTCTTTCTCCCATCTCTCTCCTCCAAAAATCCCTCCTCCCACCCTCTCACATCCCTCCTCCCCACCACTCATCACACATCCCTCACCTTTCTCCCATCTCTCTCTCCTTCAGAAAAACCCTCCTTCCCACTTATCTATGCTTCCCACCCATTTCTTTTCCCCTCCTTCAGCTTTTCTCCTCTTGCCTTCTCCCATCTCTCTCGTTCCCTTCTCTCCCTCTCCTTTCTCCCCCAACCACTCTCATTACTATCCTCCCCCTCATTTCTACTTTCTTCCTACACATCTCCCCTTCCACTTGTCAATCTCTCCTCCTCCCCTCCTCATCTTGCTCTTCTTTCACCTCCTCCCTATCTCTTTCTGCTCCTTGCCCTCCTCCCATTTATTCTTTTTATCTCCATTTTCCCCATCTCGCCCTTCCCCTCCCCATCCAGTGTTCATTCATGCGCTTATTCCACTTTTTCCCCTCTCTCTTCCCTCCTCATTGTGCCCTTCCTGCCTCCCCCTCATTCCCGGTGCCCTCGTCTCCCTCTCCCCTCCTCTCTCGGCTTCCCGCGCCCAGCCCGCAGCGCAGGCGCACAGGAGACTCAGAGCATGCGCAGTGGAGCCGGTCGCACCTTTCCTCCTTCTACCTAGCAAACAGGAGCCCCAGAGAGCGGCAACATCGCGCGTGCTCTGAGTGCACCCTCCGCCCCTCCCACTCCGTCATGCGGGAGGAGCGGAGCTCACCGCGCATGCTCTGAGTCCTTCCCCACCCCTCCCACTCTCTTCATGTTGGAGGAGCGGAGCGCACTGCGCATGCTCTGTGCACCCCCCGCCCCTCCCCTCGTCATGCGGGAGGAGCGGAGCGCACCGCGCATGCTCTGAGTTCTTCCCCGCCCCTCCCACTCCCTTCATGCTGGAGGAGAGGAGCTCACCGCGCATGCTCTGTGCACCCCCCCGCCCCTCCCCTCGTCATGCGGGAGGAGCGGAGCGCACCGCGCATGCTCTGAGTCCTTCCCCGCCCCTCCCACTCCCTTCATGCGGGAGGAGTGGAGCTCACCGCGCATGCTCTGACCCCTACCCCGCCCCTCCCACTCCCTTCAAGCAGGAGGAGTGGAGCTCACCGCGCATGCTCGGCGTTCCCCGCCAGCTCGCGCCTCTGTGTAGAGGAGGCGGCGTCTTTACTCTGTTACTCAGGGTCTCAGTCACAGTTTAATCCGTTTGCATTCACTTCCTTTTATTTTAGCTTTACCTCGTACTTTTTTTATTTAATACAAGAGAAACGCGAGGGCAGGAAAAGACCATTAGGGGCTTGCATGGCAACCAATTCAGCTTTGCAGTCCCTTCCACGTCCTCCACGGGGATCTGCCCCGCGCTTGCCCCAGGCTTCCCTGCATTCAGAGTCTGTCCTTGTCTCCACCACCTCCGAGCATCCCCCGTTTCCTCAGATTATTCACGGGAAAATTTACCTTCCCTGGGGGGGTTACATGCAATTATATAAAGAGCCGAATATGTGCATCCAATGAATAAAAAGAATAATATGAATATAAAATGGGACAAAAGAACATTAAAACGCTAGGTAACCTGGGGTGAATTCGCAGCTGCTGGAAAAGCCCTCTCTGGCTCTCTGCAAGGTTTATTAGGTGGGGAAGGAGCATTCACCTTGAGCTCTGGTGGGATATTGTCTCTTATGCAGCCCCCTGTCACTACACTAACCCAGAAGGAAAATGATAAAGTTAGGGCTTTCCTGGTTATTTTATAATCGTGTTAAACCCAAGACTGAGAGATAAAGTCTGCATAGATTGCTTGATAGAGTGATTGGGAGAGAGGGTTGGCGAAAAACAGAAGTTCATATACGAACTGAGTGTGTAAAAATGTTTTATCTCTGTATAAGTTATGATTGTTAAAGCCTTAATCACCAAAATGGAAAAACATTTTTAAAAAGCTTGGCTTAGTCAAACATTACACAAGTTCAGTCTGTCCTCGTTTACCAATGACCTTCGCTTCAGGGAGTCACTGAAAAAAGCAATCCTGAAAAAAATGTCTTCAGTTTCTTTTTGAGCAAACTAATATCCGCCTCACTCTTAATTTTAAAAGATAAAATGGTCCATAAAATAGGGTCTATAAGAGAAATGGCTCTTGCTCATGTAACCTTTAGTCAAAATTTATTTGGTACTGGGGACATAATTGCATGCATCAGGGAAGCAGTTGTGCTGACAAGAGGGAAGATAATGCTAAATTCGATGTACCCTCTTTCTCCCCATTGCAGATTTTGATGATATCAGCAAAAAGACAACCTTTTCCCGAAAGTCAATCTTCAATATCACCTACAAAAATGTAGAAAAGAATCCACTGGTAGCTGAAGATGAGTTATTCCCTCCTCCCACCCATGCAGCCTGATATCTTGCCACAGATTTCTTGTCAGCTGTTCTTTGAAGAGTTTTGGTAAACTGAATCTCCTCAAGCTGGCCTTCACATCTCAGGAAACAGGGCTGAAAGTTCTCCCTGCAGTAATGCAGAGTGAGACCTGTTCTCTGATGATTACTTGTGACATTTCTCTAAGATGATTCTCTGACAGTCTCAACATTTATATTGATGGCCATCTTTCCCTCAGCTGCCATATTCTTCTTTAATTTTCTAGAATATGGGAAAGTAAGGGAGAGAGAGAAACAGAGGAAAGAGAAATTCGCACACATTGCTTGCAACAGAAAATTCTGGCAGTTTAGTTTATTATACTTAATATACTGCTTTTCCATGGATAAAATCAAAGCAGTTTACAAACATAAAAACATAATAATATGCAATAAAATCAACAAAATACAAATGAATATATAAAAAACCAAAATAAAAATAACTTCTGAAACTCATGGGGTGTTTTTCTGACAGGTCAGTGATTGTGGACTGGAGGAAGTCTTTCTGCTGCTGAAGACTTTTCATGAATGTAAATTAGAGGCTGATGGTACTTTGGGTGAAATATATGTTTCTTAAGATGCTGGCAGAGGTGTTTCTTATGATATAATAGTTTTCCTTGTTTCTACAGCATCCATTATGATCAAAAGAGACCACTGCGCATTCACTTAGATAGAAACATAGATAGTTGATGGCAGAAAAAGACCATTACAGCCTTTCTAGTCTGCCCATCCACACCGACTTCAGTTTTATGATCCTTACCACTCCCTCAGAGATCCCCTGTATCTATCCCCTGCTTTCCTGAATTGAGATCCTGTTCTAATCTCCACCACCTCCACGGGTCCCATTCTCCTTTCTGTAAAGAAATATTTACTTAGATTACTCCTGAGCCATAATCCCTTTCACCCTCATTCCATGTCCCCTCATTCCAGAGCTTCCTTTCCATTTTAAGAGGCCCACCTCTTTTACATGGAAACTTTGGAGGTATTTAAATGTCTGTATCTTATCTCCTATATCTCATCTTTCCCCTAGGGTGTACATGTTTAGATCTTTAAGTCTCTCCCCATATACTTTAGAATGAACACCACTTATTATTTTAGGCTTTAGAGACCGACTCCATTCTGTTTATATCCTTTTGAAGGTGCGCTCTCCAGAACTGTACTCAGTATTCAAATAACGTCTCAGCAGGTCCTTATATAGGGACAATATCACCTCCCTTTTTCTGCTGACCATTCCTCTCCCCATGCACACACTAGTAATGTCCCCCCCCTTCCTCGAAGTGGACTTTACCATTACCCCTTCTCACCTCCCACTCAACCAGTTTCTATTCTATTTAATCACTTTAGGGCCATACCAAGAGTGCATAATTTATTTATAAGTCTTCTGTGCGGAAGTGTGTCAAAGGCCTTGTTGAAATCCAAGCACACTACATCTAGCACTCTTTCCTGATCCAATTCTTTGGACATCCATTCAAAGGAATTGATCAGATTCTTCGGTAAAACCAAGATGCTTTGGATCTCACAATCCATTGGATTTCAGAAACTGCACTATCTTTGTATTAATGAGGTGAGACTAATCAGCCTCTAGTTCCCAGTCTCCTCCTCCTTTTGTGAATTGGAACCACATTTGTCCATCTCCAGACCTCTGGAGCTATTCCTAACTCTAAAGTTACATTAAAAAGGTCGGCCAGTGGAGCTGCCAGAACTTCTCAAAGTTTGCTTATTATCCTTGGATGTATCTCATCCAGCCCCATCACTTTATCCAACCCCCCAGCAGTTGTGTTAACTCCTCATGTACACAGTTTAATCACTTGCAGTCTTATCTGTGTTTGTTTTATGTGGTCTTGCTCCAGAACATAAGAAATTGCCATGCTGGGTCACAACAAGGGTCTATCAAGCCCAGCATCCTGTTTCCAACAGAGGCCAAACCAGGCCACAAGAACCTGGCAATTACCCAAACACTAAGAAGATCCCATGCCACTAATGCAATTAATAGCAGTGGCTATTCCCTAAGTAAAATTGATTAATAGCCGTTAATGGACTTCTCTTCCAAGAACTTATCCAAACCTTTTTTGAACCCAGCTACACTAACTGCACTAACCACATCCTCTGGCAACAAATTCCAGAGCTTTATTGTGCGTTGAGTGAAAAAGAATTTTCTTCGATTAGTCTTAAATGTGCTACTTGCTAACTTCATGGAATGCCCCCTAATCCTTCTATTATTCGAAAGTGTAAATAACTGATTCACATTTACTTGTTCTAGACCTCTCATGATTTTAAACATCTCTATCATATCCCCCCTCAGTCGTCTCTTCTCCAAGCTGAAAAGTCCTAACCTCCAGTCTTTCCTCATAGGGGAGCTGTTCCATTCTCCTTATCATTTTGGTAGCCCTTCTCTGTACCTTCTCCCTCGCAATTATATCTTTTTTGAGATGCGGTGACCAGAATTGTACACAGAATTCAAGGTGGGGTCTCACCATGGAGCGATACAGAGGCATTATGACATTTTCCATTTAATTCACCATTCCCTTCCTAATAATTCCCACCAGTCTGTTTGCAGGCCCTTCCACTCTGAAACCGAGCAGAGATATTTGTTCAGCAATTTTGTTTTTTCCTCATCAGCCTCTCCATATTTCTCCCCTTCACTTCTGAGTCTCACAATGACACTTTTGCACTTCCTTCTCTGACTAACATATTTAAAAAAAAGTCTTGTCTCCCATTTTACCGAATTTGCTATTTTTTCTTGCGTTTGAATATTTGCTCTCCTGACCACATTCCCAGCTTCTCTTACCTTTTCCAGATATTGTCACCTGCCTTACTCTTTCTGTGATCTCTTATGGTTTATGAATGCTACCCGTTCCTCCAGGACCGGGTTAAGGCCAACAGATGCCCTAAGCACAGCCCAAAAGTGCTGCCCTCTCGGCCTTTCCATTGCTTAACTGACAAGATATGAAATCTCCATCAGTGCTGAAGGTGAAAGAAGAGATTAAAAATCCAGTTTCCTTCCAGGCCAGACCCCTCAACTAAAATACACACTTTTAAATTTTTTTTATTTATTTAACACTAAATAACAGTGAGCAGAATAAGCAAATTATTTACTTATTATTAAGGGACAGCAGAAAAAGTGCAAATTTTCAACTCTCTGGTGCCCTCTTCCATTGGTCTCCTATGTACTTGCTTATTTCTTAATGGTTAATCCAAGGCTGCTTTTTTCCTTACCTGCTCAGCTGCTTCTTTAGAAAACCATAATGGCCCCTTTCATTTACTTTCCTAACAAAAGGCTTAGCCACCCTTATAATATCTCCTTTTAGTTTTGCCCACTGCTCTTCTACTTGCCTTAAATTTCCCCATACAGCTAACAACTCCTTAAGGGACTCCCACATTTTAACAACCTTAGTCTTCCTGAAGTTTGAGATCCTTGCCTTTGAATGAAGCTTCATCTCTTGTGCTGTAATCCTGAACCACACCATCCGGTGATTTCTCGATCTTAGCTGATCGCCCATCAGAAGCACTTCCCCGTTGCTAAGCATCAGATCTGGTGTTGCCTCCTCTCGCGCGCGTTCTCTTACCATTTCGACGGAATAGTTCTCCCTACGGAGAGCCCAAGATACCACAACTGGAATGTTCCAATCAACATCTGGCAGATTGAAATCCTCTAGAAAGAGCACCTCCAGTTTCATACGTAGCATTTTTGTGAATATCCTCCATTTATCTCTAACCATCTCCTCAGTCTGGGCTGGAGGTCTGTATATTATACAAATATAAATAGATGTTCCATTCCCTTTTTCCAGATTAACCTCAACTGCCTTCTCCTTACCTTGTAAGCCCTGCAATACAGTTACTTTAATATTATTTTATATATATAGTGCCCCTATACTTTTTCTATTTGTAAGCCAAGCAGTTACCCTTCTACATGTAATGCCCCAGGAATGCCCCCTTTGACCGCTTACCTCATGAGGCATTCCTGGGTCCGGGACTGACCTGGTGGGATCCCCCCCCTTCCAGGACAGATTCTGTTGGACCTCACGTTCTTGGCGCCTGGTCCCTCCACCTGGGGAAGAAGATGTAAGTGGGTGAGATTTCCCTCCCTTCACCCAGGAAAACAAATGAGACTATGAACAAGGCTGGCAGTATGAACAAATATATACAAGTTTATCATACTATACAAGCATATAGATTTCTACATGACTATGTACATCACTAATAAGATATCAAACAGCACATTTATATACTCCTGGTTATAGTCTCAGGCCACACAACTATATACATTTCTACGTGACTATGTACATTTATTTATTATTTTTTTATTTATTATTTTTATATACCGACATTCATCTCAATTGAGATATCACACCGGTTTACATTCAGGTACTGTAGGTATTTCTCTATCCCCAGAGGGCTTACAATCTAAGTTTTTGTACCTGAGGCAATGAAGGGTAAAGTGACTTGCCCAAGGTCACAAGGAGTGACAGCGGGACTTGAACCTTGGTCTCCTAGTTCATAGTCCACTGCTCTAACCACTAGGCTATTCCTCCTCCCTACATCACTAATAAGATGTCATACAGCACATTTATGTACTCCTGGTTAATAGTCTCAGGCCACACAACTATATATATTTCTACGTGACTATGTACATCGCTAATAAAATGTCATACAGCACATTTATATACTCCTGGTTAATAGTCTCAGGCCACACAACTATATACATTTCTACGTGACTATGTACATCGCTAATAAGATATCAAACAGCACATTTATATACTCCTGGTTAATAGTCTCAGGCCACACAGCTATATACATTTCTACGTGACTATGTACATCGCTAATAAGATATCAAACAGCACATTTATATACTCCTGGTTATAGTCTCAGGCCACACAGCTATATACATTTCTACGTGACTATGTACATCGCTAATAAGATGTCATACAGCACATTTATATACTCGTGGTTAATAGTCTCAGGCCACACAACTATATACATTTCTACGTGACTATGTACATCGCTAATAAGATGTCATACAGCACATTTATATACTCCTGGTTATAGTCTCAGGCCACACAACTATATACATTTCTACGTGACTATGTACATCGCTAATAAGATGTCATACAGCACATTTATATACTCCTGGTTAATAGTCTCAGGCCACACAACTATATACATCTCTACGTGACTATGTACATCGCTAATAAGATATCAAACAGCACATTTATATACTCCTGGTTATAGTCTCAGGCCACACAACTATATACATTTCTACGTGACTATGTACATCGCTAATAAGATATCAAACAGCACATTTATATACTCCTGGTTAATAGTCTCAGGCCACACAACTATATACATCTCTACGTGACTATGTACATCGCTAATAAGATGTCATACAGCACATTTATATACTCCTGGTTAATAGTCTCAGGCCACACAACTATATACATCTCTACGTGACTATGTACATCGCTAATAAGATGTCATACAGCACATTTATATACTCCTGGTTAATAGTCTCAGGCCACACAACTATATACATCTCTACGTGACTATGTACATCGCTAATAAGATGTCATACAGCACATTTATATACTCCTGGTTAATAGTCTCGGGCCACACAACTATATACATCTCTACGTGACTATGTACATCGCTAATAAGATGTCATACAGCACATTTATATACTCCTGGTTAATAGTCTCGGGCCACACAACTATATACATCTCTACGTGACTATGTACATCGCTAATAAGATGTCATACAGCACATTTATATACTCCTGGTTAATAGTCTCGGGCCACACAACTATATACATCTCTACGTGACTATGTACATCGCTAATAAGATGTCATACAGCACATTTATATACTCCTGGTTAATAGTCTCGGGCCACACAACTATATACATCTCTACGTGACTATGTACATCGCTAATAAGATGTCATACAGCACATTTATATACTCCTGGTTAATAGTCTCGGGCCACACAACTATATACATCTCTACGTGACTATGTACATCGCTAATAAGATGTCATACAGCACATTTATATACTCCTGGTTAATAGTCTCGGGCCACACAACTATATACATTTCTACGTGACTATGTACATTGCTAATAAGATATCAAACAGCACATTTATATACTCCTGGTTAATAGTCTCAGGCCTCACAAATATATACATTTCTACGTGACTATGTACATCGCTAATAAGATGTCATACAGCACATTTATATACTCCTGGTTATAGTCTCAGGCCACACAACTATATACATTTCTACGTGACTATGTACATCGCTAATAAGATGTCATACAGCACATTTATATACTCCTGGTTAATAGTCTCAGGCCACACAGCTATATACATCTCTACGTGACTATGTACATCGCTAATAAGATGTCATACAGCACATTTATATACTCCTGGTTAATAGTCTCAGGCCACACAACTATATACATCTCTACGTGACTATGTACATCGCTAATAAGATATCAAACAGCACATTTATATACTCGTGGTTAATAGTCTCAGGCCACACAACTATATACATCTCTACGTGACTATGTACATCGCTAATAAGATATCAAACAGCACATTTATATACTCCTGGTTAATAGTCTCAGGCCACACAACTGTATACATTTCTACGTGACTATGTACATCGCTAATAAGATGTCATACAGCACATTTATATACTCCTGGTTAATAGTCTCAGGCCACACAACTATATACATTTCTACGTGACTATGTACATCGCTAATAAGATGTCATACAGCACATTTATATACTCCTGGTTAATAGTCTCAGGCCACACAACTATATACATCTCTACGTGACTATGTACATCGCTAATAAGATATCAAACAGCACATTTATATACTCCTGGTTAATAGTCTCAGGCCACACAGCTATATACATCTCTACGTGACTATGTACATCGCTAATAAGATGTCATACAGCACATTTATATACTCCTGGTTAATAGTCTCAGGCCACACAACTATATACATCTCTACGTGACTATGTACATCGCTAATAAGATATCAAACAGCACATTTATATACTCGTGGTTAATAGTCTCAGGCCACACAACTATATACATCTCTACGTGACTATGTACATCGCTAATAAGATATCAAACAGCACATTTATATACTCCTGGTTAATAGTCTCAGGCCACACAACTATATACATTTCTACGTGACTATGTACATCGCTAATAAGATGTCATACAGCACATTTATATACTCGTGGTTAATAGTCTCAGGCCACACAACTGTATACATTTCTACGTGACTATGTACATCGCTAATAAGATGTCAAACAGCACATTTATATACTCCTGGTTAATAGTCTCAGGCCACACAACTATATACATTTCTACGTGACTATGTACATCGCTAATAAGATGTCATACAGCACATTTATATACTCCTGGTTATAGTCTCAGGCCACACAACTATATACATTTCTACGTGACTATGTACATCGCTAATAAGATGTCAAACAGCACATTTATATACTCCTGGTTAATAGTCTCAGGCCACACAACTATATACATTTCTACGTGACTATGTACATCGCTAATAAGATGTCATACAGCACATTTATATACTCCTGGTTAATAGTCTCAGGCCACACAACTATATACATTTCTACGTGACTATGTACATCGTTAATAAGATGTCAAACAGCACATTTATATACTCCTGGTTAATAGTCTCAGGCCACACAACTATATTCATTTCTACGTGACTATGTACATCGCTAATAAGATGTCAAACAGCACATTTATATACTCCTGGTTAATAGTCTCAGGCCACACAACTATATTCATTTCTACGTGACTATGTACATCGCTAATAAGATGTCATACAGCACATTTATATACTCCTGGTTAATAGTCTCAGGCCACACAACTATATACATTTCTACGTGACTATGTACATCGCTAATAAGATGTCAAACAGCACATTTATATACTCCTGGTTAATAGTCTCAGGCCACACAACTATATTCATTTCTACGTGACTATGTACATCGCTAATAAGATGTCATACAGCACATTTATATACTCCTGGTTAATAGTCTCAGGCCACACAACTATATACATTTCTACGTGACTATGTACATCGCTAATAAGATGTCAAACAGCACATTTATATACTCCTGGTTAATAGTCTCAGGCCACACAACTATATACATCTCTACGTGACTATGTACATCGCTAATAAGATATCAAACAGCACATTTATATACTCCTGGTTATAGTCTCAGGCCACACAGCTATATACATTTCTACGTGACTATGTACATCGCTAATAAGATGTCATACAGCACATTTATATACTCGTGGTTAATAGTCTCAGGCCACACCGCTATATACATTTCTACGTGACTATGTACATCGCTAATAAGATGTCATACAGCACATTTATATACTCGTGGTTATAGTCTCAGGCCACACAACTATATACATTTCTACATGACTATGTACATCGTTAATAAGATGTCATACAGCACATTTATATACTCCTGGTTAATAGTCTCAGGCCACACAACTATATACATTTCTACGTGACTATGTACATCGCTAATAAGATATCAAACAGCACATTTATATACTCCTGGTTAATAGTCTCAGGCCACACAACTATATACATTTCTACGTGACTATGTACATCGCTAATAAGATGTCATACAGCACATTTATATACTCGTGGTTATAGTCTCAGGCCACACAACTATATACATTTCTACGTGACTATGTACATCGCTAATAAGATGTCAAACAGCACATTTATATACTCCTGGTTAATAGTCTCAGGCCACACAACTATATACATTTCTACGTGACTATGTACATCGCTAATAGGATGTCATACAGCACATTTATATACTCCTGGTTATAGTCTCAGGCCACACAACTATATACATTTCTACGTGACTATGTACATCGCTAATAAGATGTCATACAGCACATTTATATACTCCTGGTTAATAGTCTCAGGCCACACAACTATATACATCTCTACGTGACTATGTACATCGCTAATAAGATGTCATACAGCACATTTATATACTCGTGCTTAATAGTCTCAGGCCACACAACTATATACATTTCTACGTGACTATGTACATCGCTAATAAGATGTCATACAGCACATTTATATACTCCTGGTTAATAGTCTCAGGCCACACAACTATATACATTTCTACGTGACTATGTACATCGCTAATAAGATATCAAACAGCACATTTATATACTCCTGGTTATAGTCTCAGGCCACACAACTATATACATTTCTACGTGACTATGTACATCGCTAATAAGATGTCATACAACACATTTATATACTCCTGGTTAATAGTCTCAGGCCACACAACTATATACATCTCTACGTGACTATGTACATCGCTAATAAGATGTCATACAGCACATTTATATACTCCTGGTTATAGTCTCAGGCCACACAACTATATACATTTCTACGTGACTATGTACATCGCTAATAAGATGTCATACAGCACATTTATATACTCCTGGTTAATAGTCTCAGGCCACACAACTATATACATTTCTACGTGACTATGTACATCGCTAATAAGATGTCATACAGCACATTTATATACTCCTGGTTATAGTCTCAGGCCACACAACTATATACATTTCTACGTGACTATGTACATTGCTAATAAGATGTCATACAACACATTTATATACTCGTGGTTATAGTCTCAGGCCACACAACTATATACATTTCTTTTTTTTTTCTACAATATTCTTATATCCATCCTACTTCCAAGAAAATACGTTGCACACAATAAGTCCAAAAACAAGTTTCACACTTAAACTCCTGTTCATTTCTGTAAAAAATTAAGGAATGTAATGGGAGATCCAAGACAATATACAAGAGCATTATTTCCATCATTACAGTTATACAAAATCAAAAGGAGAGTTAGCAAACTCTTTACTGCCCTACTCTAGGATTCAGCTCTCTCAGCTTCAAAATTATCAATGTAAGAACGCAATTGTAAGGGATCATAATACACATTTCTACAACGTAGCAAGATCATTTAATATTTGGCAATTTGAGGTTGTTGTCCCCCACAATATATCACCATACAGAAGGGACCTCTTGAGTTCCCCCTTAATCAAGTGTTATTATTATCCTCCTCCCCATTTTTCCCAAGTCTCACCCATGTGAAAAGATGCAACTGGGCTGGTGGGCAGTGTTGGCCTAGGGGATGCATTGTATCTAAATCTCTGCCATCTCCTCAGTGCCACTTCCACTCCACTGAAAAGTCAGTGCCAATGCCTGGGTCCATGCCCTCCTGGGGACCTGACTTCACCTCACGGTCTGTTGCTAGGGTCCACACCCTGCTGGGGCACCACCTCTACCTCCTGGAATGCTTCTGGGGTCCAGGCCCTCCTGGGGGACTGCTCAATCTGTGGATCCACTTGCTCAAGGGGAACTCAGGGTCACCTCCCGATATGCCGCTGTCCTTTGGTGCCTCTCCCTTGGTAGGAGGCCTTTTCCTCTCTTGGGTTTATGGCTTGTTTAGCATTCAGTGATTCAGGCCCTCCTCAGTCTCAGCTTTTATTAATTTTTTATTTATGCAATTATTTAATTACAAATCAAGAAAACTCGATATTCAGAAAAGTGTATGAAGTTCACAATTCAATATAGAAAACAAAATAGAAGCAATAACAAACCTTCATTCACTCAAGTCCACAATATAAGGAAATCCAGTTCCACAATTCCAAGAAACATCAAACAATAAAAGGAAACAAAAGATCAGCACCTCAAGAGGGGGTCAAAACTAGATAGAGAAATACACAGCCTTTCGAGAGACATATACTAACAGTAATTTATACTACACTATCCTGAGAGGTTACAATCTTATTGCTCAAAAATTGAATTAACTATGAAGGAGAAAATATATATAGCAAACATCCCTATATTTAATAGAATATTTACAGGGGAATTTCAGTAAGAAGAAGGCCCCTATTTGTAAGACCTTAGGTCTAAGCCGCAAAAATTGTTTCCTCTTCTTTTGTGTCTGTTTAGACACGCAAGAAGGACTCTAATCGATGCCTAAAGAAAAGCTTCAATATCCAATCTCCGTCCGGTTCTAATACAAAAGTTATAATCAAAGTTGCTGGAATAACTTGAGCAGGATCTGAAGTCTCTAGAAATTCAGAAATGTTCAAAACAGGCGAATCTGGCTCATCAGGACGCTCTGAAGAAACCTCAGGTACAGTCCCAGGCTGATCTTCTTAGGCGGGGGCAAATACAATGCCCGTGATAACGGGGGGGGGGGGGGGGGGCTGCTTGCTCAGGAACTTTGAGAATCTCTGTTAAATTTACCTTTAAGAGATATAAAAGACATCTTAGGGAAATTCACGAAGCGGAGATTTCTTTATTTTATAGAAATGAATTGTCCTTTATAAGATATTCCTATAAAGATTTAACAGATATCAAGCTAGGATTAAACTCATTGAATCGTTGAGACATAACTTTGGAGGAATTTGCATCCATTTGCAAATGCGTATCATTTTCCTTGGATCTTTGAACTAATAAAGTTTAACTGATTTGTAAGAGGACTTCCAAGCTCTGCAATTGCCTCCCAGATAGACCTGTTCAGGTCCTACCAAAAGAAACCGCCGATATGTAGCCAAAGGGATAGAAACATCTCTTCCATGCATCAATAATTGTTCTCCCATGGCTGCGGGACCGGCTAACTTGCCGAGCAAAGACACCTCGGTGTCTGCATTTCCTCCTCCCGGTAGAGAGCTCCCTGCCTAGGTTCCTCGGCTGTAGGCATCATCAGCAGGCGATGGATCCAAGCTCTCATCTGGGTTCCTGAGTGCAGCAGAGTTTGCTGGAGCAACTCTCAGCCTCGGGGACAAAAAGATGACTGAGTCGGGGGGGGGGGGGGGGGGAGGGGGAATTTGTATATCTTCCCAACCCCAGCAACTCCACTCCCGATGAAGGACCCCCTCGAGAAGTAACCCCAGGCTAGGTCTTCTCTCTAGCTCATCTTTTCCAGCCCTCAGTCTCAGCTTTCATTGATTTTATCTTCGCTAAGCTCATGGCCAGTCATTCACTGTTACCCAGCCTGGATGGGTCACCTTCTCTCAGCCAAAAGGCCAAGACCCAGGCAGGACCATGGAAAGAGAATATGCACACACCCTTCCATCCTGCCTGGCTTTTTTCTTCTCCTCTTTTGTCTGAGAACTGGGTACCCAAGGGTCTGGCTCCTCATGTTAGTCAGGGTGAGAATCTGTTTGCTTCCTAGGACTGTCGTTTCAGTACATTTCTCTCATAAATCCCTCTCTCATTCAGAATTCTCTAATGTAGGTTGATCCCTGCTCGCACTCAGACTGCAGGGGCCAGGGGATTTCTATCTGAGGATTACACGACACACAGCCGGGGCTGGGTGACAGTGACTCCCTGCTCTTATCAGACTTACTTCCTCCACCATCTCAGGATTCCCTTGATGTTATTGGCCACAAACCCATGTGGTTCATTGTTGCTTCCATTTATTAGTAGACTGTTTCGGAATTCGCCCACCTCTCCTCGGGTCATTCCCATCCCCTTAAACATGTTACTGACTGTAACTCCTGAGGGGTGGTTTATGTGATCTCCTGCCCCTGCTCTCTTCTGTATGTCAGTCAAATCATGCGTAAAATTAAAGTTTGCATTTTCGAGCATTGAGGCAGTATTTGCACTTCTCGCTCCACAGCGCCTTTCATGTCTCCCTGGCTCCTCTCTAACCATCTCATAACTGATTTGAAGTTCTTTGCCCTTTAACTATGTCTCTCCCCCCACCGTCATCGTGGCGGTAACCAGGCTGCCTTTTTTGCTATATTGTGAACAGTGCTGGATTTATTCGCTTAACAGTGAACCTCCACCCGGTCTCAGCCATGAGATTGAACGGCTGGCAGGCATGTAGCTTGTTTTAATTGACCACCTGTTCTATGTTTTCTACATTTTTCATTGCCTCTTAGTTTCAGCTACCTGATTGGTTTCTAGACACCACATGCATTTTGGCACCCATTTTGTACCTATAAATCACCTGCCATTTTTTTGCTTTCTGCTTTCAACACCGCTAATCTGAAGTCATTTGTTTCACCTTGTTTGTAAGTTGCTTTATATACATATACATTTACTGTCGTATATACATCCCTCTGTTTTCTCCAGTCTGCTTCCCATCTTTTCATTACAGATGGCATAATCGAAGTATTGGTACTTTAAGTTGCTTTTAAGATATGAATTCTTTCATTCATTCGAGCATGTAAGTGCTTTATCTATTTATTTGATCTGTTATTAACTTTTTCATATTCTGTTTATATATGGGATCATTTTACTTCTTCCTGTTTTGTTTCACTGTTTTTCCATTACTCTTGCTTTGTAGACGGTTGCTTCCCCTCGTGTCAGAGTTTGGGATTTCTGCTAGCAACTGTTGAATCTTCTCCTTATACAATGTAACACCTTTGGCACATTCTCATATAATAAAACCTCGAATCAGACTCTGTGCAGTGAATTTATCTGTAATGTGATATCCTCACTTCCATTATCTACATTAATTTGGCTATTCACTGTTTCTCCTGACCATTGCCAATGGAAGAATGAGCCGTAGAAGATCCCTGTGCTCCAATAAAGATACAAATTGATTTGAAGGAAATGGGGACTGTTGAAAAAGTGTGGTACCTGGGTGTTATTTTACAGTCTGAATTTACTTTGGATGCACATATTTCGAGAATTCTGCAGAGATAATTTTTAAAATTGTCAGTTAAGTACTTTGCTACCTTTACTGAATACATCTACATTTTGTAAAGCACTTCAGGCTTATTTTACAGCATTATTAGAGAACTGTAATGTCATTTTGGGTGGGTTACCAGAAAGATCTACCCGTCGGTTGCGGGTAATACAGAATATGGCGGCAAGATTACATTTTGGCTGCCCAAGAAGAGTGAGTGCGGTTCCTCTGGTATATCAGTTGCATTGGCTCCCGGTGAGAGTGCGGCTCTTGTCTTTAAGGCAGTGAAAGGAAAGGGAGCACGACATTTGCAATGGTTGTTGAAATCGAATATTCCATCCGGAAATGAAAACCTCCTACAGGTGCCATCATGGAGGGAAGTGGGTAAAGTGAAAAATCATAATCATGATCATAATCAAAGAGGATCACAGGGAAGAATATCTGGTGAAACTGAGGGAGGCGAAGAAAGAAATCAGGAAAGCGAAAGGTCAAACGGAAGAAAGGATTGCCAAAGAGGTAAAGCGAGGTGATAAAACATCCTTCACATACATCAGAGAAAGGAGAAAGGTCCAAACTGAAAAGTGAAAAGGATCAATGTGTGGAGAGAGACAAAGATAAGGCGGAAATATTAAACAAATACTTAATTTCGGTGTTGACTAAAGAAGACCCTGGAGAAGGACGTCGCTTGTTAACAAGGCTGCAGATGGGGGTGAGGAAGATGAAACTCTTTATGGATCAGAATGTATGGGAAGAGCTGGGCAAACAAAGTTGTCAAGGCCATGGGGCCTGATGAGGTTCATCCCAGGATACTGAGGGAGCTCAGAGAGGTGCTGACGGGTCCGCTGCATGGACCTGTTCAATAGATCCCTGGAAACGGGAGCGGTGCCAAGAGATTGGAGGAGAGCGGTGGTGGTCCCGCTTCACAAGAGTGGGAGCAGAGAGGAGGCTGGAAACTACAGACCACTTAGCCTCACCTCGGTGGTGGGAAAAGTAATGGAGACGCTGCTGAAGGAAAGGATCGTGACCTATCTACACTCAGGAGGCTTGCTGGACCCCAGGCAGCATGGATTCACCAGAGGAAGGTCCTGTCAGACTAATCTGATTGATTTTTTTGATTGGGTGACCAAGGAATTGGATTGAGAAAGAGCGCTTGATGTGATCTACTTGGATTTCAGCAAAGCTTTGGATACGGTCCTGCACAGGAGGATTATGAATAAAATGAGAAGCTTGGGAGTCAGCTCCAAGGTGTTGGTGTGGATTACAAACTGGTTGACAGACAGAAGACAGTGGGTGATGGTAAATGGAACCTGCTCTGAAGAGAGAGCGGTGTTAAGTTGAGTGCCACAGGGATCGGTGTTGGGACCGGTCTTGTTCAACATTTTGTGAGCAACATTGCGGAAGAGATAGACGGTAAAGTTTGTCTATTTGCGAATGATACCAAGATCTGCAACAGAGTGGGCATGCCGGAAGGAGTAGAGAGAATGAGACACAATTTAAGGAAGCTTGAATGGTGGGCGAAGATATGACAACTGGGATTTAATGCCAAGAAGTGCAGAGTCATGCA
The DNA here is from genome assembly GCF_901001135.1 of Rhinatrema bivittatum. Lineage (NCBI taxonomy): Eukaryota > Metazoa > Chordata > Amphibia > Gymnophiona > Rhinatrematidae > Rhinatrema > Rhinatrema bivittatum. Next base: position 3,735,107 of record NC_042630.1, read on the forward strand.
TCTGGGGTGTGGCAATCCAAAAGAGCTGTACGTGATAGGGGGTGATGTGCACGGAGCAGGAGAGAGACCTTGGGGTGAAAGTGTCTGGCGATCTGAAAGCGGCAAAGCAATGTGACAAGGTGATAGCTAAAGCCAGAAGAATGCTGGGCTGCATAGAGAGAGGAATATCGAGTAAGAAAAAGGAGGTGATAATCCCCTTGAACAGGTCCTTGGTGAGGCCTCGTTTGGAGCATTGTGTTCAGTTCTGGAGCCCGTATCTCCGAAGGGACAGAGACAGATGGAGGGGACCAGAGAAGAGCGACAAAAATGGTGGGCGGTCTTCATCAAATGACTTAGGAGAGGCTGAAGGATGTGAATATGTGTACCCTGGAGAAGAGGAGGAGCAGGGTATATAGGATACAGACTTTCAGATACCTGAAAGGTTTTAATGATGCACAATCATCAAACCTTCTCCATTGTAAAAAAATGAGTAGAACTAGGGATCATGAAATGAAAATCCAGGGAGGACGACTCAGAACCAATATCAGGAAGTATTTCTTCACGGAGAGGGTGGTGGATGCCTGGAATGCCCTTCCGGAGGAAGTGGTGAAGACTAAAACTGTGAAAGATTTCAAAGGGGCATGGGATAAACACTGTGGATCCCTAAAGGCGAGAGGATGGAAATGAAGAAAAGAGTGCATGGGGGTAACTTGCTGATGCAGCTGTTACTACCCTTACCCAATAAGCCTGGTACTTGTGATGAAACGCCAACATTGCCCTCTGCTTCAACGCCAAGAGATAAATGGGGAATTGGACTCAGACAGCAACCAACGAGAGGGCCCTGACTTTTACGGTTTAAGAAACTAAGTTTGGGATTAATTTGTATGACACGGCAGATGCCACCCGCTGATGATACCTTTATAGGGGAGACCTGTACGGGGCGGCTGGGCAGACTGGATGGACCATTGGGTCCTTTTCTGCCGTCATTTCTATGTTTCTGTAAGAGAATGTTTTCAGTGGTGAGGGCAGAAATCTGGAACTCAGCCCCTAAGGAGGTTTGGCAGAGGAGAGGAGGACTATTTATTATTTAGGAAAAAAGTGAGAACTTGGATTTTTAGGCAATGAGGAGTTTTAAGACTGGAGGTAGGAAAAAAAGTAGCACAGCGAAAATTATAGGTAGAGATATGTCAGTTCTGGCCCACGCACGGACCTGCTCACCTCTCTGGTTCCACAGCAGGTCCCAAGAGTAATCCTAAGAGTAGGAGCTGTATCACACCAACTCCAGCTACCTCATGCCATGGGTATCCATAACACGTTCCATGTGTCCTTGTTGAAGCCGTTGGTCCTCTCCTGGCCCTCACGTAGAGTTCCTTCTCCTCCACGGGTCTCTACAGAACCTGAGTCATCCTCCAGGTAAGAGAAAAATCCGTTGGCGCCGAGGGAAATGGGAGAACCTTCTAGCCTGGGAGGGTTATGGGGCCGAGGAGAATTCGTGGGAACCTTCCCACAATATCCTTGATAAGGATCTCCTGAAAACCTTTCATAGGACTCACCCTGACAAACCACGGCTGCATAGGGGGAGGCCTAGAAGGGGGGGATACTCTTACACACCCTGTCCGTGCCCGGCACGCGCACGGGCCTGGGCCTGCTCACCTCTCTGGTTCCACGGCAGGTCCCGGGTTGGCCTCCCTGGCGGTAGCTGCGAGCTCTTCCATGCCTCGGTGGCGGCGGCGGTCACCGGGCTTCCACTGCGCACCAGGCCTCACGCCGGAGCTCGGTGTCCTCAGTGGCGTTGGTCACGTCCCTACGCACGCGTGTGCGGCCCGCCCAGCCTCTTGTAGGGCCAGGGGCGGGTCCTAGCTCCGCGGCGCGCCCTGATTGATTCCCTGATATAAGGAAGTTCTTGCCTGTACTTCCTTGCCTTGGTAGTCGGGTTTGTTCCTTGCTAGATTGTCACTGCGTCTGAGCCTTGTTTCAGTCTCGTTCCAGGATCCTTCTGTTCCAGCCTTGTTTTTCCATCCTAGTATTCCAGCGTCCTTCTGTTCCTGTTCGTCTGTCCGTCTCCCCAGGTGGTACCTCCAGAATGTCTTACTGGTACTGACCTTGGCTTGCTCCTAGACCAATCTGCCTGCTGCCTGCCTTCTGACCTCCGGAACCTGACCCCTGCTTTGTTGACCACTCCTCGGACTGACCCCCGGATTCTGACCTCTGCCTGCTTGACCACGTCTCCAGATTCTGGCTCTGTTCCTAGCCTTGTCATCACCTGCGCTGTTCTGGTCCTCCTTGCTCCACCTGACCTCCAGTCTGGAACCTGACTGCGTTCCTCTCCTGTCTGTGGGCCCGCCTGACTTCCATCTCTCCAGGAGACCCTGCGAGGCCCACCTGAGTCCCAGCGGCCCAGGTCCCTATGGGCTCCTCCCGGGGGGGACCTTGGGCTTCCACTGGTGAAGCTCATCCCAGCCTCTGTCTCCTCCAGGCTCCGCCCCCTGGGGGCAGGGGCTTCCAGTGGTGAAGCTCATCCCAGCCTCTGTCTCCTCCAGGCTCCGCCCCCTGGGGGCAGGGGCTTCCAGTGGTGAAGCTCATCCCAGCCTCTGTCTCCTCCAGGCTCCGCCCCCTGGGGGCAGGGGCTTCCAGTGGTGAAGCTCATCCCAGCCTCTGTCTCCTCCAGGCTCCGCCCCCTGGGGGCAGGGGCTTCCAGTGGTGAAGCTCATCCCAGCCTCTGTCTCCTCCAGGCTCCGCCCCCTGGGGGCAGGGGCTTCCAGTGGTGAAGCTCATCCCAGCCTCTGTCTCCTCCAGGCTCCGCCCCCTGGGGGCAGGGGCTTCCAGTGGTGAAGCTCATCCCAGCCTCTGTCTCCTCCAGGCTCCGCCCCCTGGGGGCAGGGGTTTCCAGTGGTGAAGCTCATCCCAGCCTCTGTCTCCTCCAGGCTCCGCCCCCTGGGGGCAGGGGCTTCCAGTGGTGAAGCTCATCCCAGCCTCTGTCTCCTCCTGTGCTCCGCCCCCTGGGGGCAGGTGCTTCCTGGTCCCTACCAGGGATCTGTTCTCCACTGCTCCAGGACAAGGGTCCAGCCCCGAGCGCAACAAGTTCCTTATCAGGGGATAGGAGAGAATGGGTTTTAATTGATGTTTAGAGGGGGAGTGGTTTGGGTATGGGAGGTTTTTTATGTATTTTTATGTTTATATTTGTTGTAAACTGCCTTGATCTGGGTTGAAAATTGGTATTTAAATGTTAAATGAAATGAGCAAAAAGACTCGATAGACGTACCTCAGAGGATCTGCAGAGCAGGGGTGGTCAGAAAGGAATGAAAGCAAATACATTTTTTTTTAAGAAGAGTAATTAATAACTTTTTCTTAAGTTAATTAAAACATTTTTCTTAAGAGAGTAATTAATAACTGTACCTCAGCACGGTAATTCAATAACTCTGCAAACTCCCTAACTCTGTTCACACCATTAATTGGTAAATTTGTTCTCCCTGGTAATTTCCTATCTCCTTTTCTCTGCTCCAAGTTGTGTAATTCCCTTGTTTTATTGTAACTGCAATCTTTTCTGAGCCCCTGTTAATGTTTCTTATTAATTGTTATCTTCCTTCACCTCTTGTTAATTATAAACCGGCGCGATGCGATTCTCATCCCGAATGCTGGTATAGAAAAACTCAAAATAAATAAATACAATTTTTCCCCATTCCTTTTCCCACTTTTCTCAGCTTCCGGCTCAGTCTGATCCGCTCTCTGTTGGGTTCCGGGCAATCAAGGGTAAGAAAAATAAATAAACAAGGAGGGCTCCTGGGAGCTTTCATTCACAATTACCCAGGGGATTACCTCTCCCTCTCTCCCAAAAAAGTTCAATAAACAAAAATACCAGCTCTTAGCAAATGGAAGCTTATTGTTTAGTTTCATTTCTTTATCGGCTTTAAGGAGGAAGAGATGGCAGGACATAGCCTCACGCAAAAATAGAAGAGAAAGCTCCAAGTCATGCTAAAAGGAGTCCTTGCTACATTTGGCTCCTGACACAGAAAAGGGAATTGGTTTGTGGTGCAAGATGTTAGTGAATTTGTAACTCTCTCTGTGGGGATGGATGGTCCCAGCCGTGGGAGGAGCTTGTCATTGGTGGAGTGCTGGTGCCACCTTGTGGTCACTCGGCAGACCACAGGTTAATAGAGCTCAGCCCCCTCAGGGTTCAGAAAGGGACAGAGAGACCTCTAGACCACCCTCCTGGAAGGGGGGGGGGACGGACTTTCCGCAGTCTTCTGGCAGTCATTTGTCCAAGAATGAGTGGAACGGAACTGACGCTGGCTTTCGTCTTCTTTCCAAAGAAAAGTCCTGTCCATGGGAAATGAAGGGGGGTAATGGGGGATTTATTTGATAAGGGACGCAGGAAGGCCGTGTTGACTGTTGCCAAGTCTGTACTGGCACACTGAGCAGGGAAGGGTGACCTGGCTTATGCAGAAACAAGATGGCAGAAAAAGACCAAAAGGCCTTACCTGTGTGGGGCGTTTCGGAGCTTGAGGTTTTTCAGAGTGGATTAGACAAACATTTCTCTGGGAAAGTTTTGGGTGTTTGCAGACAGGGGATAGATAAGACCTCCTTCCAGTCCCATCTGCCTCTGTTTCTTTGATTCTATGACTTTATGAGGTTGGCAGACGTGTGCTTAAGTGCGTGTGTGTCTGTATTTATTTTGTACAGCATAAAATAAACCTTAAAATACAGTGAGCAATATAACAAAGACCCAAGAAAACCCAACATCAACAAACTAATAACCACTCACATCACAGTAACTACTAGAACATGAAACAGTAAACTACATTACTGTAGCCTTATCAAAATGAAGCAAGATATGCAGTTAAAAATAACAACCAAATAAGAATTAAAAGCAAGAGTAAATAACCAGACCTGCAAAGTTTCCTAAAAGTCAGGTAGCTCCCTAAAAATCTCAACTCCTGGGGCTGCTATTCTGAATGCCATGGTCCGCAATGTAACAATATCACATACCCAGAGAGATCACACATATATTCAAATTATCAAAAATTTTTTATTAGAAATCACAAGGTGTTTTCCCTATCTAGACATTTAAAATCTGAACTCACACACTCATTCATCAATCACACTTCATATAAAAACATCTACATACACATACGTGCAGATACAATGGAGCACAAGCTGCAAGGTTCCTGAAATGGATTATTTTAGATACATTTGGAATTAAAGGTTATTTAAAGGATTGGAATGGGTAGCGGTTTTGTCTTGTTGCGACTGATATCATTGAGAGACATGTAAAAAAGTAGTGATTTAAAGCAAACCTGGGAAAGTGTTTGGAGTAGCAATCACCTTGGTTCACATTGGTGATATAATGGAGGTTAATGAATATCTATGACTCTTTAAAGGAATTAGACTTCAAGTCTTGTTAGTCCCTGAGGAAGCCTGATTATTTAGGCGAAACAAGGAGATCCTTTGTTGGACAAATAGCATTACATGTGCGATATTGTTATATGTTTTATAATCAATTGGATAAATAAGAGAAGGGTTTGGATACATAAAAATAATAAGACATGTTGTTATACTGATTATAATCAATTGTAATTAATTAACCAGTGAACATTATATGTGTATGTAGATGTTTTTATATGAAGTGTGATTGATGAATGAGTGTGTGAGTTCAGATTTTAAATGTCTAGATAGGGAAAACACCTTGTGATTTCTAATAAAAATTTTTTGATAATTTGAATATATGTGTGATCTCTCTGGGTATGTGATATTGTTATATGCTAGTAGAGAGTTTAGCTAAAAAAAAGTAGTTCCCTCTGTAATATTACCACGATGGTCCGCAATGTGACATCTTTAATCAAAGGGACACCTAGGAGAGCATTTTGTGAAGATTGTGGGAGTCTGCAAGCTGGCTTTGAGGTATAAGAGGCAGGGAAACGATAAAGCCTTACATGACTAGTGAGCAAATCATAAACTGAATTGTTTAAATCACTGGGAGCCAATGCAGTTGTTGCGGAGCTGGAGCACTATGTGAACACGTGTGAGGGAGTGATGGCATCTCTCTGGCTGTCAGACTTAGTGACTTCTGGGGGATTCTTGACCCTTTAGGATATTAAAATTGCAGTGTATTCGGAGAAAAGGTGAGTTGGGGTTAGAACTGGACACTGCAGGTTCCCAGCTCAGTCCTCTGACCCTGTTATTTGCAGCTGGGAAACAGCACATGTGGATTATCACCCTGTGATAGTGACTTTGGCTATTGCTGACGCCTATAAGAGGAAGCATCTCATTTGCCCACCTAATCCTAGAAGCACCAATTAAACTTTGCTTGAAGAGCTGGGGAGAATTAGCCAGAGGGACGGGTGGACGTCTGAGCCCTCCCGTTGTTTTCTATGTTTGACCGCACGGCTCCAACTACTGAGCGGAGCCAAGATAACTCAAGTAGGTTGGAGGAGCCACCTTGTGGTGGTTCTGCATCCTGCAGGAGGTTGCTTTATTTCCACAGCTAACTTTCAGCGGCCCTTACTTCTCCCACTGGTCAAGTCTCTGAAAGTATAACACCAGGCAGGATTGTGAGAGTCAGTGTGAGATCGTCTTTTATTTCACTTTTTAAAAAGCTCCTGATAAGTGATGCTTGATGTTTGAAACCCCCTTTACTTGAGGTGCCCCAGGCATTGCCAGTGCGACTTCTTCTGAGTGCATCGGCTCAGGGGCATCACCTCCTGCTTCTCAACCCCACCCCCACTGAAAGAAACGCTGTCTTAAAACAATAAGAGTACTTCCTGTTTGTCTGCATACAGCTCCTGGGCAGATGAACGGATTTTCGCCAGCAAGAAGTGCGTCAAAGGTTCGTGACCCAGAGATGCCAGTAAGTGAGCCACGGGTTTGGAAGGTGACGATTTGGTGTAAACAAGAATGACATTTTCTGTCACTGAAACAAATTATCATTACCTTGAAATTTTGCTTCCAAATTCTATTGAGGCAATAAAAACGTCTGAATTTATTTTTGTTATGGCTATTCCACCTGAAATGTGCAGATGTAAACATGTGTACATATGTGTATAAAAAACAGACATGCACATTTTCTGTCTGTATCTATTAATAATCTAGCGTGCATATGTTAAGCACTTCTTGCTGCACCTGTTGCAGAGTTTTACCAGGGCGTCCTTCACGTCTTTGTTCCTCAGGCTGTAAATCATGGGATTCAGCATGGGGATCAGAGCTGTGTATAGTAAGGCGAAGATTTTGTTCAAGTCTGCGGAAAACATTGACTTGGGCCTCATGTACATGCAGAAGAGGGTGACGTAGAAGAGAATAACGACCGTGAGGTGGGAGGAGCAGGTGGAGAAGGCCTTGCGCCTCCCTTCGGCGGAACGGATTTTCAAGATGGCTGCCACGATGCAGCCGTAGGAGGCCAGAGTCAGCAGGAAGGGGCCGAACATGATGAGCACCGACTGCACGAGCACGTAGAGCTCGACTGTGCGGGTGTTGCTGCAGGCCAGCTGCACCAACGCGGCAATGTCGCAGAAGACGTGGTTGATCTGGTTGGCTCCACAGAAATCCAGTCTGGAGAAGAAGACCATGAAGATGGCGCTGTCCAGGAACATAGAGACCCAGCAGCCGGCTGCCAGCAGGGCAGAGAGCTTCTTGCTCATCAGGACAGTGTAGTGCAAGGGGTCGCAGATGGCGGCGTAGCGATCGTAGGCCATGGCAGCCAGTAGGAAGTATTCGGTGGCGGTCAGAGATGAACAAAAGTATTGCTGCAGCATGCAGGCAGAGAAGGCGATGCTTTTGTTCTGGGTCGCCAGGATGTCTAGCAGCTTGGGGAGGCTGACAGAGGAGGAGGAGGCGTCCAGGACGGAGAGGTTGCAGAGGAAGAAGTACATGGGGGTGTGCAGGTGGGAGTCAGTGCAGATCACCGCCAGGATGAGGAGGTTACCTGCCAGGGTGAACAGGTACACGAGCAGGAAGAGGAGGAACAGAGGCACTCGCAGCCCGGGGAGGTCTGAGAAACCCAGGATGAGGAACTCCGTCACCGCCGAATCATTTCTGGGGCTCATGGCATCCAGTGGAGGCTCCGACTCCTGCTAGACAGATCATGGTGGCAGGGGAGGTGAATGAAAACAGAAACATTATTACGACAGAAAACGTACAAAAGACCTGCACCCCCTTCCTCATGACGAAGGTGATGATGACTGCGGTTGGGATGGAATTAGCCGAAACGTATTAAAAGTAGCAATGGGAAAGTGTCGGCTGGGGGTTGATTGGGGAGGTTTGGATGAGATATTTTTTATGTTATTGTTCTGTAATTGTAACACAGTTTGGTGGTTTTGATGGGGGGAATGTAATTACATTTGAGAAAATAAATAAATGAAAGACAACCTGGAGGTGTCTCAAGGTGTGAGACAGGTACTGACTGCGCACTGACCCCCCAGTTCAGCCAAGGAGCGAGGGGTGAGTATCCCTTCCTGAAAGCGCTGCCTTTGGATGCTAACTGTAGGGGGGCCTTGCTTGAAGCAGCTTTGCTCAAAGTTTCTAACCCATGGGAGGAGGGTGGAGGGATAGAGATGTGTTCCTGATAGGACGGGAGAGGCTCTGAATCCACACCAGGCCTCTCTCAGCTGGAGGCTGTGAGAACTCTGCACAGGGTGCGGCCCAGCAAAATTGTTTGGGAATGGAGAGATTTACAGCTGAACATGAACTGAGAACCCGGAGAACCCTTAGTACGTTTTTTGCATGGTGGCCGGATGCTGGGGGAAATGACGGTGCCCTGTGTTCAGTAGAAGGGAGAACTTGGGGGGCTCGTGCAGGACGTCTGGGTGCGAGTATGAGGTCCCCAGCCCCACCTGATAACGTAGGAGTGCCTGGGCCCAGGTGCGCCGAATTTAGTGAGGGGAGAGGCGTCAGACATTTCTGTTTCTGAAAGTTTCCGAGTGATGTGCGGGGGTGCAAGAGGAGGCTGGAGTTGCCACCTTTTGCCACTGGAAATGCTTGGGGAGAGCGTGAGGATTTGAGCTGAGGCTATCGAGATTATCTCACTTTCATGCCGGTCATGTTGGGTGCACTTTTGAAATCTCTGCATTTTGATGTGGAATCCAGAGCTGCCTTCCCCCAGGACAACTTATCAGCAGCTGCTTCTTCCAGGGTTTGCCTTTTTGTGGTGCATTGTAACATTCCCTGCCCCCGGGAGCCCTCCGCTCGGCTCAGCGCGGCTAACAGTAAAGCATTTTGTAGAAGAACGCGTGGCCTTCCACCCACAGGCAGGGTGCTCGATTTGCAAAGATCCTCTTTACCCCCCCCCCCCCTCCCCACAAGTGCATAAGAACATAAGAACATGCCATACTGGGTCACACCAAGGGTCCATCAAACCCAGCATCCTGTTTCCAACAGTGGCCAATCCAGGCCACAAGAACCTGGCAGGATCCCAAACACCGAGAAGATCCTGTGCTACTGCTGCCGGTTATCAGTGGTGGCTGTTCCCAGGACAGTAACCTTTAAACCGGTGCACATGTGTGTGGATTTGCCGGCTCACGCGCAGGGACGCTGCTATTGTATAACATACGCACACGTAATAACATAGGCTGACTGTGCAAGGGCGCGTGCCTATGCGCACAAATGCCCTTTCTACCATGTTGGGGGATTTTAACAGACGTGCGCCGATGTAATTGCCAGTTTTCCCAGTTTGTTCCCAGTTCATCCAGTTAAGAGATAGGACTTCCAAATCCCCCTAGTTTAATAGCTCTCCAACCCCCCCTTTTCACCCCAATCCTTAAAACCCCGAGCCATAGCAGAAGTAAATTTATGCGGTAGGGGACCCCGACGTGCTAGTGTGCACAATAATTTACACGTTAATTTCAGTGTGAAATTATCCAAGATATAATCTCTTTACAGAAAATCTGATGTCTAATACAAAGAAACTGATGAGGAAGAACTAAAATACATAAATACTTCTTATTACATTTTAGGCATCATAATTATAGGATAATAAGGAGATGATAAACAGAAGCATTTACACAAGAAATTAATACCATATTTATCAAATTGTGACTCACTAACTGAACATTCCATAGAGCCCTTACTTATTCTACTCCAAGACTGTGGTAGATGCTTGTGGAGGGTGAGCGACCAAGAACTCCTTCAACTGTTTAGGCTCTAAGAATATATAACTATTACTTTTGTAAGATATACAAGCCCTACAAGGGTATTTTAAAGTAAACCCTAGTCCTTCTATTATCCGAAAGTGTAAATAACCGATTCACATCTACCCGTTCTAGACCTCTCATGATCTTAAACACCTCTATCATATCCCCCCTCAGCCGTCTCTTCTCCAAGCTGAAAAGTCCTAACCTCTTTAGTCTTTCCTCATAGGGGAGCTGTTCCATTCCCCTTATCATTTTGGTTGCCCTTCTCTGTACCTTCTCCATCGCAATTCTATCTTTATTGAGATGAGGTGACCAGAATTGTACACAGTATTCAAGGTGCGGTCTCACCATGGAGCGATACAGAGGCATTATGACATTTTCCGTTTTATTCACCATTCCCTTCCTAATAATTCCCAACATTCTGTTTGCTTTTTTGACTGCCGCAGCACACTGACCCGACGATTTCAATGTGTTATCCACTATGACACCTAGATCTTTTTCATGAGCGGTAACTCACCCTTTGTGAGGATCATTTTCAGCAGTGCCCGGCTGCAAACAGAGTTTTAAAGGGAAACTCCCCATTGGGAACTAAGCTACAAACCTTTTCCAGCTGAGCGGCCTGCGGCTTGGGGATGCCATCCCCTTCCTACGTTGCAGGTCACAAAAGTAAGAGAGGAAAAGCAGGAAGAAGCAGGTGTGGGGGTTTTTCTAAAAGCTGCCTCTACCCTGACCTCGCTCCCATCGCCGTCCATTCCCCCTACTGAAAGGGATAAACACCTGTTTAACCATGCAAATCACTTTGAAAATTGCCCCTGCACGCCCCCCGTGCATGGAATCCTTCAGCCACAGATCTGTGCCCTGGAGTCCGACCTGCCCCTGACTGGGGTAAATCAGGGGGTGGTGAGATAACCCCGGGGCGTCTGCAGCGGTGAATAAAATTCCTTCCTGATCCCCAATCTGGTGATGGAGTCAGCGTTACCGGATCAGCGCAGTGCAGCTCCGTCCTCTGCTGCTGAACGGATTCGGTGCTGAAACCGTAGCGGGACCTCGTTTACAAATGCATTGCACGATCTCACCGTCCTCTGCTGAATGGATTCGATGCTGTAACCGTAGTGGAACCTCGTTTACAAATGCATTGCACGATCTCACCGTCCTCTGCTGAATGGATTCGATGCTGTAACCGTAGTGGAACCTCGTTTACAAATGCATTGCACGATCTCACCGTCCTCTGCTGAACGGATTCGGTGCTGTAACCGTAGCGGAACCTCGTTTACAAATGCATTGCACGATCTCACCGTCCTCTGCTGAACGGATTCGGTGCTCTAACCGTAGCGGACCTCGTTTACAAATGTATTGCATGATCTCACCGTCCTCTGCTGAATGGATTCGGTGCTGTAACCGTAGCGGAACCTCGTTTACAAATGCATTGCACGATCTCACCGTCCTCTGCTGAACGGATTCGGTGCTCTAACCGTAGCGGAACCTCGTTTACAAATGCATTGCACGATCTCACCGTCCTCTGCTGCTGAACGGATTCGGTGCTGTAACCGTAGCGGAACCTCGTTTACAAATGCATTGCACGATCTCACCGTCCTCTGCTGAACGGATTCGGTGCTCTAACCGTAGCGGACCTCGTTTACAAATGTATTGCACGATCTCACCGTCCTCTGCTGAATGGATTCGATGCTGTAACCGTAGTGGAACCTCGTTTACAAATGCATTGCACGATCTCACCGTCCTCTGCTGAATGGATTCGATGCTGTAACCGTAGTGGAACCTCGTTTACAAATGCATTGCACGATCTCACCGTCCTCTGCTGAACGGATTCGGTGCTGTAACCGTAGCGGAACCTCGTTTACAAATGCATTGCACGATCTCACCGTCCTCTGCTGAACGGATTCGGTGCTCTAACCGTAGCGGAACCTCGTTTACAAATGCATTGCACGATCTCACCGTCCTCTGCTACTGAACGGATTCGGTGCTGTAACCGTAGCGGAACCTCGTTTACAAATGTATTGCACGATCTCACCGTCCTCTGCTGAACGGATTCGGTGCTGTAACCGTAGCGGAACCTCGTTTACAAATGCATTGCACGATCTCACCGTCCTCTGCTGAACGGATTCGGTGCTGTAACCGTAGCGGAACCTCGTTTACAAATGCATTGCACGATCTCACCGTCCTCTGCTGAATGGATTCGGTGCTGTAACCGTAGCGGAACCTCGTTTACAAATGCATTGCACGATCTCACCGTCCTCTGCTGAATGGATTCGATGCTGTAACCGTAGCGGAACCTCGTTTACAAATGCATTGCACGATCTCACCGTCCTCTGCTGAACGGATTCGGTGCTGTAACCGTAGCGGAACCTCATTTACAAATACATTGCACGATCTCACCGTCCTCTGCTACTGAACGGATTCGGTGCTGTAACCGTAGCAGAACCTTGTTTACAAATGTATTGCACGATCTCACCGTCCTCTGCTACTGAACAGATTCGGTGCTGTAACCGTAGCGGAACCTCGTTTACAAATGCATTGCACAATCTCACTGTCCTCTGCTGAATGGATTCGGTGCTGTAACCGTAGCGGAACCTCGTTTACAAATGCATTGCACGATCTCACCGTCCTCTGCTGAATGGATTCGATGCTGTAACCGTATCGGAACCTCGTTTACAAATACATTGCACGATCTCACCGTCCTCTGCTGAACGGATTCGGTGCTGTAACCGTAGCGGAACCTCGTTTACAAATGCATTGCTCGATCTCACCGTCCTTTGCTACTGAACGGATTTGGTGCTGTAACCGTAGCGGAACCTCGTTTACAAATGCATTGCACGATCTCACCGTCCTCTGCAGGAAGGCTTCGGGGGGTAGGAAACCGATTGCCTCTTTATCTTGCTGGGTGACCCCGTGCTTGGTTGTTGCTGGAGGTAGAAAGCTGACCTGTGAGATCTCTCCCCGGGGGGTCCCATGCTGTATTCGCCCGCTGTCCTCCTTTCAGACATGGACTCCAGGTGCTTCCCAATATCGGGAGAAATCAGAACCGATTGGAGGGACAAAGGAACATTGCAGGCTCACTGTCTCCTGGAGAGAGCTGCAGAGCATAGCTTAAAGGCACTGGCACTAGCCTGAGTCTTCAAAACAGCAGCCAGCTAGCTGGCACTTTAGATCTTACTCCTAGATTTTTCTTTCTGATGGATTTACTTACATTTTCTCACTGAAGTTTAGCATAAAAGGTTGTGCTCTTTTCATTACAGTCACATCTTTTCTTTGTAAAAAATAAATAAATACATTAAAAAAAACCCACCCTCCTCCTCTGCATGCTGCTTTTCAGCTGTCTATGCTGTATTCATGCTTTACGTGAGTAACAGGGCTTGTGGAAAATGATAAGATCGTGCAGATTCTTCCACAATACACGGGCATTTACCTGCATTTTCACGGAGGCGTCCTCAAGGAGGGGATATGGAATAAGGCGGATCCTTTTCACTGCATGGGAAATTACATGTGTCGGTGTGATGCCCTTGGCAGGAATTGACCCAGCAAATAAACCATCTCATCAGCAGGCATGAAAGAAGATCCATGCAGCTGAGTGTGCACTCAATGAGCTGGAAGGGAGTAATGAGCCCCGGGTACTTCAGTGGTGGCGAGATGAAGCCCTGCTGCCCAGGAAGGCAGGAAGCAGCAGCCGAGTTCCCCCTTCAGGAAGAGCCTGCTTGTCCCAGCAGAGAGAAGCAGGGGGCAGGAGGATATCCATGTGGTCTTGCAAGCTGCTCTCATGGTGCTTCTCTTGGGGGTGGACCCTGCTAGACCCTCTTGCAAATGGTGTGGGAGTGGGGACAGTGCCGTTAATATTAATATCACAAGTAAATGCGCTTTACCCCTTAAAATGAATACTCACAGGGAGGAGGGGAGGATGGATGAGGGGGAGAGATGCCGGGGGCTCATTCCGCTCAGTCAGGTGATGGGAGATGGAGAGCACCCGAGCTCTCATTTACCTTCTGCAGACAGCTGTGGGGTCAGGCACTGTGTGTATATACTGTATTTATATTATATTATATATATATCTTTATGTACTTATAAGTGAGTTTCATTCGCTGCAGGGACTGAGATCCCAGAGTGAAGGAATAGGAACCTCAGGCGGGTAATTACTTAGCACAGACTCGCCCCTCGGTACACGCGTGACAGGGCCGTGCCAGTATGGGTGGTGGGGACTTCGGTTCACCCCAGGGGGTGGCTGAGGTTTATTCTGCAGGCTGCAGGGCATTAGTGTTTCCCCCTGGAAGCACACAATGTGCAGGGCACAGACCGTCTCTGCTTATTCAATCTCCTGAATGCATCGGGGGAAAAGAAATCATGTGAAGTCCTCTGAGTGCTTCAGAGCTTCAGCTCAGGAGAAGTCCTGTGATTTTCTACTGAGGTTTGAGAATGATTGGGATTTGATTTAGGTAATTGATTGTGGAAATTGGAACTGAGTTAGCGAGGAGGTGGGGGGTCATAGAGCGAGCGTCCTAGTCATTCTCTCAGTTATTGGTTAAGTAGGGCGAATGCTGTGCACGCAGCATCAGGAGAAGAGGACAGCAGCTGGGATGTAATTGAGGGCTGCCGGTGCTGGCCAGCCTGGCCACTTGTCATTAAGAGAGCCCAATGGCCAGCAGGAGGAGCTTTACACCAGAAGTGCAATTGCTGGTATTTAGCTGACCGCTGACCTCCAGAGCTCCTCTCCTCCTCCTGTGGGGGCCGTTTCTTATCAAGCAGTGGCCGCCAGTGCGAGGTCCAGCTCTGGCCGCAGCAGCAGTGACCGTGGGCCAGGACGCGCTCCACTCCCAGGCCCCCGGGTGCTCCTGCCCCCTTTCCTGGGACCAACGCATGCGCTGCCTCTCTCTCTCCCCCCTGGCCTTCACTTAAATAGAGAAGTATATAAGGAGCTGCCTGCTGCAAGGAGGTGACCTTGACAGAGACAGGGATGATCCTCTCTATCAGCTGGGGAGGAAGGGTCAACTTTCTGTCCACAAGTCCTAGGGGGCACTTTTATTACATCTCTTCCACCTCTTTACTGTTTATTTCTATTGATTTTATTATCTGCTCTATGAGAGATTATAATAGAAACATAGAATACAAAATAAATCCTAATCCCCCTCAGGTGGTTAATTTGCGGCCAGAAATGTGAGTGTCCCAGCCCGAATTCTCTTGGATAAAAGTCGTAATCTGAGGGCCAGGAGAACTGTAAGCAGCTGGCCTGGGAGGTAATGAATCCTCACCCACACAACAGAACAGGACAGATTCAGAAACAGGGGTGAAAGGATGGTGGCATTTCAGGACTGACACCCAGGGAGACTAAAGTGACTCCTCTGAGGCCGCACAGAGAGTCAGGGACAGAGCCCGGAATTAGAGCTCAGCCTGGGGCCAGGACACACAGGGAGAGGATGGACAGGTGACCACCTCTCGGTGCTTCCGCCTTTCAAATAACTCCTCCCTCCACCGCACCCCACCCCTTTTAAAGACTCCCTGCCCTGAATGAATAAGAGCACTTCCTGTCTGTTTGCAGTTTCTGGGCAGCAGAAAGTGCAACAAGTAGCTCATGTCCCCGAGATGCCAGTGAGTCCCAGGTTCAGAAAGCAACGTTTAAGGAGCAAGCAAGAATGAATTTTTCTGTCGCCCGGACACTGAAACGAATTAGCATTATCTTGAAATTTTGCTTCCAAATCTATCGAGACAATAAAAACATCTGAATTTATTTTCATGAAGGCTATTCAACTTGATGTGTGCCCGTGTATATAAAGATAGCCGTGTACATTTACTGTCTAGGCATCTAGTAATCGTCTATCGTGCATATGCTAAGCACTTCTTGCTGCATCTGTTGCGGAGTTTTACCAGGGCGTCCTTCACGTCTTTGTTCCTCAGGCTGTAAATCATGGGATTCAGCATGGGGATCAGAGCTGTGTACAGTAGAGAGAAGACTTTGTCCAGGCCTGCGGAAAACATTGACTTGGGCCTCATGTACATGCAGAAGAGGGTGACGTAGAAGAGAATAACGACCGTGAGGTGGGAGGAGCAGGTGGAGAAGGCCTTGCGCCTCCCTTCGGCGGAACGGATTTTCAAGATGGCTGCCACGACGCAGCCGTAGGAGGCCAGAGTCAGCAGGAAGGGGCCGAACATGATGAGCACCGACTGCACGAGCACGTAGAGCTCGACTGTGCGGGTGTTGCCGCAGGCCAGCTGCACCAACGCGGCAATGTCGCAGAAGACGTGGTTGATCTGGTTGGCTCCACAGAAATCCAGTCTGGAGAAGAAGACCATGAAGATGGCGCAGTCCAGGAACATAGAGACCCAGCAGCCGGCTGCCAGCAGGGCAGAGAGCTTCTTGCTCATCAGGACAGTGTAGTGCAAGGGGTCGCAGATGGCGGCGTAGCGATCGTAGGCCATGGCAGCCAGTAGGAAGTATTCGGTGGCGGTCAGAGATGAACAAAAGTATTGCTGCAGCATGCAGGCAGAGAAGGCGATGCTTTTGTTCTGGGTCGCCAGGATGTCTAGCAGCTTGGGGAGGCTGACAGAGGAGGAGGAGGCGTCCAGGACGGAGAGGTTGCAGAGGAAGAAGTACATGGGGGTGTGCAGGTGGGAGTCAGTGCAGATCACCGCCAGGATGAGGAGGTTACCTGCCAGGGTGAACAGGTACACGAGCAGGAAGAGGAGGAACAGAGGCACTCGCAGCCCGGGGAGGTCTGAGAAACCCAGGATGAGGAACTCCGTCACCGCCGAATCATTTCTGGGGCTCATGGCATCCAGTGGAGGCTCCGACTCCTGCTAGACAGATCATGGTGGCAGGGGAGGTGAATGAAAACAGAAACATTATTACGACAGAAAACGTACAAAAGACCTGCACCCCCTTCCTCATGACGAAGGTGATGATGACTGCGGTTGGGATGGAATTAGCCGAAACGTATTAAAAGTAGCAATGGGAAAGTGTCGGCTGGGGGTTGATTGGGGAGGTTTGGATGAGATATTTTTTATGTTATTGTTCTGTAATTGTAACACAGTTTGGTGGTTTTGATGGGGGGAATGTAATTACATTTGAGAAAATAAATAAATGAAAGACAACCTGGAGGTGTCTCAAGGTGTGAGACAGGTACTGACTGCGCACTGACCCCCCAGTTCAGCCAAGGAGCGAGGGGGTGAGTATCCCTTCCTGAAAGCGCTGCCTTTGGATGCTAACTGTAGGGGCCTTGCTTGAAGCAGCTTTGCACAAAGTTTCTAACCCATGGGAGGAGGGTGGAGGGATAGAGATGTGGTCCTGATAGGACGGGAGAGGCTCTGAATCCACACCAGGCCTCTCTCAGCTGGAGGCTGTGAGAACTCTGCACAGGGTGCGGCCCAGCAAAATTGTTTGGGAATGGAGAGATTTACAGCTGAACATGAACTGAGAACCCGGAGAACCCTTAGTACGTTTTTTGCATGGTGGCCGGATGCTGGGGGAAATGACGGTGCCCTGTGTTCAGTAGAAGGGAGAGCTTGGGGGGCTCGTGCAGGACGTCTGGGTGCGAGTATGAGGTCCCCAGCCCCACCTGATAACAAAGGAGTGCCTGGGCCCAGGTGCGCCGAATTTAGTGAGGGGAGAGGCGTCAGACATTTCTGTTTCTGAAAGTTTCCGAGTGATGTGCGGGGGTGCAAGAGGAGGCTGGAGTTGCCACCTTTTGCCACTGGAAGTGCTTGGGGAGAGCGTGAGGATTTGAGCTGAGGCTATCGAGATTATCTCACTTTCATGCCGGTCATGTTGGGTGCACTTTTGAAATCTCTGCATTTTGATATGGAATCCAGAGCTGCCTTCCCCCAGGACACCTTATCAGCAGCTGCTTCTTCCAGGGTTTGCCTTTTTGTGGTGCATTGTAACATTCCCTGCCCCCGGGAGCCCTCCGCTCGGCTCAGCGCGGCTAACAGTAAAGCATTTTGTAGAAGAACGCGTGGCCTTCCACCCACAGGCAGGGTGCTCGATTTGCAAAGATCCTCTTTACCCCCCCCCCCCCCTCCTCACAAGTGCATAAGAACATAAGAACAAGCCATACTGGGTCACACCAAGGGTCCATCAAACCCAGCATCCTGTTTCCAACAGTGGCCAATCCAGGCCACAAGAACCTGGCAGGATCCCAAACACCGAGAAGATCCTGTGCTACTGCTGCCGGTTATCAGTGGTGGCTGTTCCCAGGACAGTAACCTTTAAACCGGTGCACATGTGTGTGGATTTGCCGGCTCATGCGCAGGGACGCCGCTATTGTATAACATACGCACACGTAATAACATAGGCTGACTGTGCAAGGGCGCGTGCCTATGCGCACAAATGCCCTTTCTACCATGTTGGGGGATTTTAACAGACGTGCGCCGATGTAATTGCCAGTTTTCCCAGTTTGTTCCCAGTTCATCCAGTTAAGAGATAGGACTTCCAAATCCCCCTAGTTTAATAGCTCTCCAACCCCCCCTTTTCACCCCAATCCTTAAAACCCCGAGCCATAGCAGAAGTAAATTTATGCGGTAGGGGACCCCGACGTGCTAGTGTGCACAATAATTTACACGTTAATTTCAGTGTGAAATCGAGGAACGCCCATGCCCCACCTACAACCTGCCCATGTCCCCACCCTATTTTTGGAAAACAAAATTGTGCACACAGCAGGAGGTATGAACATATCTAGACGGGTTTAAAAATCTGCTCAGCGTGTGCTGTCCCGATATATTCACACATCCCCTAACTGCATGCCAGGCTTTTAAAATTCACCAAATCAGTTTGATTAATAGCAGTTAATGGACTTCTCCGGGACATTGTCTAAACTTTTTTAAAACCCAGCTACACTAACTGCACTAACCACATCCTCTGGCAATGAATTCCAGAGCTTTATTGTGCATTGAGTGAAAAATAATTTTCTCCGATTAGTCTTAAATGTGCTACTTGCTAACTTCATGGAGTGCCCCCTAGTCCTTTTTTTTTTTTTTTTTTTTTTAATTATTTTCATTTTTGAAATTATCCAAGATATAATCTCTTTACAGAAAATCTGATGTCTAATACAAAGAAACTGATGAGGAAGAACTAAAATACATAAATACTTCTTATTACATTTTAGGCATCATAATTATAGGATTATAAGGAGATGATAAACAGAAGCATTTACACAAGAAATTAATACCATATTTATCAAATTGTGACTCACTAACTGAACATTCCATAGAGCCCTTTCTTATTCTACTCCAAGACTGTGGTAGATGCTTGTGGAGGGTGAGCGACCAAGAACTCCTTCAACTGTTTAGGCTCTAAGAATATATAACTATTACTTTTGTAAGATATACAAGCCCTACAAGGGTATTTTAAAGTAAACCCTAGTCCTTCTATTATCCGAAAGTGTAAATAACCGATTCACATCTACCCGTTCTAGACCTCTCATGATCTTAAACACCTCTATCATATCCCCCCTCAGCCGTCTCTTCTCCAAGCTGAAAAGTCCTAACCTCTTTAGTCTTTCCTCATAGGGGAGCTGTTCCATTCCCTTTATCATTGTGGTTGCCCTTCTCTGTACCTTCTCCATCGCAATTCTATCTTTTTTGAGATGCGGCGACCAGAATTGTACACAGTATTCAAGGTGCGGTCTCACCATGGAGCGATACAGAGGCATTATGACATTTTCCATTTTATTCACCATTCCCTTCCTAATAATTCCTAACATTCTGTTTCCTTTTTTGACTGCCGCAGCACACTGAGCCGACGATTTCAATGTATTATCCACTATGATGCCTAGATCTCTTTCATGAGCGGTAACTCACCCTTTGTGAGGATCATTTTCAGCAGTGCCCGGCTGCAAACAGAGTTTTAAAGGGAAACTCCCCATTGGGAACTAAGCTACAAACCTTTTCCAGCTGAGCGGCCTGCGCCTTGCGGATGCCTTCCCCTTCCTACGTTGCAGGTCACAAAAGTAAGAGAGGAAAAGCAGGAAGAAGCAGGTATGGGGGTTTTTCTAAAAGCTGCCTCTACCCTGACCTCGCTCCCATCGCCGTCCATTCCCCCTACTGAAAGGGATAAACACCTGTTTAACCATGCAAATCACTTTGAAAATTGCCCCTGCACGCCCCCCGTGCATGGAATCCTTCAGCCACAGATCTGTGCCCTGGAGTCCGACCTGCCCCTGACTGGGGTAAATCAGGGGGTGGTGAGATAACCCCGGGGCGTCTGCAGCGGTGAATAAAATTCCTTCCTGACCCCCAATCTGGTGATGGAGTCAGCGTTACCGGATCAGCGCAGTGCAGCTCCGTCCTCTGCTGCTGAACGGATTCGGTGCTGAAACCGTAGCGGGACCTCGTTTACAAATGCATTGCACGATCTCACCGTCCTCTGCTGAATGGATTCGATGCTGTAACCGTAGTGGAACCTCGTTTACAAATGCATTGCACGATCTCACCGTCCTCTGCTGAACGGATTCGGTGCTGAAACCGTAGCGGGACCTCGTTTACAAATGCATTGCACGATCTCACCGTCCTCTGCTGAACGGATTCGGTGCTCTAACCGTAGCGGAACCTCGTTTACAAATGCATTGCACGATCTCACCGTCCTCTGCTGCTGAACGGATTCGGTGCTGTAACCGTAGCGGAACCTCGTTTACAAATGCATTGCACGATCTCACCGTCCTCTGCTGAACGGATTCGGTGCTCTAACCGTAGCGGACCTCGTTTACAAATGTATTGCACGATCTCACCGTCCTCTGCTGAACAAATTCGGTGCTGTAACCGTAGCGGAACCTCGTTTACAAATGCATTGCACGATCTCACCATCCTCTGCTGAACGGATTCGGTGCTGTAACCGTAGCGGAACCTCGTTTACAAATGCATTGCACGATCTCACCATCCTCTGCTGAACGGATTCGGTGCTCTAACCGTAGCGGAACCTCGTTTACAAATGCATTGCACGATCTCACCGTCCTCTGCTGAATGGATTCGGTGCTGTAACCGTAGCGGAACCTCGTTTACAAATGCATCGCACGATCTCACCGTCCTCTGCTGAATGGATTCGATGCTGTAACCATAGCGGAACCTCGTTTACAAATGCATTGCACGATCTCACCGTCCTCTGCTGAACGGATTCGGTGCTGTAACCATAGCGGAACCTCATTTACAAATACATTGCACGATCTCACCGTCCTCTGCTACTGAACGGATTCGGTGCTGTAACCGTAGCAGAACCTCGTTTACAAATGTATTGCACGATCTCACCGTCCTCTGCTACTGAACAGATTCGGTGCTGTAACTGTAGTGGAACCTCGTTTACAAATGCATCGCACAATCTCACTGTCCTCTGCTGAATGGATTCGGTGCTGTAACCGTAGCGGAACCTCGTTTACAAATGCATCGCACGATCTCACCGTCCTCTGCTGAACGGATTCGGTGCTGTAACTGTAGCAGAACCTCGTTTACAAATGTATTGCACGATCTCACCGTCCTCTGCTACTGAATGGATTCGGTGCTGTAACCATAGCGGAACCTCGTTTACAAATACATTGCACGATCTCACCGTCCTCTGCTGAACGGATTCGGTGCTGTAACCGTAGCGGAACCTCGTTTACAAATGCATTGCTCAATCTCACCGTCCTCTGCTGAACGGATTTGGTGCTGTAACCGTAGCGGAACCTCGTTTACAAATGTATTGCACGAGCTCACCATCCTCTGCTGAACGGATTCGGTGCTGTAACCATAGCGGAACCTCGTTTACAAATACATTGCACGATCTCACCGTCCTCTGCTGAACGGATTCGGTGCTGTAACCGTAGCGGAACCTCGTTTACAAATGCATTGCTCGATCTCACCGTCCTTTGCTACTGAACGGATTTGGTGCTGTAACCGTAGCGGAACCTCGTTTACAAATGCATTGCACGATCTCACCGTCCTCTGCAGGAAGGCTTCGGGGGGTAGGAAACCGATTGCCTCTTTATCTTGCTGGGTGACCCCGTGCTTGGTTGTTGCTGGAGGTAGAAAGCTGACCTGTGAGATCTCTCACCGGGGGGGTCCCATGCTGTATTCGCCCGCTGTCCTCCTTTCAGACATGGACTCCAGGTGCTTCCCAATATCGGGAGAAATCAGAACCGATTGGAGGGACAAAGGAACATTGCAGGCTCACTGTCTCCTGGAGAGAGCTGCAGAGCATAGCTTAAAGGCACTGGCACTAGCCTGAGTCTTCAAAACAGCAGCCAGCTAGCTGGCACTTTAGATCTTACTCCTAGATTTTTCTTTCTGATGCATTTACTTACATTTTCTCACTGAAGTTTAGCATAAAAGGTTGTGCTCTTTTCATTACAGTCACATCTATTCTTTGTAAAAAATAAATAAATACATTAAAAAAACCCCACCCTCCTCGTCTGCATGCTGCTTTTCAGCTGTCTATGCTGTATTCATGCTTTACGTGAGTAACAGGGCTTGTGGAAAATGATAAGATCGTGCAGATTCTTCCACAATACACGGGCATTTACCTGCATTTTCACGGAGGCGTCCTCAAGGAGGGGATATGGAATAAGGTGGATCCTTTTCACTGCATGGGAAATTACATGTGTCGGTGTGATGCCCTTGGCAGGAATTGACCCAGCAAATAAACCATCTCATCAGCAGGCATGAAAGAAGATCCAGGCAGCTGAGTGTGCACTCAATGAGCTGGAAGGGAGTAATGAGCCCCGGGTACTTCAGTGGTGGCGAGATGAAGCCCTGCTGGCCAGGAAGGCAGGAAGCAGCAGCCGAGTTCCCCCTTCAGGAAGAGCCTGCTTGTCCCAGCAGAGAGAAGCAGGGGGCAGGAGGATATCCATGTGGTCTTGCAAGCTGCTCTCGTGGCGCTTCTCTTGGGGGTGGACCCTGCTAGACCCTCTTGCAAATGGTGTGGGAGTGGGGACAGTGCCGTTAATATTAATATCACAAGTAAATGCGCTTTACCCCTTAAAATGAATACTCACAGGGAGGAGGGGAGGATGGATGAGGGGGAGAGATGCCGGGGGCTCATTCCGCTCAGTCAGGTGATGGGAGATGGAGAGCACCCGAGCTCTCATTTACCTTCTGCAGACAGATGTGGGGTCAGGCACTGTGTGTATATACTGTATTTATATTATATTATATATATATCTTTATGTACTTATAAGTGAGTTTCATTCGCTGCAGGGACTGAGATCCCAGAGTGAAGGAATAGGAACCTCAGGCGGGTAATTACTTAGCACAGACTCACCCCTCGGTACACGCGTGACAGGGCCGTGCCAGTATGGATGGTGGGGATTTCGGGTCACCACAGGGGGTGGCTGAGGTTTATTCTGCAGGCTGCAGGGCATTAGTGTTTCCCCCTGGAAGCACACAATGTGCAGGGCACAGACCGTCTCTGCTTATTCAATCTCCTGAATGCATCGGGGGAAAAGAAATCATGTGAAGTCCTCTGAGAGCTTCAGAGCATCAGCTCAGGAGAAGTCCTGTGATTTTCTACTGAGGTTTGAGAATGATTGGGATTTGATTTAGGTAATTGATTGTGGAAATTGGAACTGAGTTAGCGAGGAGGTGGGGGGTCATAGAGCGAGCGTCCTAGTCATTCTCTCAGTTATTGGTTAAGTAGGGCGAATGCTGTGCACGCAGCATCAGGAGAAGAGGACAGCAGCTGGGATATAATTGAGGGCTGCCGGTGCTGGCCAGCCTGGCCTTCACTTAAATAGAGAAGTATATAAGGAGCTGCCTGCTGCAAGGAGGTGACCTTGACAGAGACAGGGATGATCCTCTCTATCAGCTGGGGAGGAAGGGTCAACTTTCTGTCCACAAGTCCTAGGGGGCACTTTTATTACATCTCTTCCACCTCTTTACTGTTTATTTCTATTGATTTTATTATCTGCTCTATGAGAGATTATAATAGAAACATAGAATACAAAATAAATCCTAATCCCCCTCAGGTGGTTAATTTGCGGCCAGAAACGTGAGTGTCCCAGCCCGAATTCTCTTGGATAAAAGTCGTAATCTGAGGGCCAGGAGAACTGTAAGCAGCTGGCCTGGGAGGTAATGAATCCTCACCCACACAACAGAACAGGACAGATTCAGAAACAGGGGTGAAAGGATGGTGGCATTTCAGGACTGACACCCAGGGAGACTAAAGTGACTCCTCTGAGGCCGCACAGAGAGTCAGGGACAGAGCCCGGAATTAGAGCTCAGCCTGGGGCCAGGACACACAGGGAGAGGATGGACAGGTGACCACCTCTCCGTGCTTCCGCCTTTCAAATAACTCCTCCCTCCAATGCACCCCACCCCTTTTAAAGACTCCCTGCCCTGAATGAATAAGAGCACTTCCTGTCTGTTTGCACTTTCTGGGCAGCAGAAAGTGCAACAAGTAGCTCATGTCCCCGAGATGCCAGTGAGTCCCAGGTTCAGAAAGCAACGTTTAAGGAGCAAGCAAGAATGAATTTTTCTGTCGCCCGGACACTGAAACGAATTAGCATTATCTTGAAATTTTGCTTCCAAATCTATCGAGACAATAAAAACATCTGAATTTATTTTCATTAAGGCTATTCAACTTGATGTGTGCCCGTGTATATAAAGATAGCCGTGTACATTTACTGTCTAGGCATCTAGTAATCGTCTATCGTGCATATGCTAAGCACTTCTTGCTGCACCTGTTGCAGAGTTTTACCAGGGCGTCCTTCACGTCTTTGTTCCTCAGGCTGTAAATCATGGGATTCAGCATGGGGATCAGAGCTGTGTATAGTGGGGAGAAGACTTTGTCCAGGCCTGCGGAAAACATCGACTTGGGCCTCATGTACATGCAGAAGAGGGTGACGTAGAAGAGAATAACGACCGTGAGTTGGGAGAAGCAGGTGGAGAAGGCCTTGCGCCTCCCTTCAGCAGAACGGATTTTCAAGATGGCTGCCACGACGCAGCCGTAGGAGGCCAGAGTCAGCAGGAAGGGGCCGAACATGATGAGCACCAACTGCACGAGCACGTAGAGCTCGACTGTGCGGGTGTTGCCGCAGGCCAGCTGCAGCAACGCGGCAATGTCGCAGAAGACGTGGTTGATCTGGTTGGCTCCACAGAAATCCAGTCTGGAGAAGAAGACCATGAAGATGGCGCTGTCCAGGAACATAGAGACCCAGCAGCCGGCTGCCAGCAGGGCAGAGAGCTTCTTGCTCATCAGGACAGTGTAGTGCAAGGGGTCGCAGATGGCGGCGTAGCGATCGTAGGCCATGGCAGCCAGTAGGAAGTATTCGGTGGCGGTCAGAGATGAACAAAAGTATTGCTGCAGCATGCAGGCAGAGAAGGCGATGCTTTTGTTCTGGGTCGCCAGGATGTCTAGCAGCTTGGGGAGGCTGACAGAGGAGGAGGAGGCGTCCAGGACGGAGAGGTTGCACAGGAAGAAGTACATGGGGGTGTGCAGGTGGGAGTCAGTGCAGATCACCGCCAGGATGAGGAGGTTACCTGCCAGGGTGAACAGGTACACGAGCAGGAAGAGGAGGAACAGAGGCACTCGCAGCCCGGGGAGGTCTGAGAAACCCAGGATGAGGAACTCCGTCACCGCCGAATCATTTCTGGGGCTCATGGCATCCAGTGGAGGCTCCGACTCCTGCTAGACAGATCATGGTGGCAGGGGAGGTGAATGAAAACAGAAACATTATTACGACAGAAAACGTACAAAAGACCTGCACCCTCTTCCTCATGACGAAGGTGATGATGACTGCGGTTGGGATGGAATTAGCCGAAACGTATTAAAAGTAGCAATGGGAAAGTGTCGGCTGGGGGTTGATTGGGGAGGTTTGGATGAGATATTTTTTATGTTATTGTTCTGTAATTGTAACACAGTTTGGTGGTTTTGATGGGGGGAATGTAATTACATTTGAGAAAATAAATAAATGAAAGACAACCTGGAGGTGTCTCAAGATGTGAGACAGGTACTGACTGCGCACTGACCTCCCAGTTCAGCCAAGGAGCGAGGGGTGAGTATCCCTTCCTGAAAGCGCTGCCTTTGGATGCTAACTGTAGGGGGGCCTTGCTTGAAGCAGCTTTGCACAAAGTTTCTAACCCATGGGAGGAGGGTGGAGGGATAGAGATGTGGTCCTGATAGGACGGGAGAGGCTCTGAATCCACACCAGGCCTCTCTCAGCTGGAGGCTGTGAGAACTCTGCACAGGGTGCGGCCCAGCAAAATTCTTTGGGAATGGAGAGATTTACAGCTGAACATGAACTGAGAACCCTTAGTACGTTTTTTGCATGGTGGCCGGATGCTGGGGGAAATGACGGTGCCCTGTGTTCAGTAGAAGGGAGAGCTTGGGGGGCTCGTGCAGGACGTCTGGGTGCGAGTATGAGGTCCCCAGCCCCACCTGATAACGTAGGAGTGCCTGGGCCCAGGTGCGCCGAATTTAGTGAGGGGAGAGGCGTCAGACATTTCTGTTTCTGAAAGTTTCCGAGTGATGTGCGGGGGTGCAAGAGGAGGCTGGAGTTGCCAGCTTTTGCCACTGGAAGTGCTTGGGGAGAGCGTGAGGATTTGAGCTGAGGCTATCGAGATTATCTCACTTTCATGCCGGTCATGTTGGGTGCAGTTTTGAAATCTCTGCATTTTGATGTGGAATCCAGAGCTGCCTTCCCCCAGGACAACTTATCAGCAGCTGCTTCTTCCAGGGTTTGCCTTTTTGTGGTGCATTGTAACATTCCCTGCCCCCGGGAGCCCTCCGCTCGGCTCAGCGCGGCTAACAGTAAAGCATTTTGTAGAAGAACGCGTGGCCTTCCACCCACAGGCAGGGTGCTCGATTTGCAAAGATCCTCTTTACCCCCCCCCCCCCTCCCCACAAGTGCATAAGAACATAAGAACATGCCATACTGGGTCACACCAAGGGTCCATCAAACCCAGCATCCTGTTTCCAACAGTGGCCAATCCAGGCCACAAGAACCTGGCAGGATCCCAAACACCGAGAAGATCCTGTGCTACTGCTGCCGGTTATCAGTGGTGGCTGTTCCCAGGACAGTAACCTTTAAACCGGTGCACATGTGTGTGGATTTGCCGGCTCACGCGCAGGGACGCCGCTATTGTATAACATACGCACACGTAATAACATAGGCTGACTGTGCAAGGGCGCGTGCCTATGCGCACAAATGCCCTTTCTACCATGTTGGGGGATTTTAACAGACGTGCGCCGATGTAATTGCCAGTTTTCCCAGTTTGTTCCCAGTTCATCCAGTTAAGAGATAGGACTTCCAAATCCCCCTAGTTTAATAGCTCTCCAACCCCCCCTTTTCACCCCAATCCTTAAAACCCCGAGCCATAGCAGAAGTAAATTTATGCGGTAGGGGACCCCGACGTGCTAGTGTGCACAACAATTTACACGTTAATTTCAGTGTGAAATCGAGGAACGCCCATGCCCCACCTACAACCTGCCCATGTCCCCACCCTATTTTTGGAAAACAAAATTGTGCACACAGCGGGAGGTATGAACATATCTAGACGGGTTTAAAAATCTGCTCAGCGTGTGCTGTCCCGATATATTCACACATCCCCTAACTGCATGCCAGGCTTTTAAAATTCACCAAATCAGTTTGATTAATAGCAGTTAATGGACTTCTCCGGGACATTGTCTAAACTTTTTTAAAACCCAGCTACACTAACTGCACTAACCACATCCTCTGGCAATGAATTCCAGAGCTTTATTGTGCATTGAGTGAAAAATAATTTTCTCCGATTAGTCTTAAATGTGCTACTTGCTAACTTCATGGAGTGCTCCCTAGTCCTTTTTTTTTTTTTTTTTTTTTAATTATTTTCATTTTTGAAATTATCCAAGATATAATCTCTTTACAGAAAATCTGATGTCTAATACAAAGAAACTGATGAGGAAGAACTAAAATACATAAATACTTCTTATTACATTTTAGGCATCATAATTATAGGATAATAAGGAGATGATAAACAGAAGCATTTACACAAGAAATTAATACCATATTTATCAAATTGTGACTCACTAACTGAACATTCCATAGAGCCCTTTCTTATTCTACTCCAAGACTGTGGTAGATGCTTGTGGAGGGTGAGCGACCAAGAACTCCTTCAACTGTTTAGGCTCTAAGAATATATAACTATTACTTTTGTAAGATATACAAGCCCTACAAGGGTATTTTAAAGTAAACCCTAGTCCTTCTATTATCCGAAAGAGTAAATAACCGATTCACATCTACCCGTTCTAGACCTCTCATGATTTTAAACACCTCTATCATATCCCCCCTCAGCCGTCTCTTCTCCAAGCTGAAAAGCCCTAACCTCTTTAGTCTTTCCTCATAGGGGAGTTGTTCCATTCCCCTTATCATTTTGGTTGCCCTTCTCTGTACCTTCTCCATCGCAATTCTATCTTTTTTGAGATGCGGCGACCAGAATTGTACACAGTATTCAAGGTGCGGTCTCACCATGGAGCGATACAGAGGCATTATAACATTTTCCGTTTTATTCACCATTCCTTTTCTAATAATTCCCAACATTCTGTTTGCTTTTTTGACTGCCGCAGCACACTGAGCCGACGATTTCAATGTGTTATCCACTATGACGCCTAGATCTCTTTCTTGGGTGGTAACTCACCCTTTGTGAGGATCATTTTCAGCAGTGCCCGGCTGCAAACAGAGTTTTAAAGGGAAACTCCCCATTGGGAACTAAGCTACAAACCTTTTCCAGCTGAGCGGCCTGCGCCTTGCGGATGCCTTCCCCTTCCTACGTTGCAGGTCACAAAAGTAAGAGAGGAAAAGCAGGAAGAAGCAGGTATGGGGGTTTTTCTAAAAGCTGCCTCTACCCTGACCTCGCTCCCATCGCCGTCCATTCCCCCTACTGAAAGGGATAAACACCTGTTTAACCATGCAAATCACTTTGAAAATTGCCCCTGCACGCCCCCCGTGCATGGAATCCTTCAGCCACAGATCTGTGCCCTGGAGTCCGACCTGCCCCTGACTGGGGTAAATCAGGGGGTGGTGAGATAACCCCGGGGCGTCTGCAGCGGTGAATAAAATTCCTTCCTGACCCCCAATCTGGTGATGGAGTCAGCGTTACCGGATCAGCGCAGTGCAGCTCCGTCCTCTGCTGCTGAACGGATTCGGTGCTGAAACCGTAGCGGGACCTCGTTTACAAATGCATTGCACGATCTCACCGTCCTCTGCTGAACGGATTCGGTGCTGAAACCGTAGTGGAACCTCGTTTACAAATGCATTGCACGATCTCACCGTCCTCTGCTGAATGGATTCGGTGCTCTAACCGTAGCAGACCTCGTTTACAAATGCATTGCACGATCTCACCGTCCTCTGCTGAATGGATTCGGTGCTCTAACCGTAGCAGACCTCGTTTACAAATGCATTGCACGATCTCACCGTCCTCTGCTGAATGGATTCGGTGCTGTAACCATAGCGGAACCTCGTTTACAAATGCATTGCACGATCTCACCGTCCTCTGCTACTGAACGGATTCGGTGCTGTAACCGTAGCGGAACCTCGTTTACAAATGTATTGCACGATCTCACCATCCTCTGCTGAACGGATTCGGTGCTCTAACCGTAGCGGAACCTCGTTTACAAATGCATCGCACGATCTCACCATCCTCTGCTGAACGGATTCGGTGCTCTAACCGTAGCGGAACCTCGTTTACAAATGCATTGCACGATCTCACCGTCCTCTGCTGAATGGATTCGGTGCTCTAACCGTAGCAGACCTCGTTTACAAATGCATTGCACGATCTCACCGTCCTCTGCTGAATGGATTCGGTGCTGTAACCATAGCGGAACCTCGTTTACAAATGCATTGCACGATCTCACCGTCCTCTGCTACTGAACGGATTCGGTGCTGTAACCGTAGCGGAACCTCGTTTACAAATGCATTGCACGATCTCACCATCCTCTGCTGAACGGATTCGGTGCTGTAACCGTAGCGGAACCTCGTTTACAAATGCATCGCACGATCTCACCGTCCTCTGCTGAATGGATTCGATGCTGTAACCGTAGCGGAACCTCGTTTACAAATGCATTGCACGATCTCACCGTCCTCTGCTGAATGGATTCGGTGCTGTAACAGTATCGGAACCTCGTTTACAAATGCATTGCACGATCCCACCGTCCTCTGCTACTGAACGGATTCGGTGCTGTAACCGTAGCAGAACCTCGTTTACAAATACATTGCACGATCTCACCGTCCTCTGCTACTGAACGGATTCGGTGCTGTAACTGTAGCAGAACCTCGTTTACAAATGTATTGCACGATCTCACCGTCCTCTGCTACTGAATGGATTCGGTGCTGTAACCATAGCGGAACCTCGTTTACAAATACATTGCACGATCTCACCGTCCTCTGCTGAACGGATTCGGTGCTGTAACCGTAGCGGAACCTCGTTTACAAATGTATTGCACGATCTCACCGTCCTCTGCTGAACGGATTCGGTGCTGTAACCGTAGCGGAACCTCGTTTACAAATGCATTGCACGATCTCACCGTCCTCTGCTACTGAACGGATTCGGTGCTGTAACCATAGCGGAACCTCGTTTACAAATACATTGCACGATCTCACCGTCCTCTGCTGAACGGATTCGGTGCTGTAACCGTAGCGGAACCTCGTTTACAAATGCATTGCTCGATCTCACCGTCCTTTGCTACTGAACGGATTTGGTGCTGTAACCGTAGCGGAACCTCGTTTACAAATGCATTGCACGATCTCACCGTCCTCTGCAGGAAGGCTTCGGGGGGTAGGAAACCGATTGCCTCTTTATCTTGCTGGGTGACCCCATGCTTGGTTGTTGCTGGAGGTAGAAAGCTGACCTGTGAGATCTCTCACCGGGGGGTCCCATGCTGTATTCGCCCGCTGTCCTCCTTTCAGACATGGACTCCAGGTGCTTCCCAATATCGGGAGAAATCAGAACCGATTGGAGGGACAAAGGAACATTGCAGGCTCACTGTCTCCTGGAGAGAGCTGCAGAGCATAGCTTAAAGGCACTGGCACTAGCCTGAGTCTTCAAAACAGCAGCCAGCTAGCTGGCACTTTAGATCTTACTCCTAGATTTTTCTTTCTGATGCATTTACTTACATTTTCTCACTGAAGTTTAGCATAAAAGGTTGTGCTCTTTTCATTACAGTCACATCTATTCTTTGTAAAAAATAAATAAATACATTAAAAAAACCCCACCCTCCTCCTCTGCATGCTGCTTTTCAGCTGTCTATGCTGTATTCATGCTTTACGTGAGTAACAGGGCTTGTGGAAAATGATAAGATCGTGCAGATTCTTCCACAATACACGGGCATTTACCTGCATTTTCACGGAGGCGTCCTCAAGAAGGGGATATGGAATAAGGCGGATCCTTTTCACTGCATGGGAAATTACATGTGTCGGTGTGATGCCCTTGGCAGGAATTGACCCAGCAAATAAACCATCTCATCAGCAGGCATGAAAGAAGATCCAGGCAGCTGAGTGTGCACTCAATGAGCTGGAAGGGAGTAATGAGCCCCGGGTACTTCAGTGGTGGCGAGATGAAGCCCTGCTGGCCAGGAAGGCAGGAAGCAGCAGCCGAGTTCCCCCTTCAGGAAGAGCCTGCTTGTCCCAGCAGAGAGAAGCAGGGGGCAGGAGGATATCCATGTGGTCTTGCAAGCTGCTCTCGTGGCGCTTCTCTTGGGGGTGGACCCTGCTAGACCCTCTTGCAAATGGTGTGGGAGTGGGGACAGTGCCGTTAATATTAATATCACAAGTAAATGCGCTTTACCCCTTAAAATGAATACTCACAGGGAGGAGGGGAGGATGGATGAGGGGGAGAGATGCCGGGGGCTCATTCCGCTCAGTCAGGTGATGGGAGATGGAGAGCACCCGAGCTCTCATTTACCTTCTGCAGACAGATGTGGGGTCAGGCACTGTGTGTATATTCTGTATTTATATTATATTATATATATATCTTTATGTACTTATAAGTGAGTTTCATTCGCTGCAGGGACTGAGATCCCAGAGTGAAGGAATAGGAACCTCAGGCGGGTAATTACTTAGCACAGACTCACCCCTCGGTACACGCGTGACAGGGCCGTGCCAGTATGGATGGTGGGGATTTCGGGTCACCCCAGGGGGTGGCTGAGGTTTGTTCTGCAGGCTGCAGGGCATTAGTGTTTCCCCCTGGAAGCACACAATGTGCAGGGCACAGACCGTCTCTGCTTATTCAATCTCCTGAATGCATCGGGGGAAAAGAAATCATATGAAGTCCTCTGAGAGCTTCAGAGCTTCAGCTCAGGAGAAGTCCTGTGATTTTCTACTGAGGTTTGAGAATGATTGGGATTTGATTTAGGTAATTGATTGTGGAAATTGGAACTGAGTTAGCGAGGAGGTGGGGGGTCATAGAGCGAGCGTCCTAGTCATTCTCTCAGTTATTGGTTAAGTAGGGCGAATGCTGTGCACGCAGCATCAGGAGAAGAGGACAGCAGCTGGGATATAATTGAGGGCTGCCGGTGCTGGCCAGCCTGGCCTTCACTTAAATAGAGAAGTATATAAGGAGCTGCCTGCTGCAAGGAGGTGACCTTGACAGAGACAGGGATGATCCTCTCTATCAGCTGGGGAGGAAGGGTCAACTTTCTGTCCACAAGTCCTAGGGGGCACTTTTATTACATCTCTTCTACCTCTTTACTGTTTATTTCTATTGATTTTATTATCTGCTCTATGAGAGATTATAATAGAAACATAGAATACAAAATAAATCCTAATCCCCCTCAGGTGGTTAATTTGCGGCCAGAAACGTGAGTGTCCCAGCCCGAATTCTCTTGGATAAAAGTCGTAATCTGAGGGCCAGGAGAACTGTAAGCAGCTGGCCTGGGAGGTAATGAATCCTCACCCACACAACAGAACAGGACAGATTCAGAAACAGGGGTGAAAGGATGGTGGCATTTCAGGACTGACACCCAGGGAGACTAAAGTGACTCCTCTGAGGCCGCACAGAGAGTCAGGGACAGAGCCCGGAATTAGAGTTCAGCCTGGGGCCAGGACACACAGGGAGAGGATGGACAGGTGACCACCTCTCCGTGCTTCCGCCTTTCAAATAACTCCTCCCTCCACCGCACCCCACCCCTTTTAAAGACTCCCTGCCCTGAATGAATAAGAGCACTTCCTGTCTGTTTGCAGTTTCTGGGCAGCAGAAAGTGCAACAAGTAGCTCATGTCCCCGAGATGCCAGTGAGTCCCAGGTTCAGAAAGCAACGTTTAAGGAGCAAGCAAGAATGAATTTTTCTGTCGCCCGGACACTGAAACGAATTAGCATTATCTTGAAATTTTGCTTCCAAATCTATCGAGACAATAAAAACATCTGAATTTATTTTCATTAAGGCTATTCAACTTGATGTGTACCCG
The DNA here is from genome assembly GCF_901001135.1 of Rhinatrema bivittatum. Lineage (NCBI taxonomy): Eukaryota > Metazoa > Chordata > Amphibia > Gymnophiona > Rhinatrematidae > Rhinatrema > Rhinatrema bivittatum. Next base: position 3,768,539 of record NC_042630.1, read on the forward strand.
TGTGTATAAAGATAGCCTTGTACATTTACTGTCTAGGCATCTAGTAATCGTCTATCGTGCATATGCTAAGCACTTCTTGCTGCATCTGTTGCGGAGTTTTACCAGGGCGTCCTTCACGTCTTTGTTCCTCAGGCTGTAAATCATGGGATTCAGCATGGGGATCAGAGCTATGTACAGTAGGGAGAAGACTTTGTCCAGGCCTGCGGAAAACATTGACTTGGGCCTCATGTACATGCAGAAGAGGGTGACGTAGAAGAGAATAACGACCGTGAGTTGGGAGAAGCAGGTGGAGAAGGCCTTGCGCCTCCCTTCAGCAGAACGGATTTTCAAGATGGCTGCCACGACGCAGCCGTAGGAGGCCAGAGTCAGCAGGAAGGGGCCGAACATGATGAGCACCAACTGCACGAGCACGTAGAGCTCGACTGTGCGGGTGTTGCTGCAGGCCAGCTGCAGCAACGCGGCAATGTCGCAGAAGACGTGGTTGATCTGGTTGGCTCCACAGAAGTTTAGCTTGGAGAAGAAGACCATGAAGATGGCGCTGTCCAGGAACATAGAGACCCAGCAGCCGGCTGCCAGCAGGGCAGAGAGCTTCTTGCTCATCAGGACAGTGTAGTGCAAGGGGTCGCAGATGGCGGCGTAGCGATCGTAGGCCATGGCAGCCAGTAGGAAGTATTCGGTGGCGGTCAGAGATGAACAAAAGTATTGCTGCAGCATGCAGGCAGAGAAGGCGATGCTTTTGTTCTGGGTCGCCAGGATGTCTAGCAGCTTGGGGAGGCTGACAGAGGAGGAGGAGGCGTCCAGGACGGAGAGGTTGCAGAGGAAGAAGTACATGGGGGTGTGCAGGTGGGAGTCAGTGCAGATCACCGCCACGATGAGGAGGTTACCTGCCAGGGTGAACAGGTACACGAGCAGGAAGAGGAGGAACAGAGGCACTCGCAGCCCGGGGAGGTCTGAGAAACCCAGGATGAGGAACTCCGTCACCGCCGAATCATTTCTGGGGCTCATGGCTTCCAGCGCAAATTCTCCACCTGGCAGCACATCGGTAGACTACATTACGGCATCAGGAGAGGTGGATAAAAACAGAAATATTACAGCAGAAAGCTCACCAATGACCTCCAGCCCTCCCTCATACCAGGGTGGGGATGGGCTGAAATTAACAGAAATGTATTAAAAGTGGCAATGGCAAAGCACTGACTGGGGGTTGGTTGGCGTGAAATGCTTTCTGTGTTATTACTTTATAATTGCAACTCTCTTTGATGTTTGCGGTGATGAGTGTGTAATTACATTGTCTAAGTAAATAAATAAAGGAGAGCATGGAGGTGTCCTAAGCAGACTCAGGTACTGACTGCTTAATGACGTCCCCTGCATCTGCAGGCTTTACCCCTGTAACGGGTCAGGCCCTTGGATGCAAACCGTAGGCGTCTTGCGAGAAGCAACTTTCCAGAAAGTTTGTAAGGCCCGGAGTGGGAGTCGAGGGCACAGATGTGTGCCCGAGACGACCCCCGGCTTCTCAGAGCCTGCAGAGGCTGCGACCTCAGTAAAATGGTTTGGAAATGTCTGAAAATGAACAGAAAGTGTCAGATAACCCTGAGCACATTTGTTTGCAAGGACCAAAGCTGGACGTGGCCAGATGGTGGAGAGGTGACGGAGCTCAGTATTTTAGCCCTGTCGATCTCTCACACACATGTCGGTTATTACGTCGCCTGGATCCTCTATTAGATCCTGTCGATAATATACCGCCTTTTTTGTAGTCTGGACTATTGTAATTCTCTGTTTCTTGGCCTTCCTGCTTACTCAATGAGGCCCTTGCAAATCATTCATAATTCGGCAGGCAGATTATTGACTGGTTCACCCATTTGCAATCCTATGACTCCTGTACTATGGTCACAGCATTGGTTACCTATCGTATTTCACAATCACTGTCCAGAACCTTCTTTATAATATTGCCTTCCCATGGATCTCCGCTGTCTTAAAAATACAATCGCCAGCAAGGTTGCTGTGATCATCAAGTCAGGACCTATTGGATGTTCCTTCCCGCAAAACTGCACATCTGGAAGAAACTGGAGAAGGAACGTTCTCGATAGCGGGGTTCCTTATTCTGGAACTCCCTTCCGAATGAGATCGGATTGATAAAACAGTCCAAATTCTTTAAAAAAGGGTATTAAAAGCATTCCTACGCTTCATGAGCAGGTCACGTTGATAATTTTCTGTAGGCTAAGATTTTCTGTTCTATCCGTGCTTTATGATGTTGTTTTGTGACAGTCTTATTTTATTATTGATATTTTTAATTATGTATGTGCCTTGTACCCCGTCCTGGCCGTAGGAAGGGTGGGTAACAAATGTTTTAAAATAAATAACTATCACAGGGAGGCTTGTGGGGGGGTCATGGTGAGCGTCTGTGTGGGGACCCCAGCCCCACCTGATAACGTTGCAGTGCCTGGATCCAGCTGCGCTGAGTTTTGTGTGGAGCGAGGTGCCTGGGCGGTGTGTGTGTGTCTGAGGGGTCAGACACGCCTGATTTTGAAGGTTGCTGAGTGAGCAGGGGGTGGGAGATGTTGGCACGCGCCGGAGGTAGGGGGTTCGAATCGAGGACAATGAGGTGGGAGAGATTTGGGCTTTTTTCTGCCATAGAGTAGTCACGCCCCCGGAGACCCTCCGCTTAGTGTGGGTGCATCTCCCTGCCTGCTGGGTAGGACACTTCCATTTATACCCAGAGGTTAAATGGCTTTTGAACTCACCCTCTATGAAGGTCATGTTCAGTGGTGGCCGAGATTTGGGCTTTTTTCTGTCATAGAGTAGTCACGCCCCCGGAAACCTGCCGCTTAGTGTGGGTGCATCTCCCTGCATGCTGGGTAGGACACTTTCTGCACTCACCAGCGCTGTATTCTGGGTCTTGTTGGGACCCAGCTTTTAATCCTGGAACTGCATAGGGTTCAGACCTTTCTACCTGCTCCAAACTGAAATGTTTTTGGCTACAGGCGGCATTTCCTAGGGCAGTTTCTCTCTGTGCTATGAGGATTATTCTATCTAATTCATCCTGGCTTTGGAATCCTACCTTCTCCAGGTCCTCCTCTTCTGGCAGAGTTGGAGCAGGATTAGAGCAGAGAAGATTTAAACCCTCTGACAGGGCTCCAGGGACCTGGGCCTGTGTGTGTGCGTGCGTGTGTGCTCGTTCATTTAATTACAGAGCTGGTTTAGGCTGAAAGCAGCTGAGTGCATTGAGTTTACCTTTTTTATGATTAAATTGACAGCTCTCACCACATGGTAATCCTGGGGAGGGCATCAAAACCTCTGTGTGCCTTTAGCCAATTCTTTAGCACAGTAAGCAAAACTCCTTCCTGACCCCCAAACATGGTGATGGAGAAGGACTCAAGATTGCTGGATTATCACATGTGGGGTGTGGCTGTGGTTCTGTGCCATCAAGTAGAAATCCTCAGTAAACGTAAGCTTGTAAATGCCTCTCCATGCACAGCCACACACGTTTACTCTCTCACCTCTGCTCCCACCACACACACATGCACACTCATGCAGACACACCCACACAAATACCCATAGGCATATACACTCCTAATTACCTCCATTAACCTGCCCACACTCACTCTCCTACACTCTCCCACTGTTGCATCCACACTCCACCACAGACACACCAACCACACACCTCTCACACACATGCACTCCTCACACACCACCCAGGTACACATATACACTAACCCCGTGCATGTCTCCCTCCACACAGACACAGCCACCCATACCCCCACCTGAACTCTCCATACTGCCTCATTCAGTTGTCACTCTCAAACATATCCACATCCCCCATACATACCACATACAAACACACCCTTACTGCCACCCCCCACACACTCCAACTTCACACACCTCACACAACCCCACAATCCAGACACACCACTCAATTCTACAACTGCACACACAACCACACATACCCTCACATATACACCCATGCACCCACCTTAACTACCACATACACTCCCCGCACATCTGCCACCTACACAGACACACACACACACACACACACACACACACACACACACACACACACATTCTCATGCACCTCCATCCCTTGTCACTCTATTCCACTCACGCACACATACACTCCTAAACAACCCATATAATACCTACACACACCCACAACCCACACACTCCTACACTCAAACACCTGCACATCCCAGAAGATCCCACAACCCACACACTCACCATGCACCCAATTACACCCTTCACATACCCTACCCACACATCCCTCTAAAACCCCGCCTATACCCTCCACAAACATGCATGCCCTCCTTCCTCCCAAAAAACCTCCACCACAACCTTCCCCACCCAGCTCCATCCCCATTCCTTCTACAAATCTGTGTTGGAAAATATTCCTGAAGCCATGACTCTGCATGCTTTCCCTACTTGTTTCATACTTAAAAACACAGACGCAGATTCCTTCACTTAAAACATCTCAGTTTATTGACTGATAGGTTTAGTAATACCCTCGAGATTACTCCTTCCCATTTCAGGATATGGGAAAGACTGAAAATCAGAATTATTCCTCCCCTTGTGACATTTACCACAAGACATCCATGACTGAGAAATTTGTATGTGCGATATGACGAGACAGTATGCGTTACACACCAAAGGCTTTTAGCATGGCATATAGGAAAAGAGATAATAATAAGAATTTTATATTAGATGCACACTGGGATCCATAGCATGCTTGAAGCATTTTAAAGGGGACGTGTTAAGTGTCTGGAGGACTCTGGATTAGAAGAGCAGGCTGGGGTTGGTGACGTGAATTTCCAGTGAAGACGCCAAGCTCATTCTTGGTATGTGAGATGCCTAAATGGCAAATATGTTCAGTACATAATCCTGCACTGAATATCTAAAAACTGGACTCATCAACCCACTAAACTGTTCAATCTGATATTCAGATTTAAAAATAAATAAATAGTATTGATTCAGAATCTTATCAGGTTTTGTCAATCAGACTGCTCAGCGTTGACTTTGTGCCTCCATCTCTTCAGTCCTTCTAATGTTCAGATAAAGCCACCTCAAGGGGCAACAAGACTTGAGAGGCCCCCACTACTTGCGCCATTGGTAGGATGAATGATTTGAGAACCTCAATGCTGTCGAAGCCATAACATCATTTGCGACATTTCCTTCAGTGTTTTGGAGAAGTTCGACAATTCGCAATAGACTGGGCTCTTATTTTCCTGAAGGCTCCTTTGACGTCTTTGTTCCTCATGCTGTAAATAATGGGATTCAGCATGGGGATCATGGCCGTGTAGAGCATGGCTAAGAGTTTACTCAGCTCCAGCGAATATGCTCCTGATGGCCTCATATATGCGCAGATTATGCTACTGTAGAAGACAGTCACAGTGGTGATATGGGAGGTGCAGGTGCTGAAGGCCTTGCGTCTCCCCTCTGCAGAGTGGATTCTGAAGATGGCGGAGATGATGTGGACATAAGACGCCAGGGTGAGCAGGAAAGAGCCAATTATTACCATCGCCCCTTCAATGAATATGACAAGCTGAATGCTGCGAGTGTCACTGCAAGAAAGTAGCAGTAAGGGGGCGACATCACAGAAGAAGTGGTCAATCTCATTGGAGTCACAGAAGTCCAACCTAGAGATGAAGAACAGGATGACCACAGAGTCCAGGAAGCCCACAAGCCATGCGGCAGTGGCCATCATAACACAGATTCTCTTGCCCATGACAAGCGAGTAGCGCAAGGGGTTGCAGATGGCTGCGTAGCGGTCATACGCCATAGCGGCAAGGACGAAGTACTCCACGCTGGCAAAGGACATGAAGAAGTAAAGCTGTGCCATGCATCCAGAGAAAGAGATGTTCTTTGATCCGGTGAGAGAGATGGTCAGCAGTTTGGGGATGGTAACTGACAGGTAACAGATGTCCAGGACGGAGAGGTTGCACAGGAAGAAGTACATGGGGGTGTGCAGGTGGGAGTCAGTGCAGATCGCCGCCAAGATGAGGAGGTTACCTGCCAGGGTGAACAGGTACACGAGCAGGAAGAGGAGGAACAGGGGCACTCGCAGCCCGGGGAGGTCTGAGAAACCCAGGATGAGGAAGTCCGTCACCGCCGAATCATTTCTGGGGCTCATGGCTTCAGTGTCAGTGCCTTCACTGACATCAATGTGCTACAAGAGAGGTGAGGAAGATCAGCAAAGTGAAATCTGAAACTGAGTCAAGGAATGAGGCAAGTAACAAAAAAAGAATAGACAAATAGCTGTCAGAAATGATTTAGGTAGCGTGGATCCTGCCTGGAGGTAGGGGATGGACTAGATGACCACCTGAGGTCCCCTCTCGTCCACATGTCTATGATTGTAAATGGCCTTTTGCGTTCCTTTCCAACCGCGTGTTTCTACGACTCTAGATAATTTCCTGAGGACCCTTTCAGCGCTATTTTGCTTTGAATCTAGGTGACCTCCTGAAGTCTCTTCCAGTCCCATCTATGATCCTACATTACCTCATGAGGATCCTGTCTCCCCTCTGTCCATCCCCTCCTAGTTCCATCTGCTGTTCTAACCCCTGTTTCCTCGTTATCCCTATACATAATCCTGTGATAGGAGATGTTTGATTTTTCTAGCTCATTTCTACCTCAGCCTAGAATGAGATACCAGGGTTCTTGAATGCCTCCCAGAGTACTTAACCATCCTGTATTGTATACATTCACGATACAGTGAACATAAGAACATAAGAAAATGCCATACTGGGTCAGACCAAGGGTCCATCAAGCCCAGCATCCTGTTTCCAACAGTGGCCAATCCAGGCCATAAGAACCTGGCAAGTACCCAAAAACTAAGTCTATTCCATGTTACCATTGCTAATGGCAGTGGCTATTCTCTAAGTGGACTTAATAGCAGGTAATGGACTTCTCCTCCAAGAACTTATCCAATCCTTTTTTAAACACAGCTATACTAACTGCACTAACCACATCCTCTGGCAACAAATTCCAGAGTTTAATTGTGCGTTGAGTAAAAAAGAACTTTCTCCGATTAGTTTTAAATGTGCCGCATGCTAACTTCATGGAGTGCCCCCTAGTCTTTCTACTATCCGAAAGAGTAAATAACCGATTCACATCTACCCGTTCTAGACCTCTCATGATTTTAAACACCTCTATCATATCCCCCCTCAGTCGTCTCTTCTCCAAGCTGAAAAGTCCTAACCTCTTTAGTCTTTCCTCATAGGGGAGTTGTTCCATTCCCCTTATCATTTTGGTAGCCCTTCTCCTTACCTTCTCCATCGCAATTATATCTTTTTTGAGATGCGGCGACCAGAATTGTACACAGTATTCAAGGTGCGGTCTCACCATGGAGCGATACAGAGGCATTATGACATTTTCCGTTTTATTCACCATTCCCTTTCTAATAATTCCCAACATTCTGTTTGCTTTTTTGACTGCCGCAGCACACTGAACTGACGATTTCAATGTGTTATCCACTATGACACCTAGATCTCTTTCTTGGGTTGTAGCACCTAATATGAAACCCAACATTGTGTAATTATAGCATGGGTTATTTTTCCCTATATGCATCACCTTGTACTTATCCACATTAAATTTCATCTGCCATTTGGATGCCCAATTTTCCAGTCTCACAAGATCTTCCTGCAATTTATCACAATCTGCTTGTGATTTAACTACTCTGAACAATTTTGTGTCATATGCAAATTTGATTATCTCACTCGTCGTATTTCTTTCCAGATCATTTATAAATATATTGAACAGTAAGGATCCCAGTACAGATCCCTGAGGCACTCCACTGTCCACTCCCTTCCACTGAGAAAATTGCCCATTTAATCCTACTCTCTGTTTCCTGTCTTTTAGCCAGTTTGCAATCCACGAAAGGACATCTCCACCTATCCCATGACTTTTTAGTTTTCCTAGAAGCCTCTCATGAGGAACTTTGTCAAATGCCTTCTGAAAATCCAAGTATACTATATCTACCGGTTCACCTTTATCCACATGTTTATTAACTCCTTCAAAAAACACATCAGAACGCTGTGAGAGGATGGGATAAACCTGGTGCTGGGGTCCAACAGAGACTGCATCTTGGCACTGCCTAAGAAGAAAAATCCTGCCACTTCTTATGTGCAAAGATTGTAGAGTTCTTATCATTTAGATTGCATCTACTTCTACCCAGTTAAGGCTTTTATTGCTGCGTGACACAGTTTTGAAGACAAGGGAGCAGTTTCTATTCTCTAAGTTGTCTTGGCAAGTGCGTCCTGTTTTGCTTAGAAGGGGAAGGCGCAGTTAGGTTTGGAATTAGCTAAAGGTGAATATGCAGTTTCAGCTGATGCAAGCAATATTAATTACGATGAATCCTTAATGCCCAGTAAAAGGTAGAGAAGCTCTGTCTGCACGGGGCAATTTTATTGGAGGAGAATTTAAGCATTTCAAATAAATAAATGCATAAAATAATTCTGTACTAGTAAGACTGGTGAAGATTAATGTTTAATCTGAGTGGTTATAAAAAATATCCATGGCCTCTCAGAAGGCCAAATACATGCACATTGCTGATAAATCAAGAGCTGCTTCCGAGGCGAGAAATGTTATTGTCTTGGTTAAATATGTGGGGAGATGTGTTTTCTGTTTCTGTATTGATTTTCTTCTTGTAAGCTGAGTCCTTTCCTGTATTTGATCACTGGTCTGAAATATGTTTGATATTCTTTCCCCAAAGCTGGAAAAATGCCATCTATAACCCAAAACACCACTAGCAGAATACCTCTAATACTGGGATGAGTTGGAAGGACCCTGAGAGTTGGTATTTTGACTAGTGGAGGAGCGCATTCAGGCTCTGGGATAGTCTCGCTGTCTTAGCATGGTAGAAAGCTGCTGTCGGTTCAGTGAAGTGAGGAGTTGTCCCAGACGGTTGCTGAAACCAGTCAGCTGGCAGAGAGACCATCCCTGTGCCTCAGACAAAGCGAACAATGTATAACAATTTTCCTAGTAGAGTATGATAATCTTAAGCATCCCTCTAAAAACTGTAAGAATAACCATCCTTCTGGGAGCTGTAAGAGAGGTGAAGAGCACATGAGGATCTAACCTGAGGTCTGTGAATGCCAGAAGAATGGATATGCCCAGCTATGCAAAACCTTCCAGCATCAATCACGGGGAGGAATTGACCCGGTTAATAAACCATCTCATCAGCAGGCATGAAAGAAGATTCAGGCAGCTAAGTGTGCACTCAATGAGCTGGAAGGGAGTAATGAGCCCCGGCTACTTCAGTGGTGGTGAGATGAAGCCCTGCTGGCCAGGAAGGCAGGAAGCAGCAGCCGAGTTCCCCCTTCAGGAAGAGCCTGCTTGTCCCAGCCGAGAGAAGCAGAGGGCAGGAGGATATCCATGTGGTCTTGCAAGCTGCTCTCGTGGCGCTTCTCTTGGGGGTGGACCCTGCTAGACCCTCTTGCAAATGGTGTGGGAGTGGGGACAGGGCCGTTAATATTAATATCACAAGTAAATGCGCTTTCCCCAGCCATACGGAAGCAGCTTTACCCCTTAAAATGAATACTCACAGGGAGGAGGGGAGGATGGATGAGGGGGAGAGATGCCGGTGGCTCATTCCGCTCAGTCAGGTGATGGGAGATGGAGAGCACCCGAGCTCTCATTTACCTTCTGCAGACAGATGTGGGGTCAGGCACTGTGTGTATATATACTGTATTTATATTAAATATATATATGTTTATGTACATATAAGTGAGTTTCTTTTGCTGCAGGGACTGAGACCCCAGAGTGAAGGAATAGGAACCTCAGGCGGGTAATTAATTAGCACAGACTCGTCCCTCGGTACACGCGTGACAGGGCTGTGCCAGTATCAAGGGGATTTCAGAACAAATTAGAAATGTATCAGAACCATAACAGAATAAATCTAAAAGCATCAATCTGGCTTCAGAGATTATGAATCCTGGATTGGAAAATGAAGTCTGGATCAACGCCACATATACACAGTGACAGAATAAGACAGAGTCAGAAATTGGCTAAGGCTTCTCCAGGGGTAAAAGGATTAGGGATGCTGCTCCTTGTGACCTTGTGCAAGTCCCTTTACCCTCTGTTGCCTCAGGTACAAATTTAGGTTTTGAACGCTCTGTGGATAGGGAAATAGTTGCAGTACCTGAACGTGATCCAGTTTGAAGTGCCTAAAAAGGCAGAATAGAAATTTAAAAAAAAATTATGGCATCTCAGGGCTAGGACAGACATGAAGAACACAACATACTGAGTCAGACCAATGGTCCATCAAGCCCAGCATCCTGTTTCCAACAGAGGCCAATCCAGGCCACAAGTACCTGGCATTGAAGCAGATGAAGATTAAAGTGACTCTCCTTAGGCCACATAGAGAGTAAGTGACAGAGCCGGGGATTAGAGCTGAGGCACAGGGAGATAAAGTGACTCCCACAAGGTCACACACAGAGAGTCAGTAGAGCTGGGGAACAGAGAGATAGTGACTCCCCATGAGGTCACACAGAGAGAGCCAGTGACAGCCAGGGATTAGAGCTGAGATACAGGTAGATAAAGTGACTCCCCTGATGTCACACTCAGAGAGTCAGTGACAGAGTTGGGGATTAGAGCTAAGGCACAGGGGGATAAAGTGACTCCCCTGAGGTCACACACAGAGAGTCAGTGACAGAGCCCGGGATTAGACCTGAGGCACAGGGAGCCTTAAGAGTAAGTTTGGGGGCAACATGCATGGAGCGGCAGTTACTACCCTAAATACCTTGCTGGGCAGACTGGATGGAATCATTTTTTCTCTTTTTCTGCAGGTATTTACTGTTAATATGTCAAGTAACTCATCCCAAGTTCACACATGACCTGTATTTATCTCTGCTGAGAGGCACCTTACAAATGCAGAAAATAAATACCATAATTGTTCCAGTGATCTTGTAGAGCCCTGTATTTGCTACCAGACTTCCTGTGTATAATTAATAAAACTATACAGTCCCCATCAAAACAATGAATATCGTCGCCATCACGGGGACGTGCGATTAGCCCGAGATTATCTAGAGGTACCAAAATTGCAGGGCGAGCCCGGATTGGGTTTGGTCTGATAAATGCACGCATCCCGGGAGGTCAGCGCTCGTCGGCATGTATTAGCTCTAGAATTACCACAGTTATCCAAGTAACAGATGGAGCAATCCAAGGACCCATAACAGATTTAATGAGCCATTCGCAGTTTCACTGTGCCGGCCGTGCGTACTTACACGTGCATGGCTTAATCTTTCAGACAAGCATGTGCTACTGGCAGGATCAACCAGGTAGCCGTACCTCCGGCCGGGTGCCGGCCCCGCAACCTGCTGACCGTCGGGCGGGTGGGGGTGTGCCGTGCGCCCCGGATGGGGGCCCAACCCTCCCGCCCCGTGGCAGAAGGGAGGACCTTGGCGCAGCTGAGGACAGAAAGGGAAGGGGTGGGGGGGGGGGGGTGGCCTCCCCCCCGGCGGAGGAGGTCCCGTGCTCCCCGTGAGAAAATGTGGAAAAGAGGATTTCATTCAGGCAACAACCAACAAGGTAGCACAGTCTGGGTAAACAAATAAGCGTAGGAGTGTCTTGCTTGTTGCGGCGGTTACTACCCCAAACCAATTAAGCCTGATACTTCACTTTCATTGCATATCCAGCGTAAATCTCTGCTTCAACGTTATCTCTGCTTCAACGGCAGGGGGGGAGGAAGATAAGGGGATTTACATTCAGACAACAACCAACAAGGACTGAATTGCACAATCTGAGTAAACAAATAAACATGGGAGTAGCTTGCTTGTTGCGGCGGTTACTACCCCGAACCAAGTTAAGCCTGTTACCTCTCTTGGAAAGCATATCCAGCGCAGCTCACTGCTTCAATGGCAGGGGAATAAAGAAAAGAGGATTTATATTCAGACAACAACAAAAGATTGAATTGCACAGTCTGGGTAAACAAATAAGCGTGCGAGTAGCTTGTTTATTGCGGTGGTTACAACCTCTAAGAAATTAAGCCTGATACTTCACTTTGAATGCATATCCAGCGCAGCTCACTGCTTCAACGCAGGGGGAATGAAGAAATAGGATTTACATCCAGCCAACATCTAACAAGGCATTGATCTGAGCAGTATGAGTATACAAACATCGGGGTAACTTGCTCGATACGATGGTTATTACCCTCAAACATTAAGCCTTATTCTTCACTTTGATGCAGCTCCAACACTGCTCTCTGCATCAATGGCAGGGGTGGAAGGAAATTAGAATCAAAAAGCTACCAATAAGGGCCCTGAATTCAGTGGTCAGTGTAACAGATAAGTATGAGAAGATAAGTGTGAAAGCTTGCGGGGCAGACTGGATGGGCCTATTGGTCTTCTTCTGCCGTCATTTCTATGTTTCTATGAGTAAAAGAATTCAGGCAATCTTTTCAAAGATTTTTTTTTCCTGTGTAGTTTCTTAGGTCTTTTGCCAGCTACTTTAACACAAATTTAAAATTAATTAATTTTATTAAAGTAACGAAGAATTTCAACCTTATCGCTCTAGTGTTCGCAGCGGTTTACAATTGGTTTGTAAGGATTGGAGTCTGTGATTACATTAAGTGGAAAAGAAGGGACCTGAAATCTAGCAGTCGGCCAGCAGATGGCAGCATTGTCTCAGAAACGAAGGATTCCACCATGGGAGCGGCAGCCCGTGCTTTCAAACTGGAAGGCAATCCTGAGACCCAGAAAAACCACGCATGCATGGCACAGAGAACCGAGAGCGTGAAAGATTTCACCCTCCGAGACTCATCAGATACAGACATAGAGCCCCAACTTCCCTCAACACACCAAGGCGGTTTGCAATATTAAAGAAAGAATGCAGATAGCAATTGCCCCATTCCCACCCACGTAAAACTACACCCATCCCTTCCCCCATGCAATCCCTAACCCTATAACCCTCCCACCCCACCCCTTCTGTCATGCATTCCAAACAGCTTCCTGACTGAGTCTTGGCTCTGTTGCTACCTCTCTGGGTCTTATTCATGGGTCTCCTTTCTTTTGTGTCCCTGTTTCTTTTCTTTTCTTTTTTTTTGTATTTTCATACAATTTTGAAAGAAAAGCTCTCTCTGCTATTCCAGTTCTAAGACCCCCCCCCTACCCACCCACACCACTCTGCCAATGCGCCTCACTCCTGCTCTATTCCACTACTGAGACTCCCCCTTCAACACCAGCTCCCGCCTTACAGTTTCAGTTTATAAAATACTAGCATTAATCTCCTTGTGTCCACCTCCGCATGCAAATGCTGGACCGCAGAGAGGTTTCACAGCGGGGCAATGGAGGGTTGAGTGGAACATCCCTGGGATTTAATCCCTGCTTCGTTCTCAGCCCCCTACTCTAATCATAAGCTACCAGGCCACCCCGCTCCGACTGGAGCATGACTGGTGTGGCCTCCACTCAGGCACCAGCTCTGCCTCTGAGACGGCCGGCGCAGCCACGGGAGAGGACATGGGAGGCGCCTGCAGGAGCGGGCGTGTGTACAGCAGGAGCTGACACTCAGTACTGGTAGTGAGCCTGTCCCACCACAAGACGGAGAAACTTACTGCGGCCGACATCATCCGTTGGAGGCCAGAATGGAAAAGTTTGACCGGCAGACTGAGCATGTCCAGCCTGCCACTCTCCACGCGTCCACGCAGGGTCCCCCTTCTGTCTCATAACACAGAAAAAAAAATCACAAACGAAAAACTAAAGCAACAAAACAAAAAATATAGAAAATCAATAAAAAAAATAAATAAAACACAGGACAAACCCAACTCGGTGGGGTGGCAGGCAGGTTTCCTGGGAACTAACATCCTGCTGTCCTGGGAGAACACCTGCTACAGGTAAGCAACTGCGCTTTCTGCTAGGACAAGCAGGATGGTGGTCCTCACAGGTGGGTGACATGGTCAGACGGAGCCCGGCATGGAGAACAAGAGGTCCTGGCATGCCTGTTGCCATTGCGACCGCAGTGACCACTGCACCCTGCACATTCAGAGGTGGCAAATGGGGTGACAGGGGCAGAGGCTGCCGTATGGCCCAGCAGACGGGTGGTTACTTGCTGACTGCTGCGCACCAAGGTCGCTAATGAGCACAGGGTGAGAGCCCAATCGCGGGGCAAAAACGCTTTTCCCGGGTCGTGTCCAGTCTGGCTCCCATGAAGTCCAACTGGGGAATGGACAGAGGTGGGACACTGGGTAGTTGATAACAAACCCTAGAGATTGCAGCAGCTGTAAGGAAAGGGTGAAAGGGTTCATTGCCCCCTCATGGGAGGTGCTCTTGATCAACCAATCATCCAGGAAAGGGAACACGGGATGCAGGGCTCGATGGACCTTGCTCTGACCCAGCCTGGCCCTTCTTATGTTCTTATGTACAGGATGCAGGGCTCGATGGACCTTGCTCTGACCCAGCCTGGCCCTTCTTATGTTCTTATGTACAGGATGCAGGGCTCGATGGACCTCGGTCTGACCCAGCCTGGCCCTTCTTATGTTCTTATGTACAGGATGCAGGGCTGGATGGACCTTGCTCTGATCCAGCCTGGCACTTCTTATGTTCTTATGTACAGGATGCAGGGCTCGATGGACCTTGGTCTGACCCAGCCTGGCCCTTCTTATGTTCTTATGTACAGGATGCAGGGCTGGATGGACCCTGGTCTGACCCAGCCTGGCACTGCTTATGTTCTTATGTACAGGATGCAGGGCTCGATGGACCTTGCTCTGACCCAGCCTGGCACTTCTTATGTTCTTATGTACAGGATGCTGGGCTCGATGGACCTTGCTCTGACCCAGCCTGGCACTTCTTATGTTCTTATGTACAGGATGCAGGGCTCGATGGACCTTGGTCTGACCCAGCCTGGCACCTCTTATGTTCTTATGTACAGGATGCTGGGCTCGATGGATCTTGGTCTGACCCAGCCTGGCACTTCTTATGTTCTTATGTACAGGATGCTGGGCTCGATGGATCTTGGTCTGACCCAGCCTGGCACTTCTTATGTTCTTATGTACAGGACGCTGGGCTCGATGGACCTCAGTCTGACCCAGCCTGGCACTTCTTATGTTCTTATGTACAGGATGCAGGGCTCGATGGACCTTGGTCTGACCCTGCCTGGCACTTCTTATGTTCTTATGTACAGGATGCAGGGCTCGATGGACCTTGCTCTGACCCAGCCTGGCACTTCTTATGTTCTTATGTACAGGATGTAGGGCTCGATGGACCTTGGTCTGACCCAGCCTGGCACTTCTTATGTTCTTATGTACAGGACGCTGGGCTCGATGGACCTTGGTCTGACCCAGCCTGGCACTTATGTTCTTATGTACAGGATGCAGGGCTGGATGGACCTTGGTCTGACCCAGCCTGGCACTTCTTATGTTTTTATGTACAGGATGCAGGGCTCTGACCCAGCCTGGCACTTCTTATGTTCTTATGTACAGGACGCTGGGCTCGATGGACCTTGGTCTGACCCTGCCTGGCACTTCTTATGTCCTTATGTACAGGATGCAAGGCTCGATGGACCTTGGTCTGACCCAGCCTGGCACTTCTTATGTTCTTATGTACAGGATGCAAGGCTCGATGGACCTTGGTCTGACCCAGCCTGGCACTTCTTATGTTCTTATGTACAGGACGCTGGGCTCGATGGACCTTGGTCTGACCCAGCCTGGCACTTCTTATGTTCTTACGTACAGGACGCTGGGCTCGATGGACCTTGGTCTGACCCAGCCTGGCACTTCTTATGTTCTTATGTACAGGATGCAGGGCTCGATGGACCCTTGGTCTGACCCAGCCTGGCACTTCTTATGTTCTTATGTACAGGATGCAGGGCTCGATGGACCTTGGTCTGACCCAGCCTGGCACTTCTTATGTTCTTATGTACAGGATGCAGGGCTCGATGGACCTTGCTCTGACCCATCCTGGCACTGCTTATGTTCTTATGTACAGGATGCTGGGCCCGATGGACCTTGGTCTGACCCAGCCTGGCACTTCTTATGTTCTTATGTACAGGATGCTGGGCTCGATGGACCTTGCTCTGACCCAGCCTGGCACTTCTTATGTTCTTATGTACAGGATGCAGGGCTCGATGGACCTTGGTCTGACCCAGCCTGGCACTGCTTATGTTCTTATGTACAGGATGCTGGGCTCGATGGACCTTGGTCTGACCCAGCCTGGCACTTCTTATGTTCTTATGTACAGGATGCTGGGCTCGATGGACCTTGCTCTGACCCAGCCTGGCACTTCTTATGTTCTTATGTGCAGGACGCTGGGCTCGATGGACCTTGGTCTGACCCAGCCTGGCACTTCTTATGTTCTTATGTACAGGACGCTGGGCTCGATGGACCTTGGTCTGACCCAGCCTGGCACTTCTTATGTTCTTATGTACAGGATGCAGGGCTCGATGGACCTTGGTCTGACCCAGCCTGGCACTTCTTATGTTCTTATGTACAGGATGCAGGGCTCGATGGACCTTGCTCTGACCCAGCCTGGCACTTCTTATGTTCTTATGTACAGGATGCTGGGCTCGATGGACCTTGGTCTGACCCAGCCTGGCACTTCTTATGTTCTTATGTACAGGATGCAGGGCTCGATGGACCTTGGTCTGACCCAGCCTGGCCCTTCTTATGTTCTTATGTACAGGACGCTGGGCTCGATGGACCTTGGTCTGACCCAGCCTGGCCCTTCTTATGTTCTTATGTACAGGACGCTGGGCTCGATGGACCTTGGTCTGACCCAGCCTGGCACTTCTTATGTTCTTATGTACAGGATGCAGGGCTCGATGGACCTTGGTCTGACCCAGCCTGGCACTGCTTATGTTCTTATGTACAGGATGCAGGGCTCGATGGACCTTGGTCTGACCCAGCCTGGCACTTCTTATGTTCTTATGTACAGGATGTAGGGCTCGATGGACCTTGGTCTGACCCAGCCTGGCACTTCTTATGTTCTTATGTACAGGACGCTGGGCTCGATGGACCTTGGTCTGACCCAGCCTGGCACTTATGTTCTTATGTACAGGATGCAGGGCTGGATGGACCTTGGTCTGACCCAGCCTGGCACTTCTTATGTTTTTATGTACAGGATGCAGGGCTCTGACCCAGCCTGGCACTTCTTATGTTCTTATGTACAGGACGCTGGGCTCGATGGACCTTGGTCTGACCCTGCCTGGCACTTCTTATGTCCTTATGTACAGGATGCAAGGCTCGATGGACCTTGGTCTGACCCAGCCTGGCACTTCTTATGTTCTTATGTACAGGATGCAAGGCTCGATGGACCTTGGTCTGACCCAGCCTGGCACTTCTTATGTTCTTATGTACAGGACGCTGGGCTCGATGGACCTTGGTCTGACCCAGCCTGGCACTTCTTATGTTCTTACGTACAGGACGCTGGGCTCGATGGACCTTGGTCTGACCCAGCCTGGCACTTCTTATGTTCTTATGTACAGGATGCAGGGCTCGATGGACCCTTGGTCTGACCCAGCCTGGCACTTCTTATGTTCTTATGTACAGGATGCAGGGCTCGATGGACCTTGGTCTGACCCAGCCTGGCACTTCTTATGTTCTTATGTACAGGATGCAGGGCTCGATGGACCTTGCTCTGACCCATCCTGGCACTGCTTATGTTCTTATGTACAGGATGCTGGGCTCGATGGACCTTGGTCTGACCCAGCCTGGCACTTCTTATGTTCTTATGTACAGGATGCTGGGCTCGATGGACCTTGCTCTGACCCAGCCTGGCACTTCTTATGTTCTTATGTACAGGATGCAGGGCTCGATGGACCTTGGTCTGACCCAGCCTGGCACTGCTTATGTTCTTATGTACAGGATGCTGGGCTCGATGGACCTTGGTCTGACCCAGCCTGGCACTTCTTATGTTCTTATGTACAGGATGCTGGGCTCGATGGACCTTGCTCTGACCCAGCCTGGCACTTCTTATGTTCTTATGTGCAGGACGCTGGGCTCGATGGACCTTGGTCTGACCCAGCCTGGCACTTCTTATGTTCTTATGTACAGGACGCTGGGCTCGATGGACCTTGGTCTGACCCAGCCTGGCACTTCTTATGTTCTTATGTACAGGATGCAGGGCTCGATGGACCTTGGTCTGACCCAGCCTGGCACTTCTTATGTTCTTATGTACAGGATGCAGGGCTCGATGGACCTTGCTCTGACCCAGCCTGGCACTTCTTATGTTCTTATGTACAGGATGCTGGGCTCGATGGACCTTGGTCTGACCCAGCCTGGCACTTCTTATGTTCTTATGTACAGGATGCAGGGCTCGATGGACCTTGGTCTGACCCAGCCTGGCCCTTCTTATGTTCTTATGTACAGGACGCTGGGCTCGATGGACCTTGGTCTGACCCAGCCTGGCCCTTCTTATGTTCTTATGTACAGGACGCTGGGCTCGATGGACCTTGGTCTGACCCAGCCTGGCACTTCTTATGTTCTTATGTACAGGATGCAGGGCTCGATGGACCTTGGTCTGACCCAGCCTGGCACTGCTTATGTTCTTATGTACAGGATGCAGGGCTCGATGGACCTTGGTCTGACCCAGCCTGGCACTTCTTATGTTCTTATGTACAGGACGCTGGGCTCGATGGACCTTGGTCTGACCCAGCCTGGCACTTCTTATGTTCTTATGTACAGGATGCTGGGCTCGATGGACCTTGGTCTGACCCAGCCTGGCACTTCTTATGTTCTTATGTACAGGACGCTGGGCTCGATGGACCTTGGTCTGACCCAGCCTGGCACTTCTTATGTTCTTATGTACAGGATGCTGGGCTCGATGGACCTTGGTCTGACCCAGCCTGGCACTTCTTATGTTCTTATGTACAGGATGCAGGGCTCGATGGACCTTGGTCTGACCCAGCCTGGCACTTCTTATGTTCTTATGTACAGGACGCTGGGCTCGATGGACCTTGGTCTGACCCAGCCTGGCACTTCTTATGTTCTTATGTACAGGATGCTGGGCTCGATGGACCTTGGTCTGACCCAGCCTGGCACTTCTTATGTTCTTATGTACAGGACGCTGGGCTCGATGGACCTTGGTCTGACCCAGCCTGGCACTTCTTATGTTCTTATGTACAGGATGCTGGGCTCGATGGACCTTGCTCTGACCCAGCCTGGCCCTTCTTATGTTCTTATGTACAGGATGCAGGGCTCGATGGACCTTGCTCTGACCCAGCCTGGCACTGCTTATGTTCTTATGTACAGGATGCAGGGCTCGATGGACCTTGGTCTGACCCAGCCTGGCACTTCTTATGTTCTTATGTACAGGATGCTGGGCTCGATGGACCCTTGGTCTGACCCAGCCTGGCACTTCTTATGTTCTTATGTACAGGATGCAGGGCTCGATGGACCTTGCTCTGACCCAGCCTGGCATTTCTTATGTTCTTATGTACAGGATGCAGGGCTCGATGGACCTTGGTCTGACCCTGCCTGGCACTTCTTATGTTCTTATGTACAGGACGCTGGGCTCGATGGACCTTGGTCTCACCCAGCCTGGCACTTCTTATGTTCTTATGTACAGGATGCAGGGCTCGATGGACCTTGGTCTGACCCAGCCTGGCACTTCTTATGTTCTTATGTACAGGATGCAGGGCTCGATGGACCTTGCTCTGACCCAGCCTGGCATTTCTTATGTTCTTATGTACAGGATGCAGGGCTCGATGGACCTTGGTCTGACCCAGCCTGGCACTTCTTATGTTCTTATGTACAGGACGCTGGGCTCGATGGACCTTGGTCTGACCCAGCCTGGCACTTCTTATGTTCTTATGTACAGGATGCAGGGCTCGATGGACCTTGCTCTGACCCAGCCTGGCACTTCTTATGTTCTTATGTACAGGACGCTGGGCTCGATGGACCTTGGTCTGACCGAGCCTGGCACTTCTTATGTTCTTATGTACAGGATGCAGGGCTGGATGGACCTTGCTCTGACCCAGCCTGGCATTTCTTATGTTCTTATGTACAGGATGCTGGGCTCGATGGACCTTGGTCTGACCCAGCCTGGCACTTCTTATGTTCTTATGTACAGGATGCAGGGCTCTGACCCAGCCTGGCACTTCTTATGTTCTTATGTACAGGATGCTGGGCTCGATGGACCTTGGTCTGACCCAGCCTGGCACTTCTTATGTTCTTATGTACAGGATGCAGGGCTCGATGGACCTTGGTCTGACCCTGCCTGGCCCTTCTTATGTTCTTATGTACAGGATGCAGGGCTCGATGGACCTTGGTCTGACCCAGCCTGGCATTTCTTATGTTCTTATGTACAGGATGCTGGGCTCGATGGACCTTGGTGTGACCCGGCCTGGCACTTCTTATGTTCTTATGTACAGGATGCTGGGCTCGATGGACCTTGCTCTGACCCAGCCTGGCACTTCTTATGTTCTTATGTACAGGATGCTGGGCTCGATGGTCCTTGGTCTGACCCAGCCTGGCACTTCTTATGTTCTTATGTACAGGATGCTGGGCTCGATGGACCTTGCTCTGACCCAGCCTGGCACTTCTTATGTTCTTATGTACAGGATGCTGGGCTCGATGGTCCTTGGTCTGACCCAGCCTGGCATTTCTTATGTTCTTATGTACAGGATGCTGGGCTCGATGGACCTTGCTCTGACCCAGCATGGCACTTCTTATGTTCTTATGTACAGGATGCTGGGCTCGATGGACCTTGGTCTGACCCAGCCTGGCACTTCTTATGTTCTTATGTACAGGATGCTGGGCTCGATGGACCTTGGTCTGACCCAGCCTGGCACTGCTTATGTTCTTATGTACAGGATGCAGGGCTGGATGGACCTTGGTCTGACCCAGCCTGGCATTTCTTATGTTCTTATGTACAGGACGCTGGGCTCGATGGACCTTGGTCTGACCCAGCCTGGCACTTCTTATGTTCTTATGTACAGGATGCAGGGCTGGATGGACCTTGGTCTGACCCAGCCTGGCACTTCTTATGTTCTTATGTACAGGATGCTGGGCTCGATGGACCTTGCTCTGACCCAGCCTGGCACTTCTTATGTTCTTATGTACAGGATGCTGGGCTGGATGGACCTTGGTCTGACCCAGCCTGGCACTTCTTATGTTCTTATGTACAGGATGCTGGGCTGGATGGACCTTGGTCTGACCCAGCCTGGCACTTCTTATGTTCTTATGTACAGGATGCTGGGCTCGATGGACCCTTGGTCTGACCCAGCCTGGCACTTCTTATGTTCTTATGTACAGGATGTAGGGCTCGATGGACCTTGCTCTGACCCAGCCTGGCATTTCTTATGTTCTTATGTACAGGATGCAGGGCTCGATGGACCTTGGTCTGACCCTGCCTGGCCCTTCTTATGTTCTTATGTACAGGATGCTGGGCTCGATGGACCTTGCTCTGACCCAGCCTGGCACTTCTTATGTTCTTATGTACAGGATGCAGGGCTCGATGGACCTTGGTCTGACCCAGCCTGGCATTTCTTATGTTCTTATGTACAGGATGCTGGGCTCGATGGACCTTGGTGTGACCCGGCCTGGCACTTCTTATGTTCTTATGTACAGGATGCAGGGCTCGATGGACCTTGGTCTGACCCAGCCTGGCACTTCTTATGTTCTTATGTACAGGATGCTGGGCTCGATGGACCTTGCTCTGACCCAGCCTGGCACTTCTTATGTTCTTATGTACAGGATGCAGGGCTCGATGGACCTTGGTGTGACCCGGCCTGGCACTTCTTATGTTCTTATGTACAGGATGCTGGGCTGGATGGACCTTGGTCTGACCCAGCCTGGCACTTCTTATGTTCTTATGTACAGGATGCAGGGCTCGATGGACCTTGCTCTGACCCAGCCTGGCACTTCTTATGTTCTTATGTACAGGATGCTGGGCTCGATGGACCTTGCTCTGACCCAGCCTGGCACTTCTTATGTTCTTATGTACAGGATGCTGGGCTCGATGGACCTTGGTCTCACCCAGCAGGGCATTTCTTATATTCCCTATTTTTGGGGAGGTGGTCAGGCCAGGTTTAATCTGGTTGAATAGTCCTTTGGCCTGAAAAGCGTTGTTAAGCTGAAATAAAGAGTGTTGTGTATTGTGCAGGAGGGTAACTCAAATTTACATAATATTCTTATTTTGCAAATATTCTGGAAATGAAAATCTCTAAGATACGTTCGCCGCTTGCAGTGGTCAGAGGTTGGTTAATCACACGTCCTCCCTGGCTGCTGATGCTGTCCTCCTTAAGTGAATAATCTGCATCCTGGTACCAGGGGCTGGGTTTAATGAGCTTTTTTCCCATAGATACAGAATGAGAGAAGAAGTTTAGTGACTCAAGCTCTGTTTGCTATTTCTTCTCTTTCTATTTCAGGATTATCTTTCGCTTTCCTCCCTCGGGAGGGGTGGGGAAGTGAGGGCGGAATTTGATGAGGTTGCATAAAGGAGATGGAGAACCTTTCATAATTGTATGTGCACCACGCGGGGCAGATAAAATATGCACCTTCCCTGTTCCCCAGTGTGAGGGCAGCGGCCAGAGAAGGGGTGTCCAGTTCTGGGACGGGGGAGAGGCTGGCCCCGATGATGTCATTTCCATAATGGCAGCCCCCATTCAGGGCACTTTTGTATTCTGTAATCTGTTGTGTTTGTGGCCTTTACAATTCAAAAAAACATGTTGCTGTTGTCTTGGTTCTTTTAAATATTTACAGTACATACAGTGTGCAGATTGCAAGGAAGGAGATCAGTTTTGAGGATTAGAGTTGCCAACTGGTTCCAGGTCATGAGAAACCTGTGGGGCCAGTCCTGGTTTTCCACCCAGTGCATGCTGGGACTGGTAGTTCCTGTTGCTCTAGGAAGCAAGAAGTGCCAGCATCCAGTGGGCCAGAAGCAGGCCTGGCTCAGCCCCCCAGATGAGGGAAGCCTTGGCACAGGGGCCTGGTTTTCAGGATACCCTCCGGGTATCTTCAGAGCCTAATGGCATAGGGGCTCCCTCAGGACAGCTTTGGAAGGCATTGAACCGGGTCACTGGAAATCCTGCTGGCCCTGTGGGATTGGATTTCCTTCTGGAATTCTGCTCTGGATGAAGGTGTTAATTACTTCTCAGTTAAGGAAAAGACGTAGCAATCATTTGAAGGGCGCTGTCTTTATTCTGCTATTGAATTGTGATTTTTTGCATTTGCACTGCTAAGCTGGTTTTTTTTGGGTTTTTTTTGCAGGAGACTTTCTCAAGTGGTAGAATTAGTTAACAAAGCACCAATTTAGCTCCTCCCTCATTCTGGTTTCTGGACCGGGCCGTGCATTCCTCAGTTTCTTACAAATGACTGGGGTGGGTCTCCCATACTGACTATGTCACCTCCGTAAGCAGAGCTCTCTTTAAAACAAATCCAGACCCCATAGGTCAGTCCCGGCCTTGCTGTGTTCCCCAGGGCCTATTTGTTTCTGTTGTGAGTCCTGCCTATCTGCCCCCAAGGCACAGGGACTGTGCATTATGTGTCTCTGTACGTTTGGTGTGTGCAATACAAATCATGAAATAATAATACATAGCATACCTCACAGTCTAATGCATCCAAAATATGTGTGCAGGCAACTTGGGGTGCACAGAAGGACAGCTCATTAAATCCTTCTCAAATATAGGAAGGGAGAAGGATCAGATAAATATTATTAATGATTAAAAAATGCGAGGTAAAGGAAGATAAAGTGACTCCCCAGGATCATATATAGAGAGACAGTGACTAGCACTAAGGCACAGGGAGGTAAAGTCACTCCACCAAGGTCACACAGAGGGTCAATGACAGAGCTGGGGATTACAGCTGAGGCACAGGGAGATAAAGTGACTCCCCTGAGGTCACACACAGAGGGTCAATGACAGAGCCGGGGATTAGAGCTGAGGCACAGGGAGATAAAGTGACTCCCCTGAGGTCACACACAGAGAGTCAGTGACAGAGCCGGGGATTAGAGCTGAGGCACAGGGAGATAAAGTGACTCCCCTGAGGTCACACACAGAGAGTCAGTGACAGAGCCGGGGATTAGAGCTGAGGCACAGGGAGATAAAGTGACTCCCCCGGGGTCACACACAGAGAATCAGTGACAGAGCCGGGGATTAGAGCTGAGGCACAGGGAGATAAAGTGACTCCCCTGAGGTCACACACAGAGGGTCAGTGACAGAGCCGGGGATTAGAGCTGAGGCACAGGGAGATAAAGTGACTCCACCAAGGTCACACACAGAGAGTCAGTGACAGAGCCGGGGATTAGAGCTGAGCCAAGCCTTGTTTTTTTTTTTTAATTGATAATTTTATTGCTATCAGTCATGAACAATAACAATATTATCCAGAAACAAAAGTGTAACAGCATTGTATATCTTATCACATACATATAGTATACACTATATATGTATATCTTATCACATAGTATACACTATATATGTATATCTTATCACATACACATAGTATACACTATATATGTATATCTTATCAGATACACATAGTATACACTATATATATATATCTTATCAGATACACATAGTATACACTATATATGTATATCTTATCAGATACACATAGTATACACTATATATATATATCTTATCAGATACACATAGTATACACTATATATGTATATCTTATCACATACACATAGTATACACTATATATGTATATCTTATCACATAGTATACACTATATATGTATATCTTATCAGATACACATAGTATACACTATATATATATATCTTATCAGATACACATAGTATACACTATATATGTATATCTTATCACATAGTATACACTATATATGTTTTATGCTCTTTTTTTGGTGGGGAAATGGTAGTGAAAACCTCCAAGCCACCTTGTGCGCTCCCCTCAGGCCAGGACTGTGCTGTAGCACCGCGGAGGGGAAGATGCGGCCACTACAATAGGTTAGAGGGCATCAGGATTCCCAGGCAGTGGACGGGCTCCAATGGATCCTGCTACTGATGGGTCCAACACAAAAGTTTAATAAAAAAAAAAAGGCCTTTGAAATCTTATTCCTACCCTGGAAGTGAAAAACATGGTGGTCCAGGGCAGCTTGGACTCACCCTTTCCTTCGCCGGTGCAGGCCAGGCCGATCCAGTCCTGCTTTTGTACCCCCAGTGCCCTCTGGGACCTTCAGTGCTGCTTAATCTTATAGACAGCAGAACTACAAGTCCCAGCATGCCCAGCTCTGGCTGTGCCCTGGCCCCAGCTGCTCACCCTAGATAAGGTTATCTTTCCTGGAAGCTGCAATTAGTCAGAAAACCTATATTTGTTTCTTTGGGTGTGTGTGTGTGTGTGTGTGTGAGGGAAGGAGTCTCTTCTGGGAAATAATTGCATAAGGATCCCTCTCCCTCCCCCCGACACCTCCTCTGCTGACGTGAGAATGGGTGGTGCAGCTGGAAGAGGAAGATTCATTATCTCTGACATTTTAGTTATAGATCGGCTGCTATTAAGCATCACAGGAGACATCCAGTGGGGGGGGGGGGGAGGAACCAGCAGCCTCTCTGTAACACTAATGTGGGGGGAGCTTTCACTGTCTGGCTTTGGGAGCTGATTTTTCCGGCGCTCCTGCCCACGGTGCAGACACCCAGAGGGTCCCTGTGAGAGAGGAGAGACCACCATAAGCAGCGTAGGACACCTCGTGTTTCCTAGCACGAGGGGTCTGCAGGGCCCCTGAAGCCACCAGTGACACACAACATGCGAAACCGGGCGTCGGACCTCTGTGCTTAATGCAACTGCCACCCTGTCCCCTCTTGCCCCCAATGACCCCTGTGCCACTGCCCCAGGGCAGGTAAAGCACCATCTCAGCGACCCATAACCATACTGTCCTTCAACAGCTCTGCCAGCTGCCAGATACATCTGACTGAGATGTGCCGCCTGCACACAGGGCTGTGAGTGTGAATATGCGAGAGAGATGCAAATGCCCACCGGCAGCAATGATGATATCTGCACAGAAATTATGATCAATATTCCCACTGTAGAGGGAATGGGGAAATCGTAAATCAGCTCACTGCCTCTTTAAACACACAGACCCAGCAGCGTGGGATTCACTGATGTATCAGCTCGCTCGCTTCTGCTGCCCCTCCTTTTGGCCTTATTCCTAGCGCTGTTTATTTTCTGACCCTAACATATTCTGTTTCCTGTGGGTTGTTTGCATTTTTTTTGGAGGGAATAGAAAGTCTGAATGTTTAATTAAAATAGCAAAACCTTACATCCTATTTTTAAAAATCTACTCCAACCCTGTCCATTCTGAATTCATGCTTTATGTGTGTCAGTGTGACGCCTGCATGGGGCTCTGATGAGGATCTGCTCTTCAGCTGTCTGTGCTGTATTCATGCTTTATGTGTGTCAGTGTGACGCCTGCATGGGGCTCTGATGAGGATCTGCTCTTCAGCTGTCTGTGCTGTATTCATGCTTTATGTGTGTCAGTGTGACGCCTGCATGGGGCTCTGATGAAGCTCTGCTCTTCAGCTGTCTGTGCTGTATTCATGCTTTATGTGTGTCAGTGTGACGCCTGCATGGGGCTCTGATGAAGCTCTGCTCTTCAGCTGTCTGTGCTGTATTCATGCTTTATGTGTGTCAGTGTGACGCCTGCATGGGGCTCTGATGAAGCTCTGCTCTTCAGCTGTCTGTGCTGTATTCATGCTTTATGTGTATCAGTGTGACGCCTGCATGGGGCTCTGATGAAGCTCTGCTCTTCAGCTGTCTGTGCTGTATTCATGCTTTATGTGTGTCAGTGTGACGCCTGCATGGGGCTCTGATGAAGCTCTGCTCTTCAGCTGTCTGTGCTGTATTCATGCTTTATGTGTGTCAGTGTGACTCCTGCATAGGGCTCTGATGAAGATCTGCTCTTCAGCTGTCTGTGCTGTATTCATGCTTTACACGTATCAGTGTGACGCCTGCATGGGGCTCTGATGAAGCTCTGCTCTTCAGCTGTCCGTGCTGTGTTCATGCTTTATGTGTATGAATATGACACCGGGACAGGGTCTGATGAAGCTCTGCTCTTCAGCTGTCCGTGCTGTATTCATGGTTTATGTGTATCGAATGTGGCATTTGCATGGAGCTCTGATCAAGCTCTGCTCTTCATCTCTCCATGCTGTATGCATGCTTTACGTGTATCACTGTAACACCTGCACTGGGCTCTGGTGTAGGGAGATCTTTTTACTGGGCTGGCTCTCCTGAGCTCATCATGAGGCCCAATAAAAGGACCTCACCTGTTGGCTAACCATTGTGGTTTTTTCTTTTTTTAATTCTGTCGCTTTAAGACGGAAAGTTGAGAGCGAGCATGGCGCTTGGCATTCTGCCTCTTAGCCGAATGTCCCGCGAGAGAAAAGAAGAAACTTTCTCACTTGCTTTAAGCTAATTATTAATGGAAGAGCAGGACGCGTCGCGCTGATGGATAAATTCAAATGAGGCTCGGAGGGACGCTGTCTTCTCCCCGCTTGTTTTCAGAGGTTTAATTGCAGAGCGCACACAGGGGAAGTGCCTGGGGGAGGTTATTAAAAGTTTGTGTTTGCAGAACTGAATCCTCTTTTTGTCACCGCTCCAATCTTCTTGTGTTAATTTTATATCCAGTCCTCCGGGTCCCTGCCTAGATCTCAGCAGCAAGAAATCAAAGCCACTGATTCAGGGTCAGGGCTAAAATGTCATGTTTAGAAGTAAAACATTTCATGTAAGCTGTCTGTCATATTAATTATTATTGAGACACACACACAGCTCTGCCAATGCATCTCACTCCTGCCCTGCAGCACCCCCTGCTATTCCAGTACTGAGACCCTCACATGCAGCTCTGCCAATGCCCCTCACTCCTGCCCTGCAGCACCCCCTGCTATTCCAGTACTGAGACCCTCACACACAGTTCTGCCAATGCACCTCACTCCTGCCCTGCAGCACCTCCTGCTATTCCAGTACTGAGACCCTCATACACAGCTCTGCCAGTGCACCTCACTCCTGCCCTGCAGCACCCCCTGCTATTCCAGGACTGAGACCCCACACACAGCTCTGCCAATGCACCTCACTCCTGCCCTGCAGCACCCCCTGCTATTCCAGTACTGAGACCCTCACACACACAGCTCTGCCAATGCACCTCACTCCTGCCCTGCAGCACCCCTGCTATTCTAGTACTGAGACCCTCACACACAGCTCTGCAATGCACCTCACTCCTGCCCTGCAGCACCCCCTGCTATTCCAGTACTGAGACCCCACACACAGCTCTGCCAATGCACCTCCCTCCTGCCCTGCAGCACCCCCTGCTATTCCAGTACTGAGACCCTCACACACAGCTCTGCCAATGCACCTCACTCCTGCCCTGCAGCACCCCCTGCTATTCCAGTACTGAGACCCCACACACAGCTCTACCAATGCACCTCACTCCTGCCCTGCAGCACCCCCTGCTATTCCAGTACTGAGACCCTCACACACAGCTCTGCCAATGCACCTCCCTCCTGCCCTGCAGCACCCCCTGCTATTCCAGTACTGAGACCCTCACACACAGCTCTACCAATGCACCTCCCTCCTGCCCTGCAGCACCCCCTGCTATTCCAGTACTGAGACCCTCACACACAGCTCTGCCAATGCACCTCACTCCTGCCCTGCAGCACCCCCTGCTATTCCAGTACTGAGACCCTCACACACACAGCTCTGCCAGGGCTCCTCATTCCTGCCCTGCAGCACCCCCTGCTATTCCAGTACTGAGACCCTCACACACAGCTCTGCCAATGCACCTCACTCCTGCCCTGCAGCACCCCCTGCTATTCCAGTACTGAGACCCTCACACACACAGCTCTGCCAATGCACCTCACTCCTGCCCTGCAGCACCCCCTGCTATTCCAGTACTGAGACCCTCACACACAGCTCTGCCAATGCACCTCACTCCTGCCCTGCAGCACCCCCTGCTATTCCAGTACTGAGACCCTCACACACAGCTCTGCCAATGCACCTCACTCCTGCCCTGCAGCACCCCCTGCTATTCCAGTACTGAGACCCTCACACACAGCTCTGCCAATGCACCTCACTCCTGCCCTGCAGCACCCCCTGCTATTCCAGTACTGAGACCCTCACACACACAGCTCTGCCAATGCACCTCACTCCTGCCCTGCAGCACCCCCTGCTATTCCAGTACTGAGACCCTCACACACACAGCTCTGCCAATGCACCTCACTCCTGCCCTGCAGCACCCCCTGCTATTCTAGTACTGAGACCCTCACACACACAGCTCTGCCAATGCACCTCACTCCTACCCTGCAGCACCCCCTGCTATTCCAGTACTGAGACCCTCACACACACAGCTCTGCCAATGCACCTCACTCCTGCCCTGCAACACCCCCTGCTATAACAGTACTGAGACCCTCACACACAGCTCTGCCAATGCACCTCACTCCTGCCCTGCAGCACCCCCTGCTATTCCAGTACTGAGACCCTCACACACACAGCTCTGCCAATGCACCTCACTCATGCCCTGCAGCACCCCCTGCTATTCCAGTACTGAGACCCTCACACACACAGCTCTGCCAATGCCCCTCACTCCTGCCCTGCAGCACCCCCTGCTATTCCAGTACTGAGACCCCACACACAGCTCTGCCAATGCACCTCACTCCTGCCCTGCAGCACCCCCTGCTATTCCAGTACTGAGACCCTCACACACAGCTCTGCCAGGGCTCCTCATTCCTGCCCTGCAGCACCCCCTGCTATTCCAGTACTGAGACCCTCACACACAGCTCTGCCAATGCACCTCACTCCTGCCCTGCAGCACCTCCTGCTATTCCAGTACTGAGACCCTCACACACAGCTCTGCCAATGCACCTCACTCCTGCCCTGCAGCACCCCCTGCTATTCCAGTACTGAGACCCTCACACACACAGCTCTGCCAATGCACCTCACTCCTGCCCTGCAGCACCTCCTGCTATTCCAGTACTGAGACCCTCACACACACAGCTCTGCCAATGCACCTCACTCCTGCCCTGCAGCACCCCCCTGCTATTCCAGTACTGAGACCCTCACACACAGCTCTGCCAATGCACCTCACTCCTGCCCTGCAGCACCCCCTGCTATTCCAGTACTGAGACCCTCACACACAGCTCTGCCCATGCACCTCACTCCTGCCCTGCAGCACCCCCTGCTATTCCAGTACTGAGACCCTCACACACAGCTCTGCCCATGCACCTCACTCCTGCCCTGCAGCACCCCCTGCTATTCCAGTACTGTCACACCCCCCGCCCCACCATTCCCCTCCACACAGGTCTGCAGGTGTCACACCAATACACACAAAGCATGAACACAGCACAGACAGCTGAAGAGCAGATCTTTATCAGAGCCTCATGCAGATATCACACTGATACACGTAAAGAATGAATACAGCATGGACAGCTGAAGAGCAGATCTTCATCAGAGCCTCATGCAGGTGTCACACTGATACACATAAAGCATGAATACAGCATAGAGAGGTGAAGAGCAGATCCTCATCAAAGCCCCATGCAGGAATCTCACTGATATAGGTAAAGCTTGCTTACAGCATGGACAATCGAAGAGTGGGGTGTGGCCATAATTAAAGGTGCAAATCTCTTCTACCAAAAACTGTTATTAGATAAGAAATAAGTTATAGCAGGGAACGTAAAGAAAGGAGACCCAGTGATAAGACTTGTCCGTGAAGGCCGGCTGATTATACTGAGTAACAGAGACGGTCGCTCTCAAGCAGTGTCCCTTCTCTGACAGCAGGATGCGTATGAGACTGGGCATGAGCGGCCGCAGCCGTCATGGTGAGCTCGGGGTGATGCCCCCCTGACCTTGACCTGATTAGCCAGGTAGAGTGAAGAAAGCTTTCGCTCTGCAGGGGATGGTCAGGGAGGCAGCAGATTCGAATCTCCCTGGCTGAGGTAACTGGGGAATCGGCAGCGTAGCCTCTTGTACCCCACTGAACCAGGGGCAGTATTGCTGGGGAGAAGGAGAGGGGCATTGCGCCGGGGCAGGTGTACACGTGTGCGTTGCACTCTTACTCTGTGGTTATTTAATGTCATCTCTGCTGCACATGACAGGAAGGAGAGGAGAGGAGCAGAAGGGGTCATCCTTCGCCGGCTGTGACCCTGGCTAGAGAAGAGGGGTGGATGCCCGAGTCCTTGAGAGCTCGCACAGGAGTCCTGGGGCCTCTGACGTGACCCTGTGTGCGTGGTCTGGAAACACCAGTCCCACGCCAGCTCCTGGGGTGAAATGAAATGCACTGGAAGGAGAGGACTGGGGCCGCCTCCTGCATACACAGCGTTACCATTAGGTTTTTCTCAGGGAAGCAGGGACCTTTCACATGACATTTTTACCACGGGGAGGGGGGGGGGGGGCTGAGGAAGGTGGGTGGACACAGGCACCGTGGCTAAGGGGGCAGAAGGTTTCACCCCCTGAAGAGTAAGAGAAGGTGGTACAATTGGGGACGATATGTGCCGTCAGTCTGACAGCACCGTGCAGTGCACACCACGTGGTAAGAGAGGCCAAGGGTCATGCAGTTACCAGGGACCCAGCGCCTCCCCAGATCTGGGGGTCAGTGCTGCTGACCACGTGCAGGGGATGTCTGCTTCCCTGCTGGGCGGTCAGAAGGACGTTAGGTTCATGCAGCTCTGCTGTCCCTTCAGACTGACTGAGTGTGTAACTGTGCTGCCAGGGTAATAACTTTATAAGAACGCCTACAGTAACACAGTGAATGGGCCAGAGCAGTCCTTCCAGCCCTCCCCCCAGTACAAAGTTTAAATGGGGGGCACATTCAGTACCAGGGCGTAGTCCTGACTCAGTCCTGTAAAACCCTGGCACGGGTCCTCTGCTGATTATCTTCAGGACCCAAGGTGGGAGGGTGCTGCAGACTTTGAGCCTTTACTAAAACAGTTCAAAGCAAACCAGTGCAAGTGTTTCAGTCGTTAAGCAAACAGAGTCCCTGAAGTGGTAGCGAGACTTATCACGGAGAGTTACCCCTCACGCCTGTTCTTCTGCTTTAGGGCTCCCTGACACCCGAGGAGCCCTTCTGATAACCTGATCCTTCCAATGCTTGCATCTCAGCCCGGGAGGGGCGGCTTCTCCTGAATACATCCTGGTTCATGCACAAAACTTACACCAGAGGGACAGGCTCCCTGCCTCCCCACCCCCGATGGCGTCCTCAGCTAAGAGCACCACCACCACAGGGGACTGCCTCTGTGGGTCTCTGTGCCTGATACAGGACTCCAGGAGACAAGGCAGGTTCCCTAAATGCCAAACTCTTCCCAAGAGGACCAGACGTCTCTCTCAGCAACAAATCTTGTGACCAGAAAATTCTCAGGTTTCTCTCTCCAAACCCTGGACTGTACTAAGGCGGTCACTCCTAGAGGAGAGTGCCATAGTGCTGGAAGGAGCACAGAGCGAGTGACGGGACCACAGAACCTTTTACATGTGTAAATGTAAATATACTTTCATTATTATTATCAGGCGAAACAATATGGTTGGACCAGTTTACCATGGCAGTGGTGAGAGCCAGAGGCGAAAATGCCTCTCTACAGGTCTTTAGTAAGACCTGATCTAGAATATTGTATCCAGTTCTGGAGACCTTCCTTCCAAAAGGATATCTAGACAGAGTGGGGGTGGTCCAGAGAAGGGCTCCCAAAACACCAATGAGATGAAGCACCTAGATGTGTATACTCTAGAGGAGAGAGAGAGAGATGGGATAGGACATTCAAATGCCTCAAAGGTATTATTAATAATAAGAACATAAGATATGCTATACTGGGTCAGACCAAGGGTCCATCAAGCCCAGCATCCTGTTTCCAACAGTGGCCAATCCAGGCCATAAGAACCTGGCAATTACCCAAACACTAAGAAGATCCCATGCTACTGATGAAATTAATAGCAGTGGTTATTCCCTATTGATTAATAGCAGTGAATGGACTTCTCTTCCAGGAACTTATCCAAACATTTTTTAAAACCAGCTACACTAACTGCACTAACCACATCCTCCGGCAACAAATTCCAGAGTTTAATTGTGCGTTGAGTGAAAAAGAATTTTCTCTGATTAGTTTTAAATGTGCCCCATGCTAACTTCATGGAGTGCCCCCTAGTCTTTCTATTATCCGAAAGAGTAAATAACCGATTCACATCTACCCGTTCTAGACCTCTCATGATTTTAAACATCTCTATCATATCCCCCCTCAGTCGTCTCTTCTCCAAGCTGAAAAGTCCTAACCTCTTTAGCCTTTCCTCATAGGGGAGCTGTTCCATTCCCTTTATCATTTTGGTTGCCCTTCTCTGTACCTTCTCCATCGCAATTATATCTTTTTTGAGATGCGGCGACCAGAATTGTACACAGTATTCAAGGTGCGGTCTCACCATGGAGCGATACAGAGGCATTATGACATTTTCCGTTCTATTAACCATTCCTTTTCTAATAATTCCTAACATTCTATTTGCTTTTTTGACTGCCGCAGCACACTGAGCCGACGATTTCAATGTGTTATCCACTATGATGATTAGATCTCTTTCTTGGGTGGTAGCTCCTAATATGGAACCTAACATCGTGTAACTACAGCATGAGTTATTTTTCCCTATATGCATCACCTTGCACTTATCCACATTAAATTTCATCTGCCATTTGGATGCCCAATCTTCAAGTCTTGCAAGGTCCTCCTGTAATATATCACAATCCACTTGTGATTTAACTACTCTGAATAATTTTGTATCATCCGCAGATTTGATAACCTCATTCATCGTATTCCTTTCCAGATCATTTATAAATATATTGAAAAGCACAGGTCCAAGTACAGATCCCTGAGGCACTCCACTGTTTACCCTTTTCCACTGAGAAAATTGTCCATTTAATCCTACTCTCTGTTTCCTGCCTTTTGCAAGCCATTTTCAGAGGAAAGAAAGTTCTAGAACAAGAGGTCGTGATAGGCTCAGAGTGGGTAGACTGAGGAGTGGAATAAGGTAGTATTTCTTCTTAGAACAGCTTCCCATGGGAGGTGAGAGGCACCCACGCTACCTGAATTTGAGAGAATGGGACAGGCTCAAAGGATCCTTAGCTGCAGGGAAGATGGAGGTGAAGCTGGATCCATGGTATTGTGGTAGGAAGGAGAGATGGGCCTTGAAGTCTTTCCCTCTCATTGTGTTGTACATTTCTCTGTCCAGTGACTCATGCCCACATTATCTCTATGGCTGTCAGAAATTAGGGATTGTTTTACATTAATATTTTTGGGACTTGAAGCTCTTCTTCCCTCGGAGACTCTCTCTGGTGTTCAGGTCGGGTCTCATGAGGATGATGTAACACTTGGGGATAAATATACACCCCAGCAGCCCGGCACCGGAGGACAGGATGGCAAATATTTCCACGGCCACCATGTACTTGCCCTTGGTGCTTAGGTAGGCCGGGATAAAGGAAATCCATACACTGGAGAAGACCAGCATGCTGAAGGTGATGTACTTGGCTTCGTTGAACGAATCTGGCAGTTTTCTAGCCAGGAAGGCTATGACCAGGCATAGGGCCACGAGGGACCCCAGGTAGCCCAGCATGCCATAGAAGATCACCAGGGAACCCTCATTGCAGGTAGCTATAATCTTTCCAGCCTCCACATGTGTGTTGAGCTCGGGGTAAGGTGGAGAAATCAGCAACCAGAGGGCACAGATCATGGCTTGGATGAGGGAGCAGAGGACCACAATGGAGTTTGGAAGCCTCTTAGATGCCAGCAGCTTCCTCCAGTGGCCACTAGCAGGCGTGGAGGTATCAAAGGCAATGACCACAGTCACCGTCTTGGCCAGAATAGAAGAAATCGAAATGGTGAAGGTGATGCCAAAGGACACCTGCCTGAACCAGCAGGTCTCCATCTTGGGTCTGCCTAGGAATATCATGGCACAGAGGAAGCAGAACTTGAGGGAGACCAGAAGGATGTAGCTCAAGGTCCGATTATTGGCCTTGACGATGGGGGTCTCTCGGTGCTTAATAAAAGTCACCAGGATGAGGCTGGTTAGCAGGAAGAGGAGGGACACAACGACACAGAGAGACAGCCCCAGTGGTTCTTCGTAGGATAAGAAGTCAAGACTCTTCAGCAGGCAGGCGTCTCTTCTAGCATTAGCCATGTGGTCATCTGGACACCTGAGGCACTCCGTTGAATCTTTGAAAACAGCAAGATGGCCAAGGTTAGCTTTAGTAACTTCAAAAGCAAATTGGACAATTCTTTGAAGTGACGAGGGATTGATGAGCATTGGAAAAGGGCAAATACAGCAACTTGGCCACTGATTTAAAAACCAGGACTTAAGGAGATCATTCGATCTGGGGGTTCAGGAGGAATTATGAAAGTTTATTCCATTATTTTTTGGTTTTAACATGCCGCATGTTTTGTGGCTGAGAGAGTGTCTCACCTGTCTTGTATGAGACCTCTCCCTCCGAGCAGGGGATACAGTCAAAGCAGCAGATGGGTTGTCCAAGGGAGGCGGCTTTTCGGTATCCAGGATGGCAACTTGCACTGCACACAGAGATGGGGGTCTGGAAAAGAGAGAGAGAGAGAGACCTGCTCAGATCTTATAAAACCTTCCCAGAGCTTTGGCAGGAGAAGAAAAGGTTAAATGAAATCCTGCAGGGTAGACATTGCTTCCGATGTGCCGACTGCTCCCTAAAGTCAGGAGGAAAGGTCGGCCCGATGAGAAAAGTAAAGTTTGCTTAAGAGTGGGGTAATGCGATCAGAGAGCCAGGAGGAGAGTTAAATCAGTGGCTGAGGTGCGATTCAAGATGATGAATGAGAGAAGCAGAAAATCAGAGTCAAAGAGCGGGAGACTGATTGAATTCCTGAGGCCTGGCTGCACCTGACCTTAGTGAGTCCTCCATTCCACATGATGGCGCTGCGGTTGACGATGAACTGCTGCCCCTCGGGGGCGCTGAGGTTGAACTTTCCGACATGCACGTACTGCAGGGCGCCACTAGCATCGCTCTGCCAGTTGATGATGTCCAGGACCACAGGGGGATTCCCGTTGCGGTCAAAGAAGATCTCGTCCCCAAAATTATTCCGGAAACGCACGTTTTTCACATAGTGGAGGAACTGGAAAGGAGAATGGGAGGGGGGGGGGGGGGGGGAAGGTGGAAAGGTTAAGTGAACCTCATGTGCAGCAGATTGACCTTGGCAAAAAAACCAAAACATTTTCTTTGGCAAATCACGGCAGCCTGGGACTAAGGATGCTGTGAGGGAGTGTCTAGGAAGCTT
Organism: Rhinatrema bivittatum; assembly: GCF_901001135.1. NCBI lineage: Eukaryota > Metazoa > Chordata > Amphibia > Gymnophiona > Rhinatrematidae > Rhinatrema > Rhinatrema bivittatum. The sequence goes on from NC_042630.1 coordinate 3,804,640, forward strand.
CCTCAGGCTACCTTAAAGGACCGGGCCCAACTATCCCGCCCGAGCCCCCAGCCTCTTAAGATAGAGAGCCGCAGGGTAAAGGGACCGGCCCTGGGAGCCGACAGATTTCTAACAAATGCTAAGACCACTTACAACTAAAGGTTGGTTCAAGACTTTTCTGTGTAAGGACTGTGGAATACCTGAGGATAACAGGGGAACTGCTGAAGTGTTTCCTTTTCGTTTGCTGCCATTTTGTTTGAGTTTTCTACCCCTGTAAATAAAGAGCACTGAAGCTCTGATTTCCTCTGACTGTAGCCTAACCCACTGACCGTTCGAGCTACCATAGATGCACAAACCCTAATCCACTAATTTAATAAAGCAGATTTGGGACTGCATGTGTCGTCGGCTTCTTGGAAGAGTTTCCGTGGTGGAGGTCAGAAAGTGGAGAAACTCCCCAGATTTGCCGCATGCTGGGTTTTGCAAACATTACAAAGGGTGAATATTTTTCCCCTCATAGAAAGCTTTCTCTGGTACACTCTGTAGTTAGTATTTCACTTTTTATTTTGGCACTTGGGCAAATGCTCAGTTTTTGTGGATGTAAACACAAATCTCTGCTCAGAAACAAGAAACCCAATCTCCAGCTCGGACTTAGCAGGTTAAATGATGTCATTTGGATATCTGGCTACGGTCAGAGGCTGCTGCTTAGCTGGCTAACACTTTATCTGGTCAAAAGTGAGTGTTGGGGTGGGATGGGGTCACCTGTCCAGCTAATGTAGCCGGATAAACGCTGATATTCAGTGTTAGCGGGGTCAGCTATTTAGTTCCCTAAAGTTAGCCAGATAAACTTATCCGCTGACTTGAAGAAAGCTGTGTATATGCAGCAGAAACGTTTATCTGGCTACCTTAGGCAACCAGACAGCACTCAATATTAGGCCCAAAGTGTTTGTCGCAAACTTTTCCAACAATTTCTTAATAGCCAGTGGCTGAAAATTCAACTTGGATTTCTTTCAAGATGTTCTCATGTCGAGAAAATTGGATTCTTTACACCCTGTGATATCTTTTACTGGATTCACAAAATAATATAATTGCAAAAACGTAATGTAATATAAATGACCTAGTTTGCTCCTATGGTGATCCTGAGATCCTGAAATGATATGTGGATCCCTTCTTTAGACAAGGATTAAAGGAGTGCCTTGTGTGGCCTGGAAAACTCTTATCCAACGTCATTTGAAGAAGAATCTCATTTTTTCTGGGAGAGCTCCTGTACAACATCGTGGGGCCTGGTAGGTTCCTGTCCATCGTCATCTGGTCCAATAAATGTAATATAGCCTACAAGGAAACCATTTATTACCTGGATCTGTTTCTTTATTAACTTGATCCCCTTACTGCTCTACATATACTAAGCACACTCTTATGGCAATAGGAAGACTCTCTCAAGCATGCATGTCATTGTATACTGAATACATTTGTACAAAAGAAAGTGTATATAAAATGTAAATGATTATTATACATTTTCACCAATGTAGATCTTAAGGCCACTTCAAAGCTCTAGATTTATCTGTAAAAGGAGAAATGTTTACCTGCCAGGGTTGAAACTTTGCAGTGTCAGCGCATTTTCCGTCACCGAAGGGCCCTTCTCCAACCTTGCAGGAAAGCAGCATGTGCAGGCTGTGCACCAAAACGTAAATGGAATTGTACACGTTGTAAGACAGCTTGAAATTGTTCACGTCCAGTACGTGATCTGGGAGGCTGTCCAGCCTCTCCAGTCCCCTGCATACTCTCTTGCCATTAACGGTGCTGTTTTCGGCAAGTTCGCTGGGCCTCCCACTGGGCCACTGGCAGTTGAAGGCGGCTTCCCAAAAATGTATGGTGAAAGTGTCACCAGGAGTGATAGAGGGATGGATTTGGAGCAGGAATTCTTTGAAGGCAGGCATGTGATGGGATGTCAAGGCCAGGTCTAGAGTCCCACTCAAGACCTTCACCATCTCTTTCTTTTTCACTCCTAAGAAGACTGACCAAGTGTGGTAGGCAATCCAGACCCTCCCACTGATGTTCTGCCTGAAGACCTCTTCCATGAGAAAGAGCAGCTGTGGTTCAGTAGTGATGACCACAATGGCCCTAGCAGAAGATCTCTTGATGGTGTCCACGACCCGCAAGATCCTACTCTGTGAGGGCAGTGTTGGGATCTTCTCCACAAAGGCAATGCAGCCCCCACCATTGTTGATCTCCCTTTGTACTATTATGCTATTCTGGAGACCATTGTCATTCTCGATGTAAAGGACCCCCACCCAAGTCCATCCAAAGTGGAGGGCAAGGCGGGCAGCAGCAATAGAGATGGTGTCCCCACTAGGGACATTGCGGAGGAAAGATGGGAACTGCCGCTTGTCGCTTAGACTGGGTAAGGTCGCTGTGCTGCTGATCTGGAGAGGACACATTTAGAGGAGAAGGAACTCTGCAGAGTCTCAATGGAAACATTTATTGATAGAGAGATAGATGCAGAGACAGGTGGCAACAGATAGAGAGCTGGACAGAGGATACTGAAAACAACAGAGAGAGAAAGATGTGGATGGATAGATATGGATATATAGATAGATGGCTTAGATAGATGGCCATATAGATATTGCTGATGACAGAGAGATGGAGATGTACACATTATAGACACTGACCTGTGGGTATCCATGGAGACCCAGTATCCTGGCCATAGGAAGAGTTGTTGCTGTTGTAGTTCCCCCTATGACACCCAAGAGTTTTGAGGTCTGGACACAATAATAGTTTGGTACAATGTTTTCCCCTCCAGACAGAAGCCAGAGAGTTCCTTCGATGGCTCTTATTTCAACACCACAGCAGTCATGGAGCCGGAAACCTAGGGTTGTGTTTGGCAGAAGGTCTGAGCTTTGATTGATTTCACTTAGGGCGAATATCATGGCCTGGAGGGCTGCGTATATCGTGAAGTCGAATCTATTCAAAAGAAAGCTGGTATGATCTGTCCCATACCATAAACAGGCTTCATAGTCATAACACTTTATGATGACATATTGTGCGCATATAAGACACATTATAAACATCTTCTCTGCACTTTTACAGATCGGGGTAAGACTAAACTCTCATGAACAAGAGAGAAACGGTCGATGTATCTTTAGAAGGCATTTGAATAGAGGCAGAGAAATTAGGAGGTCACAGCAGACAGCGGGGACAGCAAAACAGAAAAAACTGCCTTCAACTCTGGGTGAATTTTATGTTGGGAGAAAGAGGAGACGAGTAGAGGAAATGAGGGAAGGGATTTTTGGGACAGAGAGAAGAGATGGACAGATGGTAAGGAGAGAGATGGATAGAAGCCTTGGGACAGAAGGGAACGGGGAGAGATGAAGAGATGTTTGGAGAAGGAGGCAGCAGTTAGAAGAACGGAGGTATTAGGAAGGGAATGGATACGGAGGAGACAGGAGATTGGAGAGCAGAAGGGAGTGGATCAGACTTGGCACAGACAGGAGACAGAAGATAGAAGAGTAGGGGAGACAGACTGAAGCAGGGTCAGGAAAAGAGGCATTGATATGTCTAGGGGAGACTTCGTAGAACAAAGAAAGCTCTTTTGAACTGGACACTACATGAGATCGAGATCTTAGGGCCACTTTTCAAAAGGTTTAACTGGTTAACAGTGGGAGTGAGCCAGTTAAACCTCTGTTTCTAAAACGGCACCCTCCACCCCCTCTGACCTGTTAACTTAGCCTCTTAAATTCACAAAGTGAGCAAGTGTAGCCAGCAATAACGGGAAAACTCTAGGGGTGTTCCTGGGGTGAGCAAATGTCTTAAAGATTAGAGATGATTTTCAGTTTAATGGGGCAACCTTAGCCACAAAATTAGCAGTCCTAAATCAAGGACGTCAGATTTTGCCTGGCTAGACATAAGAACATTTTAAGCTGAAAATCTACTCAGTTATTTTCAGCTGAAATTTCCCTAAAAATATTCGGCTAAAATGAACTAGTCATCCTTCCTGTTCTCGGGTCTGAGAATTTATGCCTCAGGAGTTTCCTCAGGATTTGGGTGACATGGTCCTATTTTTTTGGTATAGGAGATGAGATGAATGGCAATATTCTGAACACACTGAAAGTGAAAGAGTTTGGACTAAGGAGCCCTCGGACCAGACAGCTGCTGAAATCAAGATAAGATACAGTTTCAGCAGAGACAGAGCCAAGGAAGTGGTAAACATGAATAATGCAGTGCAGATGTTGAAAGAGAGTTCTACCGAGATCAAAGAAGTGAGACAAGCTTTCAGGGAATTCTAAGTTCAACAAAACAATAACTCTGACTCTGACTCTGACTCTCCCAGGTTAAAGCACCTCTAAGCTCGTAACCTTACGCTTATGGTATCACTGGTTTATCTCCGGCCTTACCTTCCTTCCAGCTTGCTTGCAAGCTTCCAAGTTCTCTCTCCCTGTTGATTGTAACTTTGACTTATTCCTACCTATTGTTTATCTTTCGCTCATTTGAATTTGTTACTCCTTTTATACCCTTGTTAAATGTAAACCGATCCGATATGGTTATTCACTATGAAGGTCGGTATATAAAATCTGTTAAATAAAAATAAAAACACATTTCCCATACCTTTAATCTTAACAGAGATTCTCTACATCACCCATCACCTCTATAATTATCCTCATCTCACAGTCTAGGCTGTTCTTCCCCTCCTCATCATTAGGATCGCCATCATCCTTAACATCTTCTTCATCATCACATCCTTAGCATCACAACCACTATCATCACATTCTGAACGTCCTAACCACCATCTCCCTCAATGTCACCACTACCATCATCCTCAGTGTTTCAGCCACCATCACCCTTAACATCTTCTTCATCATCACATCCTTAGCATCACAGCCACTATCATCACGTTCTGAACATCCTAACCACCATCTCCCTCAATGTCACCACTACCATCATCCTCAGTGTTTCAGCCACCATCATCCATAACATCTTCATCATCACATCTTTAATATCACAACCACCATCATCATGTTCTGAATATCCTAACCACCATCTCCCTCAATGTCACTACTACCATCATCCTCAGGGTTTCAGCCACCATCATCCTTAACATCTTCATCACATCCTTAATATCACAACCACCATCATCACGTTCTGAATATCCTAACCACCATCTCCCTGAATGTCACCACTACCATCATCCTCAGTGTTACAGCCACCATCATCCTTAACATCTTCTTTATCATTACATCCTTAGCAACACAACCACTATCATCACATTCTGAACATCCTAACCACCATCTCCCTGAATGTCACCACTACCATCATCCTCAGTGTTTCAGCCACCATAATCCTTAACATCTTCATCATCACATCTTTAATATCACAACCATTATCATCACGTTCTGAACATCCTAACCACCATCTCCCTCAATGTTACCACTACCATCATCCTCAGTGTTACAGCCACCATCATCCTTAACATCTTCTTCATCATCACATCCTTAATATCACAACCACCATCATCACATTCTGAACATCCTAACCACCATCTCCCTCAATGTCACCACTACCATCGTCCTCAGTGTTTCAGCCACCATCATCCTTAACATCTTCATCATCACATCCTTAATATCACAACCACCCTCATCACATTCTGAACATCCTAACCACCATCTCCCTCAATGTCACCACTACCATCATCCACAGTGTTACAGCCACCATTATCCTTAACATCTTCATAATCACATTCTGAACTTCATAACCACCATCTCCCTCAATGTCACCAGCACTATCATCCTTAGAGTCACACCTACCATCAGTCTCATCATTTTTATCATCATGATTCCCACTATCAATATCATCATCATCATCATCCTGAACATCATCACAACCACCATCGTCACATTCTGAACATTATGACCACCATCATCCTTAACATCACAACCACCATTGACGTTATCCCCAGAATTCTTCTCAGCATCATCTCTATAACGACCCATCATCACTGTTTTTATAGTCCTGATAAATACCTCATCCTTACCCTATTCCTTTCTCTACTATCATCAGTATTTTCAACATCACAACCACTTACAATTTACAGTACTGGGGCTTTGGGAATTTGGTAAACTGAGGTTGTGGGTAGACGTCACTGCGATGGATAGCAAAGATCCCACCGATGTCCACCTTTCCAGGTCTGCTGTATCCGGACCCTTTCAGGATCTGCAGGTCACATTTTGGCGGCTCTGTTGTGAGGACTCGGCTCTCTAAAATCCCTAATGTTAGGACCAGTATTGCCTTCATGGTGACTGTTGCATGACTCTATATAGGCGAGGAAATATGTTTATGAAAAATAAGTAAGACTTGGATGCTTAAAAGCAGAGGTGTTAAAACAGGAAGACAAATTGAAAAATAATGCAGAGCCTATCCTAGTAATCTACGAATTATAAAGAGCTCAGACTGCGTAATTAGGTCGTAGGCCAGGTACAGGCTTTTAGGTCTCTGGGAACAGGGAATACTTCCTGCGCCTGAATGTAATTTGCTGAGCTAAATCTAGATAACAGATAATATTCCCGATTCCTCTCTCGCTGGTGTCTCGCCCTTCGGCTCGCACAGTCGTAAGCAGCGTCCCTCCTGCTCCTAGGCTCACTCCAGGGGCTCTGAGATGGAAGAAGGTGGTGGCCCCGAGAGTGAGGGCAACTCTTTATAAAAGAGCATCCAGAGCTAGGGGAGGGGGTGGGTGGGATCGAGCTCTCCCCCCCCCCCCCCCACCGACCCTCAGCTGCGTCAAACAAGTTCAGGCATCACCGAGTCTCTCAGCGCCTAATCACTGCCTTCTACTTCGGCCTCCCCCAACCATCCCCGGCGGTGCGTCCCCGGGGTCCGGAACGCCCCTGTAATTGCCCCTTGGCCACGTTTACTAATCCCGTGGGAGGAGAAGAGTTTCCATTGCGACCAGGGGGGAGGCAGGATTGCACCCAGCAGGTGCAGCCCGGCCTATAATTATGACAGCCAGAGGCCTGAGCGCCTGCAGCTGGGCACGGGGGGGGGGGGGCACAGGGGGGGGGTGTTGTTGTTATTTTACAACTTCTCTCTTGGATTTGTGCGTCCTGTGTTGGAGCAGAGGCCAGAAAACGTTTCTGGATTCTGCTGATAAAGTCCCGGGGGGGTCAGATAAAGACTTTGCTGAGGGGCTTCCGTGCCAGTTGCCTCGTGGCTTAGCAGATAATATCTCTCAGAGAGATGACCACAAGCCGCCCCCATCGGCCCCGAGGATCTCTGCTCCGGGTCGCTGAGTGGGGGAGATGCGTGCGGTCTCGAGAGCTCACGGACGTGGTCTCGTTTCACAGATAGAATTTGCCTTTCAGCAGTTTGAGGTTTGAGAAAAACCACAGGGCAGAGGAAACTCGAGCGAGAGAGAGAGAGAGAGAGAGAGAGGGCGCGGCCTTCCAGTAATAATAATAATAATAATAATAATAGCAAGAATAATCATGATCATAGCGCGCTCTCCTTCTGATCTGTGCCGGGAGTCTGCCTCCTCAGGGGGAGGGCCCTCTCCGGCCCGGCGGGGGCCACGCTGCCTTTCCGTGCGAAATTCGAAAGCGGGAAGTAGCGTTTCTCGGAAACCGGCCCAGAGCTTCCTCAGACTCCCTTCAGCACTTGCGAGATGAGACTGGACTTGTAAATATGGGAACCCCAGAGGGGAGGGGAGGGGAGGGGAGGGGGGAAACCCCAGAATTACCTGGAAGGCAGTGATGGAAGCAGGGAGAGCAGGACAGGAGGCTGCAGTGGGGGTGGGAAGGCCCGGGGGGCAGGGAACGGGTAAAGGCCTCTCCGGTGCACGTGGTGGGGATGGAAAGATTTTATTAAAACCCGGGATGAGCGCAGAGGATCCCTCGTGGCAATGAAGTGAGGGGGGGTGAGGGGTGACCCGCTGGGGTCTGCAGTGCTTTCCCTGCTGTTTGATTTCAGGTTCCTATCTGGGGGCGGGCGGAGGAGGGGGAAAGCTGGTGAAGTGCCCTTGCTTGCCTGTCACTAGCGCCTTTCCCCACACTACACGCGTGTGGCGTGAGATTCTCACCACTGTGCATTGGGGGGGGGGGGGGGGGGGGAGCGGTCTATTTGTGTGACTGCAAATTCACAAGTCACGTGGCCGGGCCGGGATCGGAGCCTGCACAGGGTGAGGGGAAGGAGGGGCTGGGGAGCGTCCCGGCCCAGGGCACGCGGTGTCGGTCTCCCGTGGCTGCCGCGGCCGCACCAAGCCTGCGTCACACCGTCTTCTCAGGCAGAACGGTCTTCCTCTCGCTTCCCCACCGTCTCAGCAGGTGCAGGCCCAGCGCCTCCGCTCCGCCTTCCTCCCCCCTGCTGCTTTCGCTTTCAACCACATCACAGGTCAAGGAAGGTATTTTAAGAAGCAGGAGGCCCGGATCTTAACGTTCCTCTCTCTCTCTAATCTCTGTCTCTCTCTCTCTCCCTTCCACTTCTTGGATGCAGATTCGGAGATTTTCTGGGCCGGAAGACGATACCGGGCCTTGTTCAATAAAGATGGGGGAAAAAAGTGCTTTTGGGATGAGGCCCGTGGAAGTGGTAAAAGGGAGGGACGGGACAGTGAGAGAGTAGGAAGGGCACAGGGGCAGTGAGAGAGTAGGAAGGGCGCAGGGGCAGTGAGAGAGTAGGAAGGGCGCAGGGGCAGTGAGAGAGTAGGAAGGGCACAGGGGCAGTGAGAGAGTAGGAAGGGCGCAGGGGCAGTGAGAGAGTAGGAAGGGCACAGGGGCAGTGAGAGAGGAGGAAGGGTGCAGGGGCAGTGAGAGAGTAGGAAGGACGCAGGGGCAGTGAGAGAGTAGGAAGGGCACAGGGGCAGTGAGAGAGTAGGAAGGGCGCAGGGGCAGTGAGAGAGTAGGAAGGGCACAGGGGCAGTGAGAGAGTAGGAAGGGCGCAGGGGCAGTGAGAGAGTAGGAAGGGCGCAGGGACGGGGCAGTGAGAGAGTAGGAAGGGCGCAGGGGCAGTGAGAGAGTAGGAAGGGCACAGGGGCAGTGAGAGAGTAGGAAGGGCGCAGGGGCAGTGAGAGAGTAGGAAGGGCGCAGGGGCAGTGAGAGAGTAGGAAGGGCGCAGGGACGGGGCAGTGAGAGAGTAGGAAGGGCGCAGGGACGGGCAGTGAGAGAGTAGGAAGGGCGCAGGGGCAGTGAGAGAGTAGGAAGGGCGCAGGGACGGGGCAGTGAGAGAGTAGGAAGGGCGCAGGGGCAGTGAGAGAGTAGGAAGGGCGCAGGGGCAGTGAGAGATTAGGAAGGGCACAGGGGCAGTGAGAGAGTAGGAAGGGCACAGGGACGGGGCAGTGAGAGAGTAGGAAGGGCGCAGGGGCAGTGAGAGAGTAGGAAGGGCGCAGGGACGGGGCAGTGAGAGAGTAGGAAGGGTGCAGGTGAGACCCGCTCCATCGGCTTGTGCCCCCTTCACCTTGGCGCTGGGGGTGACGTGACCTGAACATGTAAGTCGGGGAGTTGCCTTTGGAGCTGTGAGGGGGATGAAGGCCGGGGACGATGCGTTTGCAGGAAGCGATGAGGTCCTCGCACAGCAGCAGCGTTCTCAGCCGCAGGCTCTTGGGTTGCAAAGAGCCTTCCCTTCCCCTTCAGGGTCCCACCGCCCTCGCTCATTGGGAGGGGGGGGGGGTAAGAGAGCAAAACCACCAAAAAACCTCGAACCAGCGCAAGTCGTAACAATACTGAGAGCTTACAGTCACCGTGTTCCTGTCCCGGAGAGCTTACAGCCTTATAGCTGGAGCCAGGGTGGAGCGGGCATCCTCCGGGCCCACAGCCTCACCCTCATGTGTGCCCTCCCCCTCCTGCTCAGGGGACCGCCCCTGAATATTCCTTGCGCTCCTCCCTCCCCATCCTTCTCCCGTCGCTGCTCAGCCAAAGGGAAACTCGTAATTTCATGAGCTGGGAGGGAGATGTGGGAGGAGGAGTGTGGGGAGGAGCTGGAGAAGCAGGCAGCCATCTTTAAAGGCTTGATGATGTCACATAGCGTTTTTAAACCCGAGGCACGGGGCATCTCGAGGTCTGGGTCCTCCGGCCTCTGCTCCCTCCGCGCGCCCCCTCATTTGCGCATAAAAAGCCGCAGAGCACGGCCGGCTGCACGCTGCTGAGGGCGCCGTGGGTGTGAATGTCTGTGACTTCGTGGTAAAGGCTCTGCAATCCTTCCCCTCTCTCTCTCTCTCTTTCTTGACTCTTGGACCTGTTGCCAGGATGTCATGTGACTGTCAGTTCCCTGCCCAGCCCTTGGTGTCACAGGCTGGACCATGGTGACAAATCTAGAGGAAAGAAGCCAGCCTAGGCTTTGCATCATCTCTTGCTAGCCAGTCGAGGGGGGGAACATGGCCTGGAAGTGTCTGTACCCAGTCCTCCTCCTGTCCCACGCCGGGGCTTACGGATCAGGTAGTAAGTTATTTTGGAAACTCTTTTTTGCAAACTTCCCATTATGAAAAACTGTGTGCATGCATGTGGGTGGGTAGGAATGTCAGACTTCATGTGTTTGTGTTGGGAAGGGGGGTGCTAGGATTTGTGTGTTTCTGTTGGGAAGGCTATCAGGGTGCATGCATGTGGGTGGGTAGGGATGTCAGACTTCATGTGTTTGTGTTGGGAAGGGGGTGCTAGGATTTGTGTGTTTCTGTTGGGAAGGCTATCAGGGTGCATGCATGTGGGTGGGTAGGGATGTCAGACTTCATGTGTTTGTGTTGGGAAGGCTATCAGGGTGCATGCATGTGGGTGGGTAGGGATGTCAGACTTCATGTGTTTGTGTTGGGAAGGCTATCAGGGTGCATGCATGTGGGTGGGTAGGGATGTCAGACTTCATGTGTTTGTGTTGGGAAGGGGGTGCTAGGATTTGTGTGTTTCTGTTGGGAAGGCTATCAGGGTGCATGCATGTGAGTGGGTAGGGATGTCAGACTTCATGTGTTTGTGTTGGGAAGGGGGTGCTAGGATTTGTGTGTTTCTGTTGGGAAGGCTATCAGGGTGCATGCATGTGAGTGGGTAGGGATGTCAGACTTCATGTGTTTGTGTTGGGAAGGCTATCAGGGTGCATGCATGTGGGTGGGTAGGGATGTCAGACTTCATGTGTTTGTGTTGGGAAGGGGGTGCTAGGATTTGTGTGTTTCTGTTGGGAAGGCTATCAGGGTGCATGCATGTGAGTGGGTAGGGATGTCAGACTTCATGTGTTTGTGTTGGGAAGGGGGTGCTAGGATTTGTGTGTTTCTGTTGGGAAGGCTATCAGGGTGCATGCATGTGAGTGGGTAGGAATGTCAGACTTCATGTGTTTGTGTTGGGAAGGGGGTGCTAGGATTTCTGTGTTTCTGTTGGGAAGGCTATCAGGGTGCATGCATGTGGATGGGTAGGGATGTCAGACTACATGTGTTTGTGTTGGGAAGGGGGTGCTAGGATTTGTGTGTTTCTGTTGGGAAGGCTATCAGGGTGCATGCATGTGGGTGGGGTAGGGATGTCAGACTTCATGTGTTTGTGTTGGGAAGGGGGTGCTAGGATTTGTGTGTTTCTGTTGGGAAGGCTATCAGGGTGCATGCATGTGGGTGGGTAGGAATGTCAGACTTCATGTGTTTGTGTTGGGAAGGGGGTGCTAGGATTTGTGTGTTTCTGTTGGGAAGGCTATCAGGGTGCATGCATGTGAATGGGTAGGAATGTCAGACTTCATGTGTTTGTGTTGGGAAGGGGGTGCTAGGATTTGTGTGTTTCTGTTGGGAAGGCTATCAGGGTGCATGCATGTGGGTGGGTAGGAATGTCAGACTTCATGTGTTTGTGTTGGGAAGGGGGTGCTAGGATTTCTGTGTTTCTGTTGGGAAGGCTATCAGGGTGCATGCATGTGAGTGGGTAGGGATGTCAGACTTCATGTGTTTGTGTTGGGAAGGGGGTGCTAGGATTTCTGTGTTTCTGTTGGGAAGGCTATCAGGGTGCATGCATGTGAGTGGGTAGGGATGTCAGACTTCATGTGTTTGTGTTGGGAAGGGGGTGCTAGGATTTGTGTGTTTCTGTTGGGAAGGCTATCAGGGTGCATGCATGTGGGTGGGTAGGAATGTCAGACTTCATGTGTTTGTGTTGGGAAGGGGGTGCTAGGATTTGTGTGTTTCTGTTGGGAAGGCTATCAGGGTGCATGCATGTGAGTGGGTAGGGATGTCAGACTTCATGTGTTTGTGTTGGGAAGGGGGGTGCTAGGATTTGTGTGTTTCTGTTGGGAAGGCTATCAGGGTGCATGCATGTGGGTGGGTAGGAATGTCAGACTTCATGTGTTTGTGTTGGGAAGGGGGTGCTAGGATTTCTGTGTTTCTGTTGGGAAGGCTATCAGGGTGCATGCATGTGGATGGGTAGGGATGTCAGACTTCATGTGTTTGTGTTGGGAAGGGGGTGCTAGGATTTGTGTGTTTCTGTTGGGAAGGCTATCAGGGTGCATGCATGTGGATGGGTAGGGATGTCAGACTAGATGTGTTTGTGTTGGGAAGGGGGTGCTAGGATTTGTGTGTTTCTGTTGGGAAGGCTATCAGGGTGCATGCATGTGAGTGGGTAGGGATGTCAGACTACATGTGTTTGTGTTGGGAAGGGGGTGCTAGGATTTCTGTGTTTCTGTTGGGAAGGCTATCAGGGTGCATGCATGTGGATGGGTAGGGATGTCAGACTTCATGTGTTTGTGTTGGGAAGGGGGTGCTAGGATTTCTGTGTTTCTGTTGGGAAGGCTATCAGGGTGCATGCATGTGAGTGGGTAGGGATGTCAGACTTCATGTGTTTGTGTTGGGAAGGGGGTGCTAGGATTTGTGTGTTTCTGTTGGGAAGGCTATCAGGGTGCATGCATGTGAGTGGGTAGGGATGTCAGACTTCATGTGTTTGTGTTGGGAAGGGGGGTGCTAGGATTTGTGTGTTTCTGTTGGGAAGGCTATCAGGGTGCATGCATGTGAGTGGGTAGGGATGTCAGACTTCATGTGTTTGTGTTGGGAAGGGGGTGCTAGGATTTGTGTGTTTCTGTTGGGAAGGCTATCAGGGTGCATGCATGTGGGTGGGTAGGAATGTCAGACTTCATGTGTTTGTGTTGGGAAGGGGGTGCTAGGATTTCTGTGTTTCTGTTGGGAAGGCTATCAGGGTGCATGCATGTGGGTGGGTAGGAATGTCAGACTTCATGTGTTTGTGTTGGGAAGGGGGTGCTAGGATTTGTGTGTTTCTGTTGGGAAGGCTATCAGGGTGCATGCATGTGAGTGGGTAGGGATGTCAGACTTCATGTGTTTGTGTTGGGAAGGGGGTGCTAGGATTTGTGTGTTTCTGTTGGGAAGGCTATCAGGGTGCATGCATGTGGGTGGGTAGGGATGTCAGACTTCATGTGTTTGTGTTGGGAAGGGGGTGCTAGGATTTCTGTGTTTCTGTTGGGAAGGCTATCAGGGTGCATGCATGTGAGTGGGTAGGGATGTCAGACTTCATGTGTTTGTGTTGGGAAGGGGGTGCTAGGATTTCTGTGTTTCTGTTGGGAAGGCTATCAGGGTGCATGCATGTGAGTGGGTAGGGATGTCAGACTTCATGTGTTTGTGTTGGGAAGGGGGGTGCTAGGATTTCTGTGTTTCTGTTGGGAAGGCTATCAGGGTGCATGCATGTGGGTGGGTAGGAATGTCAGACTTCATGTGTTTGTGTTGGGAAGGGGGTGCTAGGATTTGTGTGTTTCTGTTGGGAAGGCTATCAGGGTGCATGCATGTGAGTGGGTAGGGATGTCAGACTACATGTGTTTGTGTTGGGAAGGGGGTGCTAGGATTTCTGTGTTTCTGTTGGGAAGGCTATCAGGGTGCATGCATGTGGATGGGTAGGGATGTCAGACTTCATGTGTTTGTGTTGGGAAGGGGGTGCTAGGATTTGTGTGTTTCTGTTGGGAAGGCTATCAGGGTGCATGCATGTGGATGGGTAGGGATGTCAGACTACATGTGTTTGTGTTGGGAAGGGGGTGCTAGGATTTGTGTGTTTCTGTTGGGAAGGCTATCAGGGTGCATGCATGTGAGTGGGTAGGGATGTCAGACTACATGTGTTTGTGTTGGGAAGGGGGTGCTAGGATTTCTGTGTTTCTGTTGGGAAGGCTATCAGGGTGCATGCATGTGGATGGGTAGGGATGTCAGACTTCATGTGTTTGTGTTGGGAAGGGGGGTGCTAGGATTTCTGTGTTTCTGTTGGGAAGGCTATCAGGGTGCATGCATGTGAGTGGGTAGGGATGTCAGACTTCATGTGTTTGTGTTGGGAAGGGGGTGCTAGGATTTGTGTGTTTCTGTTGGGAAGGCTATCAGGGTGCATGCATGTGAGTGGGTAGGGATGTCAGACTTCATGTGTTTGTGTTGGGAAGGGGGTGCTAGGATTTGTGTGTTTCTGTTGGGAAGGCTATCAGGGTGCATGCATGTGGATGGGTAGGAATGTCAGACTTCATGTGTTTGTGTTGGGAAGGGGGTGCTAGGATTTGTGTGTTTCTGTTGGGAAGGCTATCAGGGTGCATGCATGTGAGTGGGTAGGGATGTCAGACTTCATGTGTTTGTGTTGGGAAGGGGGTGCTAGGATTTGTGTGTTTCTGTTGGGAAGGCTATCAGGGTGCATGCATGTGGGTGGGTAGGGATGTCAGACTTCATGTGTTTGTGTTGGGAAGGGGGTGCTAGGATTTGTGTGTTTCTGTTGGGAAGGCTATCAGGGTGCATGCATGTGGGTGGGTAGGGATGTCAGACTTCATGTGTTTGTGTTGGGAAGGGGGTGCTAGGATTTGTGTGTTTCTGTTGGGAAGGCTATCAGGGTGCATGCATGTGGGTGGGTAGGGATGTCAGACTTCATGTGTTTGTGTTGGGAAGGGGGTGCTAGGATTTGTGTGGGAACGCTATCCGTGTGCGTGAGTTTGCGGTGGGAAGGGCTGTCAATGTGTGTCAATGTGTGTGAAAGGAATGCTAGGAGGAGTAGCTGAAGAGGAAGACTCAGGAAAGGAGATGGGCATGAGCTTAATAAAAATGCAGACCTTTTATTCCCAAAGTGATTAAAAAAAAAAAAAAAAAGTACCATCTGAAGACAAAAAAAAAGCAAAAAAGAAAGGAGACCTAGGAGTAAGAAACAAATAGGCAAGGGTGCCACAAATGTGGCAGGGGATTGCTTTCTAAAGTCTGGAGGAGGGAGCATGGCAGATTGAAGAGTTTGTGCCTTGAGTGGACAATTTTGACAGCGTGGACTTTGGGGAGGCTGGTGGGGGTCAGAGAGCCAAGGTCCCAGCATGCGACCCTCCCAAAAAAATACAAAAAATCTAATATTGCCCCCACAGTGCAGGGGACGGAGCGAAAAGCAAAAATGCAAAAAGAAATAGGAAGACAGCGCAATCTATAAGCAGAGATGATTCGGTCACCCTGAGCTTTCTTACTCTCATTCTGTGCTCTTTAAAATGAAAGCCACTTTATCCTGCCTTCACCTTCTCTCATCCTGCTGCTTCTGTCCGTTTTCTCCTGCTTCCTTCTCCTGTCCCCTTGCTCCTTCTCTCCCTCACCTGCTCTTCACTCCCTGTATCACCTCCCCCTCTGTCTCCCTCAGGGTGGGGGCGAGGGAGGGGGGAGAGGGGGAGGTGGAGCGCCCCTGGAGAGGAGGTGGAGGGCACTTATGGGGGCAGCAACCTGCTTTTTACCACAGCAGGAAGCAGAAAACTGCCTGAGCTTTGTGCGCTGTTTCCTCTCTGCAGTAAGTCCCGCACTGCCTGAATTGAGACATTTTCTTCAGATGTGGGGAGGGGCCCCAGAGGTTCTGCAGATAATCTGGGGGGGGGGGGGGGGTAGGTCCTGATTTCTAGAGCTGTCACAGCCCAGGGCAGACTGGGAGCAGGACATCGACCAATCTTCAGTAACTTTTATTTCCAGGTAGGTACAAGAGCTGTGGATTTGCTTTTGAAAGCCCAGATGTTACAGAAATGCATGTTAAAGCTTTACCTGCTTCTCCTCCTCTCCTGGGAGGAGAGAACCCCTGAAATAAAAAGCGTAAGAGAAGAAATGATTTCAGTGCCGGCTGAGATCCCCTCCCTGCGCCACAGCTCTGCCGATGCCCCTCGCTCCTGCTGCCCCGGCGCCGAGCCCTCCTCCCCACCACAGGAAGTCTGCTGATGGCGCACAGCCAGAAGTCTCTCTCTCTCCTCTCTCTCTCCTCTCTCGTAAATTACTTTTGCTTTTGCCTTCCCCATCATGAGAGATCCCCCGAAACGATGGACCACAAATATGAAATCCTATACAAGCAGCAAACATGCAAAGCGCGACTACATGAGAAGTACAAATGAGGACAGGTAGAGAGGAGTCTGATCCTCGCCGCCCCTCACTCTTACCTCTCAGTGCAGGGGCTCTCCCCCGCCCCCACGCACAGGATCCCCAGCCCAGTGCTCTTCTCTCGGCAGCGGGAGCTCGCCAGGCCTGCATCTTCCTGCGGAACGAGAGCTAATCTGACGAGGAAGACGATCCCAACGTGCAGGGGAGGGGGCCGGGGGCCAGGGCAGAATAAGCGCCTGACCGCCTCTGCATACCCCGCACCTCCCGAGACTGCGGCCGAGGTCTGGGCAAGGAACGTGTGGCTTCAGAGCCCAGAGAGTGGGTGACTGTGCCCCAGAGAGGACCTAACGCCTTCCCCTTTCTCTCCCCTTCCCACCTCCTGCCAGGCATTTCCCAGGTGCAGCTTGTGGGAGGAAGCTCCAGGTGCCAGGGGCGGCTGGAGGTCACCTACGATGGCAGGCGGGGGAGCGTGTGCCCGGACAGGTGGAACATCCGGCAGGCGGCCGTCGTCTGCGCCCAGCTGGGCTGTGGCCCCGCTCAGGAGTCCCTCACCGACCCCCAGTTCGGGGCGGGCAGCGGGCCTCACTGCTTGTCGGAGATCGACTGCTTTGGCCCGGAGAAAGAGCTGTCAGCCTGCGACCGGGGGGCCCTGTCTTGGACGCCTACAGACCACCAGTGGGACGCGGGAGTCATCTGCTCGCCTTCTGGTACAGTAAATATCCCATTCCTAACTCACTAACCAGCCAACTGCCACTGACTTAACTCCTTCCCTAGCCTACAATCTCACTTACTTACCGGCTAATCCTTACCCACTAACTAACCATGAACCAGTCACTACGCAATAAACCATCTCACGCTCTAACTAACCAACCGCCAGCCCAAAATCCATCTAACGTGGACACTAAGTACGTGCTGGTTACCAACAAAACTAATACGAAAACATCCTAATAACCAGACAAATAGTATTAAGCAACCAGCTAGTTTATCTGTTGGCCAGTGGAGCTACTAACCAACCAGTTAGCTAATTAACTGGGAATAGCCACTACGCATCACTGTGATAGCAGCATGGGATGTAATATTACTGCTTTGGATGCATGGAAAATTCTTATCTACAAATTACTCATGAACCAACTAGTAAGTTATTAGCAAACCAGTAACTTAACCAACTATCCAAATATCTTACTAAGCAGCCGACCAACCAAGCAGTCAGCTGACTCTCAGTAAGCCAAGATACTAACAGCCATTAACTTATTAAATAATTAGCCACCAGTCTTGTTTTATAAATACAATAAACTTTATTGACAATAAATACATTAATGATATACATTTACGCCCATTTTACAAAGCAATCATTAGAGGCGTTGTGATTAACGCAGCGCTCCCTAACGTTGCATCAGAAAACGAGGGCATTGCTAATAAGAGAGCAGTTTTTATAATTAGTTCTGGCCATTGGATCAGGTACTTAAAGCTGAAGAGTAAGCTGAGGTGGCTCCCGGTGCTCGCTGTCCAAGAATCTCGGATTACGTCACAGGTGCCGGGAACGAAGGTTGCCTTTCAGACTTAGCGTAACCCACGGTTATAATGATCTGAAAAGTTAACGAGCGCTAGCATTTGGCTGCCTCAGGATCAGAAGCAGGCAGATATCTAACCTGCCCTCTTAAACAACCCAGCAATGATGAATCACTAAACTCCTCCACCACAGGCAGCACAGTAACCGGCCATCTATCAATGCAAATATTTTTAAATGAATATTTGTCACCTACTGTAAACCGGTTTGATATGTTCGCATGAAAAATTCGGTTTATAAAAATTATTAAATATTTGTTGCCAGAGGATGTGGTTAGTGCAGTTAGTGTAGCTGGGTTTAAAAAAGGTTTGGATAAGTTCTTGGAGGAGAAGTCCATTAAAGGCTATTAATCAAGTTTACTTAGGGAATAGCCACTGCTATTAATTGCATCAGTGGCATGGGATCTTCTTAGTGTTTGGGTAATTGCCAGGTTCTTGAGGCCTGGTTTGGCCTCTGTTGGAAACAGGATGCTGGGCTTGATGGACCCTTGGTCTGACCCAGCATGGCAATTTCTTATGTTCTTATTAAATAAATAAATAAATAAACCAAGGAAGTTAACTAGAAAACAAGCCCCCCAGCTCCAGATACTGGTCTAGATCTGTCTTTACTAGTTACTTTGGTTAGAAGACTGGGCAGTGATGATTAACTTTCCTAACTCCAATATCATTTAACTCCCTTCAATCATCATGCTTCGCTAGTTATAGCATTAATAACCACCTCTTACAATGTTATCATTTACATATATAATTATCTGATCTTTTTTTTCCTTCTTAATCCAAGTTATTGTTTCCCTGTTACATGTAACTGCTTTTCTGCACTATTGTTCAAATTGTAAAGTTTATTATATTGTGCACCCCTGTTCCTTGTGAACCAGCATGATGGGACTTCTGTCTTGAATGTTGGTATATAAAAAAACTTAAATAAATAAATAAATAAATAAATTAACCCTCTTGTATCTGGTGCCCTAATTTTCAGTTATTGGTGGAGCAATGCTGCCATCTGTTGGCTGTTTTGCAGATTGCAGGTGCTTTTCTGATTTATATTCCGCCCTTCACACCCGTTGGACCTGTTTCAGGTGTCCTCTCTTTCATTTCCCCCCCCCTCCCTCCCCACCAGGTATTTCCAATGTGAGGCTGGTCGGTGGTCAAAGCAATTGTATGGGGCTCCTTGAGGTTAATATCGGGAGCAACTGGGGAACCGTCTGCGACAAGGACTGGGGGAGCCAGGACGCTGCCGTGGTCTGCAAGCAGCTGAAGTGCGGCTCTGCCCTGGAAGAGCTCGAAGGAGGCCCCATCAGTCCCAGCCACTCAGGGTCCTGGCTGCTGACCTCAGCCTTCTGCGCTGGCTCCGAGTCCAGCCTGTCAGAGTGTGGGGCGAGCACGTGGTCTGGTGGGACTGACTGCCAACGTAACGGGGATGCCAACGTGAGCTGTGCCCCTGACTCAGGTAAGAGGGGACCCTGCTGCTCAGGGTGAGATCATCCCTTCATGTTATGCACAGAGAGCGGGGGTATCCGAGGCATGGGGGAGAGGGAAGGAGGCGGACCTTTTCCAGTTTAAGGGGCCAACGAAATAAAGTGCGTTCAGCCCTAGCGCGCAGGTTCACGCTCGGTTGGACGTGCATTTTGGATGCGCTAGCAGAACTCCCGATGCAACGAGGGGATTAGCGCATCCAAAACGCGTGTCCAAAGAAACGTGTAAAACAACACCGCACTAGAACGCTGACAATTATTCCAAGTGTTCCCAATCACTTTTTACATTAAATATATTTTTTGTATTTTAATAATTTGATGTATTTTTTTGTCAAGGTAAGGACCTCCTATAATGTCAATGAGAGTACAAGGATCCGTACTCACAGTCTCTGGTGGAAACTTCCACAATAAGATTTCTATTGGCGTATCATTTTTGCCCTCAAATCTTTATAATCATTGGTCCAACCTTAATTTCTAAATTTTTTCTTTAAACAAGCAATATTACTTAAATTTCTTATATTAATGTGCTTTGACGTTATAAAACAGAATAGCACTTATCAGATGAAGGAAAGCTGGATCGTAGCCAACATATCGCACAACGAGCTGCCCGACACGGCTCGTGTTTCGTCAACTGCTTCCTCAGGGGCTCTCGATATGTAGAAAAGTTTGACTACAAAAATCAAACAGAATAAAGGATCATTTAACTGTTCAAAAAAGAAAGTTTTAAGCAATCCAAACATACATACTTTGCACGATATTTTTCTTCAGTTCTGCTTGTAACAAGTCCCACAGCATTTCCTCATAGTAAACCTCCATTTTGTAATGATGACATCATTTTCAAACCCTACCATAGACTGTTGTAGCAGCCAATCAGAACACATGCCGAGAGAAACCAATCAAAAGCTTAACATAGCTGTTCTTCAAAGCAACGTAAGCCATTCAACTGAATCGTTCATGCCAAATGGTGTATAACACTTCAAAGTAAAAGTCCATTTTTGTTCAGTATAATTCAGTAAAGAACGGAGATCACCTCCCCGTTCTGAAGATGTCAACTGGTCCAAAATTGTCCACTGCAGTTGATCAAAGGAATGAAAAAATTCCATGCAGTGTTTCACCAACGGGGCTTCTAAATACTGGGTGTTCAAACGACTTCTGTGTTCTCTCAGCCTGATTTTAACTGGTATAGAGGTGCGTCTAATATATAACAAAGGATATGAACACTGGATCACATAAACCACATTCTTAGAGGTGCAATCGGTTATGTATCTTTTTTTTATATATTCTGCCCGTAATTGGATGCTGCCACTCTGCGCCAATTATCGCTTGAGAACACATTTCACAAGAGTTACATTTATTATGTGAACCCATGATGTTATTATGATTCCTTGAAGTTGGTAATACATGGACTACACGGTCCCGGATGTTTCTCCCTCTTTAATAGGAGATCAAAGGTGGATCTGTAAAAATGTTTTTATGTAACTGTAAGACGTGCCAATGTCTCCGAATGCTTGCTGCAATTGAATGAGATCTATCGGAGTGTTGTAATACACATACATTTGTTGTATTCTCATGCTTCGACTGGTATTCTAAAAGGGCTGATTGAGAAGAATATTTAGCCCATTTATATGCTTTATACACGACTGCCCAAGGATAGCCTCTTTCAAAAAACTTCAAGGCCATAATATGTGATTGAGTTTTAAATTCTTTATCTGTGGAACAGATTCTCCGTAGTCTAAAAAATTGACTGATGGGAAGGCCATTTTTGAAAGCAGTAGGGTGAAAGCTATGGTAACGAAGCAGATTATTCCGCTCAATAGGCTTCCGATAGATCGTCGTATCAATTGTATTACAATGTTTAGTAATCAGAATGTCCAAAAATGATATCTGCCGTTGACTATATTCAAAAGTAAATTTCAAGTGAACATCAATTGTAGTCAAACTTTTCTACATATCGAGAGCCCCTGAGGAAGCAGTTGACGAAACAAGAGCCGTGTCGGGCAGCTCGTTGTGCGATATGTTGGCTACAATCCAGCTTTCCTTCATCTGATAAGTGCTATTCTGTTTTATAACGTCAAAGCACATTAATATAAGAAATTTAAGTAATATTGCTTGTTTAAAGAAAAAATTTAGAAATTAAGGTTGGACCGATGATTATAAAGATTTGAGGGCAAAAATGATACGCCAATAGAAATCTTATTGTGGAAGTTTCCACCAGAGACTGTGAGTACGGATCCTTGTACTCTCATTGACATTATAGGAGGTCCTTACCTTGACAAAAAAATACATCAAATTATTAAAATACAAAAAATATATTTAATGTAAAAAGTGATTGGGAACACTTGGAATAATTGTCAGCGTTCTAGTGCGGTGTTGTTTTCATATTATATGTTACGGATTACAACACATTTGCAGTTATTTGGTTGCACAAAGAAACGTTGGGTCAGTAGCGCTCATCGCGTGCGGATTCCATGCTGAGGAGGCTTTGAGCAATTGCCCCCTGATGCAGAAAATCACTGGGCGCCCAACGCGCAATTTTTAATGCGGCAATTTAACTCCAGCCCCGGAGCTGGCCTAGGTCATACTGCGAGTCAAGGGCTCATGGAAAAACAAAAAATACTGCTTTTGAAATAAAACACATTAAAAAAAAAAACAACAACACGCTAAACCCCTTCCCCACCTCTGGGAATTTGGCAGGGGGCAAAGTTCAACCAAAACAAGTCCCTTAATTTCAAAAGTCACATTTCTACAGCCATCACACAAGCAGGCTTGATATCAAGAATTCAATCACGAATAGCGAATGCCTTTTTATTCACCAAACAAAAATTAAAATAGATTTAAAATCGATTGTTGATGGAGGGCGAGGAGACACAGGACCTTCAAGAGAGGCGCACACAGCCATGGCTCCTGGGCGCCCGATGCTTCTGAGTGCTAGGGGCACACAATGTTTACCTAGCGCGTCCTTTGAGCGTGGCAGATCATTTAAATAAGGCATCGGGCACCCAGGAGAAGTGGATGTGCATTTTAGGAAACCTCCATACGAGCGCCCGTTATACTGCGCATCTTATTGCATCGGCCTGTAAGTGTTGGCCTGCTGACTCTTGGCATAACCCGCAGTAAACGAGGGTCTCAGAGAGCTGGCCAATCCTGATATTCAGATTTGCATATCTTTGCTGCCACCACTCCATGGATAAAGCAGAAAGCCGCACGGGCATATCCAGTCCTGGGTTCTGAACTGACATCTCGGTGTGGTGTTTATGTTCCTGGATTGTTCATTTGACATCTTATCAGCCAAATCCATGTCACGCGAGAAAAGCTGAGCTGGTCCTGGTTTTACTGCATACAGTGCATGGACTGCTCATTCCTGCTACTCCAGGCAGTGCATTGTGGGTAAAAAACTTGGGTAGGCTCAGCCTGTGCTAGGTAACTCTAGCAAAATGAATCCCCCTGAGTTGGTATCAGAGAAACAGACATGAACCTAAAGCCTCTGTCTGGGAGTCGAGCTGGGTTCCACCAGCCCTGGCATTTCCTTCTGCCAACGCCTTCCTTTTTGACTGTGTTCTGGGCTTCCTCTGATCTGCCGTCCTGTTCCTAGGTGGCCTGGAGCTGCGCCTTGTGAATGGAAGCAGCAGCTGTGATGGGAGAGTGGAGGTGCGGTACAAGGGCACCTGGGGCTCTGCCTCCCAGTTCCACTGGGATATGGAGGAAGCCCAGGTGGTCTGCAAGCAACTAAGATGTGGCGAGGCCAGAAGAGTGATGAGAAATGATTACTTTGGACCTGGCCCTGGTTTGATGTGGCTGAAGGCTACCTACTGCAGTGGGTCAGAAACTCAACTGTCTGACTGCGGGCTGCTGATCTCAGGCCAGGCACTATCTCCTAATTCAGGGGATAATGTTGGGGTCATCTGTGGAGGTAATTACTGCCATGAATTGAAATCGTAAAATGTGTGAGAGCCATGGAAATCATAGAACGATGACACTAGAAGGGAATTTAAAGGTCACCTAGAGTCAGAGAAAGATGTGACTGGAAGGGACCTGGGGAGGTCATCCAGAGTCAGAGAAAGATGGGGCTGTTTGGGAGGTCATCTAGAGTTAGAGAAAGATGAGACTGGAAGGGACCTGGGGAAGTCATCTAGAGTCAGAGAAAGATGGGGCTGGGAGGGACCGCGGGAGGTCATCTAGAGTTAGAGAAAGATGAGACTGGAAGGGACCTGGGGAGGTCATCTAGAGTCAGAGAAAGATGGGGCTGGGAGGGACCGCGGGAGGTCATCTAGAGTCAGAGAAAGATGGGGCTGGGAGGGACCTCGGGAGGTCATCCAGAGTCAGAGAAAGATGGGGCTGGGGGGACCTTGGGAGGTCATCTAGAGTCAGAGAAAGATGGAGCTGGAAGGGACCTCGGAAGGTCATCTAGAGTCAGAGAAAGATGGGGTGGAAGGGACCTCGGGAGGTCATCCAGAGTCAGAGAAAGATGGGGTGGAAGGGACCTCGGGAGGTCATCTAGAGTCAGAGAAGGATGGGGCTGGGAGGGACCTTGGGAGGTCATCTAGAGTCAGAGAAAGATGGTGCTGGGAGGGACCTTGGGAGGTCATCTAGAGTTAGAGAAAGATGGGGCTGGAAGGGACCGTGGGAGGTCATCTAGAGTCAGAGAAAGATGGGGTGGAAGGGACCTTGGGAGGTCATCTAGAGTCAGAGAAAGATGGGGCTGGGAGGGACCTTGGGAGGTCATCTAGAGTCAGAGAAAGATGGTGCTGGGAGGGACCTTGGGAGGTCATCTAGAGTCAGAGAAAGATGGTGCTGGGAGGGACCTTGGGAGGTCATCTAGAGTTAGAGAAAGATGGGGCTGGAAGGGACCGTGGGAGGTCATCTAGAGTCAGAGAAAGATGGGGTGGAAGGGACCTTGGGAGGTCATCTAGAGTCAGAGAAAGATGGGGTGGAAGGGACCTTGGGAGGTCATCTAGAGTCAGAGAAAGATGGTGCTGGGAGGGACCTTGGGAGGTCATCTAGAGTTAGAGAAAGATGGGGCTGGAAGGGACCGTGGGAGGTCATCCAGAGTCAGAGAAAG